>NC_056748.1:258682256-259022256 GCF_019279795.1 Protopterus annectens | reverse complement strand
CTTGCAGGGAGTATGATAGGATGCTGGCTTGCCATGCTTTTCTCCTTTTAGAGAACCTAGCAAACTGTGACCTCTTCAAGGAAGAAGACAAAGAGAACGTGGAAGAAGAAGACATGGTGGGATTATGGATCTGGTAGGTATGCTGGAGGACAGCATGTGCCCAACTAAAAAAGTACTACAAAAATCCTAACCATTAAATACAAACTATTTATTGGATGAGGTTTATAGTACCACTTCCAGTATGACAGTATAATTAAATAACAAAAGAGATGGTATTTCAAGGGAAACTGCATCTCTTTATTCCAGGAGAGTTGTGATAGAATCACAGTTCAGTTACCAGCCATCCTTAAACCCATCTTCTGTTCAAGCCTATTGTGAATTAATGTTTGTCCCAATCCCCTTTAATAAAACACATCACACAAAAAAGGCATTTGATGGCCTTTATTCATTGCAGTAACATAACTTTATTGCATCATTTCAAATTGTTAATCACACCATGAGCATCATTGTAACCACAGCATGAACATCCTTGTAAACATATGTTAGGGCAGCGTATCCCAGCTCACCCCCCCCCCCCCAATAAGCAGCATCCTCACTGCCACTCACTTAATCTTCCTAATCAAAGCAGTGTCCTACCTCTCACTTTCATCCCCCAAACTCCTTGCATCAACACCCAACATCAAGAGGGGGAAAAGAAGAGAGACAGGTCTGCCCATCTTCTCTGCCTAAACACCCCACCTCAATAACCACCATCCAAAATGATCCACAATGAAGGGAAGAGAAGGCAGGTAACAAGATCATGCCTAAATCTGATCCTCTTCCCAGTTACACTCACATAAATGTCCCTAAACCCCACCCTACACCTACCTCACTTCCTTTAAACTTCCTTATAATAAATTAACCCTACACTTCCCAAAGTCTACCCAAACCTTCCCGTACTTCCTAGACTTAACATCCTTCCCCAAACTAAACTCCCCATCCCCCTTAAATTCCACTTAACCCCTAAACACTGATGATGTCCCATTCCCAAACCTCATTTGTCCCAATTCCCTTCAATAAAACACATCACACCCAAAAGGCATTTGATGACGTATATTTACTTCAATAACATAACTTTACTGCATCATTTCAAATTGTTAATCACACCATGAACATCCTTGTTACCACAACATGAACATTCTTGTAACCACACACCAGGGCAGCATATCTGGGCTCATCCTGCCCAAAAAAAAAATAGTGTCCTCAGTACTGCTCACTTATTCTTACTAATCAAAGCAGCATCCTGCAGCTCACTTTCATCCTTCAAACTCCTTGCATCAACACCCAACAACAAGAGGGGGGACAGAAGAGGAACAAACTTGCCCCTCTTTTCTGTCCACCAGTCAGACCCAAGTTGTTCCCCCTCACTTAATGAAAACTTTCACAAAACCTTTCAAAAATAAATGTAAATGTACATTGAACAGATCCAAACCAAACTCATTCAGGTGCACTCCACTGTCTCTTAACCAAACTGGGTCCCTGTCATCAAAGTCCCTATGTGTTATCATGTGCATAGCCAAAGCAACAAGCTGCTGCACCAAGCTATAATTAATAAACTGCCTTGTCCACTCTAACACCATAAAAGTAGTGGCATTCCTCCAATATAAACACGGTACTGTTTCAGACCACACAATGCACATCCCCAGGTATAACCTCTTCAACATAAACAAATCCACTCTTACCCTATACACCAACTGCTTCTTAGGAATTATTCCCAGGTGCCTGCCAAATATACCACCAATACTCGACAAGGCCTGATCCGTGACTGTACAAATGCAAACTCATCCATAAACTGATTCCACCTAAGGCCTCTAATACCATATGACTCTCCACCTAGAGGGATGCAAACCCAATTACTTACCAGTTGTCCTAACAGCAGCCCTGTTTGCCACCCAGTAAACATAAGAATATCCCAGGATGGAAATCTCCTTTCCTACAAAAAATAAAATTAAACTAATCAATTTAATCCATTATCTAATATAAGATAAAAAGGCATTAGAAGACCAACAACCCACCCTCTTAATGACCTCAACAGATACGCCTTCCCTTGTTAAATCCAAAGCCCTACCAATGCAAAAACCTCCTCTTAGAAAAACCCATACAATGCAAACCCCTCCTTATTATATATGCAAGCTGATTACCCATTATAACCTCACCATCTCAACCAAAAAAACAAGTCCTAAGGGTTCTCCTCCATGGGTCCACATCAATCTTCCATCCCAACCTACCAGACACATCAAGTCTTTCCTATCTTTCCCAAGAATTATCTGCATGCCCTTCCCTAATTGATCCATTTTATATATGCGTAACCAAATGTGCACTCCCATCAAAAACAAAAAATGACATTCCCCCCAAACTAATGACCCTAACAGTTGTGACACCCTGAATGCTCCAAAATATATCCATAAACACAAGGTTACCCATAAAACATAATCCACTGAATCACAAAGGTAAAGCCTTCAATAAAACTTTCAAATCTGTCTTGTCAAAGGCCACCGCATATCCATATTCACACCAACCACTCTTCCCCATTCTCTCAACATATAACTGACTATCCAGGACTTAGTAAAATCATTTAACCCAGCCACCACCACAAGTATACTGATTACAGCCAGGTCTGCCTTAACTGACTACACTGCCTTACCTTGTACCCATGACCAAGCCAAATATCACAATAATAGTTCTTTTGACCAAATTCCCTCCTCCTTGGACACCTGTAAAATAAATTTATCAAAAGCATATAGAGCCTTACTGTACTCTGTTCTGGTAGGCATTGCCCAAGATATGTGCACCATTTGACTAGTTACTTCAGCCTGAGATGCCATACCTCATCTGGCAAGCCATCGGCTCTTCAGCTGCCCTGGAACCAATTGTCAAAACCTGGAAAACTGAAATCGAGACAAACTATTGGCAATCCCATTCTGAGCCCCTGCCACATGCACACCTGTGAAAGAAAAATTAACTAACAAGCTCTGTAAAACCAACTTACTTTTTTATTAACAATAACAATTCAGACCTTGTAGTCTTTACCTGCAAAACTCGCACCACTGCCATATTGTCAAATAAAAAATAATCCTCGCTTCCCCCAACCACTTCCTCCAAACTACCGATGCAACCCAGATTGGCATTAACTCCAAAAAGGCAGCATCCTTCTACCACTCATCCTTTGAATTTCCTGGCCAACAAGTCACAAACCATTCCCTGTCAAAAAATGCACCCATTCCAATACCTACTGTTACATCTGTAAACAATTGCAATTCCTGTTGAACAACCCAAACTGTTTGAAAAAAGAGATGCCATTATATTGCTCCAAACGACAACAAAAGTGACCAATCCATCCTGACCAACTTATCAATCCTAACCTAATGATGTTTGGTCTTCCCCTCTATTAATAAAAAGGCCACCTACCTACAAAAAGTATGTCCTGGGTGAACTGCCTGACATGCAAAATGCAAAAGGGTTAAAAGCTCTATAACCTCCCTAATACACACCTTATCTTTGTATACCACCCATCCAATCTTTTCTTTCAAACATGCTATCTTGTCAGCTGGTAAACAAAATAACCCATGCTCTGAATTCACTAGCAAACCCAAGAGATCCAGTGCCTTAGCTGGGCCTTTCAGCTTCTGCCTAGCCAATGGAACCCGCAGTTCCTCACACATCCCCAGAAATTCTCGCATACCTTCACATGCTTTCTCAAGCCCTTTGCCTACTATCAAGAAATTGTTCAATTAATGCACCACCCTTTGTGTGCCCACCCACTGCTGCCAAACCCAATGGAGTACAGTGCTAAGTTTTTCAAAAGGAGGGCAGGCAACCGAGCATCCCATTGGCATAGCCTTGTCAAAGTAAAACTTGTTCCCAACCACCATACCTAACAATGGCCACTTATCTTCTCGCACCAGCAAGAGTCGAAAAGCAGATTCAGTGTTCACCTTTACCAACCACAGATCCTTAAACCCCCAAATAACATTCACAGCATCATCCAAAAATGCATAACTGACCTTGGCATCTTCTACTGAAATAAACTCATTAACAGGGTTTCCTTCTTGGTACGACAAGTAATGCGTTAACCGGAATTCACCTGCTGACTTCCTAGGTACCAGACCCAATGGCAAAGCATTAAAAATACCAAAGAGTGGGCTATCAAACGGGCCCACTAGCCTACCCACCTGCCATTCCTTCTCTACCAAACCTTCCAAAATATCATCCTTCCCCCGTACTGTTCAAATTCTTACAGACTCCTCCACCCACCACCAACCTTGATTTTATAGAAAACACTGGGAAAATCCATCAATTATCTCTTCCCTAAGCAACAAATCAGAAAATTGCTGGAGTGTATGCCACAATACTTGTACCTTAATGGGAGAATGCATCCGCTTGTCTTCCTCTTGCCTTCAAAAGGACACCTCTTTCCTCTGACCAAGAAAATTTCCCCCACCTTGCAGGCTTTGAAACTCCTGAAAAGAAGGTAAACCATCCAAGTCAGTTGAAAGCAAATTGCAACTAACCAAATTATTTTCCCTCCAGCCATACTGTACAGCTGGATGGCTTCCTGCACACTTTGAGCAAGCATGCAAGAACCTACACCCTACCAATAACGCCCCGCATTAAAGGCCCAACTTACCTGTGCCCCTTCTCCCCTATATCCCCACTTTACTAACCTCTCCAAAGCTTTCCATCATAGTGACTAACCATATATCAGGGTGTCTAACCTCCCAAAAGAGGGAGTTGCCCACCGCTTTCCGCTTCCAAAACTTCTGGTCATACCACAACCATGTGTTTTCTACCCATAGACATTGAGCTTCACAGATCATTAGAAAATAAACCGAGAGTGGTAAGGCCAAGGTGCTTTCTCCAACCAAACCACCATATAGTACACAAAGTCTAACACCCAATTTTCCCATGTTCATGGTCACAGCCTATCTACTCTCCTCCTCCCAAAGGCCACACAATCTGCCAAAAGATCTTGATTATTAGCTGATTCTGCTTCAAACAAGTGCTGAATCCCTTCCACATCAATTAACTTAAAGATATCAACACATTCCCCTTTTCAGATCTTTTCTTTAACAGAGTATGGTATGTGAAGGGTCAGAAAAACTGCCCCACTACCTTGCTCCAGGGCCTGTGTAACTAACCAATCACCTGGCCGAATCCCATAATCTGACACAACCTCATATAGTTGGAACCCCATCCCACCTATGGATGATGCAAAACTCCGCATAGACAAACCTATGCTACCTTCCACAGAAAATATCACCTTGAACCTGCCCTCCTCCCCCCAGACTCTGCTGATTCTTCATGGTGACTGCCACTTTGCCAGACTCCCAAAGTGACTTGTCCCAATCAATTCTCAAACTATTCCCAAAATGCACCAAGTCTGACATTCCTACAGGAACTCTGAACATGTCATTACCTGCAGCCGCCTCCTGCACCACTTCAGTGGCCAGAACATCTACTGCAACAGCATTTCTCAACTGCTGTGCCCACTTCCCTCAAGGCACTGACCCTCTCTTAACTGCCTGCTTCTCCACTTCTGACTGGACTCACCAGGTTCTTCACTAACTGAAACCTTACCCATTAGACAATTCCCAAAAGAGCTCTTCCATCTGCAAAATGATGACCAGACATCTCTCTCACAAATTCTGCACCTCATCCATCTGCCAAAAGAAAGACAAGAATAAGGCTGAAGAGAGAAAATACAGAAAAAAACACTACATATCTGAATTCACACACTTTGCAAATTTAATGTTCACCACAACGCTATGCGAAAGAAATGAAGAATTCTGTCATACGTACAGGTTACCAATAGGTGAGTTACAAACCCATAGTCACACAGCTTCCCATACTAGTGCTGGAATAACTAACCCACTGCTACTCAACACTACCAACTCAAAGCCCTACGAGCACTAGTTTGCCTCAAAGCACCTTGGAAAACTAACACATGCCTATAACTATCTACAGACATGTGCGCTACACACATACTCCAGCAAATCCAGCAACATACAGCCCAGGTACACCCAGACAATAATCCAGATGAATCCTTAACTAACTGGCACCCTGACACTTAACCTTGCTTAATACTCACATCCATGCTAACATCATACCTCTAACTATGCAACGGAAAAATCTGAGTAAAGCCATAAATAAAAGTGACCATAAATAAATGTGACCATAAATGAGATAAAATCTTCAAAATTAAGAACGGCTTTAAGTATTGCTCTTACAAACTCAGAAAGTTGATAAAATAACAGGTTTCATATTATCATGAATTTCTGAGGACTATGAAATCTGAATCTTAAATGTCTGTCATTGTTTCCTAACTTTAGCCTTTAACAATTTGCCACTACTTTGCCAGAAAACACATTTGCTGACAGCAGCCCTCAATAACTGAGCTAAATTATGAGGCCACCATCTGGATATTCTATGAAAAACTGTAATGTCAAGAGGGATTCACTTCAAAATCTTGAAAGCTCAAAATCCCTAATCTCAAAATACTGAACTCAAAATCTCGGAAGCTCAAAATACTGAAAACTCCTAATAGCGAATCTCATAATATCGAAAAATATACAGGACACCAACACTGAATATATTGCAGCAGAAATGCATACAAAAACATATTACTCTTCTACAATTATAAGCAGGAGGGCAAGCCCTCCCGCACCCTCATGTAGGGGGCCATGCCCCCCACACCCCCTGCTACTTAAATATATCCATTCAAGATCGCACTTCACAGAAGAAAATGGCAAACATACCATGACATGCTTCATGACTACCTGTTGTAACCTCAGTCATGTTCCCTTTTAATGTATTATACTACAACATAACTCATTTCAGTGTAGTGAAGAGTGATCTTGAAGCTGATATATTTAATTAGCAAGGGGTGTGTGGGGTGCAGGAGGCTTTCCCCCTACTTATATAGTTGGATTAGACTAATATGGTTTGCCTTTTCTTTGTTTCTGTATGGATTTCTGCTGTAATATAGTCAGTGTTGGTGTCCTGCACGGTTTTCAATATTATGGGATTCGGTATTATGATTTTCAGTATTTTGAGCTTTCGAGGTTTTGAGTTCAGTATTTTGAGATTAGGGATTTTGAGCTTTCAAGATTTTGAAGTGAACCCATTAAGAGGTATGGCTAACATGCTGTCCCTCAGATACACAGGAAAAGGCTTACAACTAAAATCATTTGTCGTTTTTTTTTTTTTTAACATCACTCCAAACACACACTGCTAGCCACGGATATATATATATATATATATATATATATATATATATATATATATATATATATTTTTTTTTTTAAACACTCCAAGCACACACTGCTAGCCACAAACCCATCACTGTAAAGCAACCCCCCAAAAATGCATTAAAATTGTCCTAAAGGAAGACTCCCATGACCGTTAATCTCACTATGCACATGCAAAAGCAATGGCCATTACTGGAAGTCAACTTTCCATCTGCAAACAATCCTTAATCATGCACCAGTGACAAAATGGCCATTTAACAACAGCATCAATAATCAAAGTGCGAGCATGACCCAGTAGAGCTAAAACTAGCTGTATCCCAAGCTAATTGCTACATATGGGCCAATCAAACACCTCCATTGTCCCTAACCCATGACTCGCACCATATGGTGTCTGTGCAAGGGATTAATTAATACTCTGGCATAACCCCAGCATTCAACGAAGTAAGAATCTGAACCTTCAATTTTCCTTTTACATTATTATTTTATTATTTATGTATTTATTCCATTTTTTATATAAAGGGAATGCTAATATCCTCCTAATGGACACCATGCAATCCAACCAACAGGCAACCCCACAAATTCCCCAAACAGCACTCAAGTCAGCTAAACTGAACCACCAGTCCTCCAGTAGCCAAGGGAGCCTCAGTCACCCTTGTCTCAAAAAAAAAAAACCAGTTTCACTTACCCAGTACCATCATGCCCCCGTTGTTCTCTAAGGCCTACCTATGTTCCAAATACCTACAGGTGGTCTGGACAAAGAACTTTTCTTAACAAAATCATGCCTAAATTTGATCTCCTTTCCAGTTAGACTCACATAAAAGCCCTATCATACAACTACCTCACTTCCTCTAAACTTTCCTTATAATAAATTAACAGTACACTTTCCAAAGTCTACCTAAACCTTCCCCTACTTCCTAGCCTTAACCTCCTTCTCCAAACAACCCCTACCTCACCTTCAATTTCACCTTATAGGTTCATAGGTTCATAGGTTCATACTAGGCTATCTGCCCAAGGGCATTTACACCTTTAGTATGGGCAACTATATTGCTGTGCCTCTGCAGTGACACTGAGGTAATCCATCTCCCATCCATTGGTCAAGATTTCTTTTTGAGACCCTTTATCCTTGGGGCATTCTTGATCTAGATGAGAATCCCTTCATGATAAGGTGGGCAATGTAGAAGGTCTTCCTAACTACTTTACAGACTACTATCAACCTGGGTCCCCAGGTCCCTGATAACTTCTTGCTCAGTGCAAGGGTATGACTATGCATTTTAGGCCATGGAGTTATCCATTTCTGTGAGACCCTTCTGAAGGATAACCTAACCCCTAAACACTGAAGATGTCCCTGCAGAAATTGGTTTGTTCCAAATCCTCATTTCTTGTATTCTGGCCTGCACTTTTTGGAATATGTTCAGCTTTAAAATGTTTCATCTTTGAGAAATTACTTTCAAAAAATAAAAATTAACTTATTTATGTTTGGGTTAAACAGATATTCCTCTTTATGATATCATAACGTGTATTGGCAAGGCAAATAAAGCAAGTATTTGGGATAAAATATCACACAAGAACATATATATTTTTTGTTGTTGTTTGCTCTTTCTGCCATTGCTGCTTGCGGATTATCAGAACCTGCCGTTGTCTATCAGCCCATCTGTTCCCTTCATCAGGCAAGAACTGAAAGGGTTCATCTTCAAGGCAGCCATAGAAAAGCATGCTCAGGTTTATTTGTTTTCTCCCCAGACTTAATGCTGTATGCACTTAGTGAGGCACCGTGAAGGGGATAATACAGTGGGCTAACAGAGGAGAATATCCACTGACTTCTGCTAATAATGTTCACTCCAAGAAATTCTGGATTTCCAACTCATAGCAAAAAGTGATAGTCTCTTAGCGCTCCACCAGGGAAATCATGATGCCATATGTATCTCTGAAAGCACAACATCCCCATCCTCACTGCCAGATTAGATGAGTAGGCCACAGAAGCATAGCTCAGCTGGGGCAATGGGGGGCAGCCACATGATGTGTAGAGTGTTAAAGGGAGTGATTGGCAGATCTCGATTAATTCTCAGTGCATTACAGTATTTGAATGCTGGTCTTGCATATGTAGTCAGAACTGAAATACTGTAATACTCTGTGACTTCAGTGCATCACTGCCATTCAGGAAAGAATTCTGGTGTTGCATTTGCAGTCAGACATGAAGCATCCTAGCGCTCTGGGTGTGCTATAAATTGTAGCAGCTGCTTGCTACTAATGTTACAGTTTGCTATAGTTTAAAATTAGAGAAGTGCCTCAACTAAAGTTGAAGCGGGGCAAACTGGGGGACAGTACTGGGTGCAACAATACCTAGATCCACCTCTGGTTGGCCAAACCCCTTTATTCAACCTCCTCTCCCTGCCTTGTTCCTCAGGTACTAAGGCCACTAATCACACTCTGGTCACCATGGACAGAGTCAGGGCTCTATCCATCTGTACCATGGTGCTACCGACAGGCAAGAGCACTTCTTATGGCAGCAGCAGTAGTGAAAAAGTAAAAGGATACTGACAGAATGAAGACTCATTTGTCCACGATAATTTCTCATCCATATGGAAACGACTGTTTGACTGAAAAAGAAATTACAATTAACAATTTTCACAACCTGGTCTTTTTTCTTTTATCTAAGATAGGCGTACCTCTTTTTTTTCCCCAAGCAAAATTATTTTATTCAAAAGTGCACTGAATATCAGTTCTGTGAAATGACATTCTACGGGCTATTCTGTGTCTGGGTGCAAAGCTTGTTCCTCTGTGTAGTGACATCTTAGAAAACTTTTTATTTATTGTCAGACTGTGGTATCTTCTGGCAAAGTTTTCCTTTCCATTTTATTTCATAAGACTTAAATGCATTTGATATTTAATGCATGCATGAGTGTTGAATCGATGCGTGAAAATATACATGTAAACAATGAGCTCACTAATTCAGCTACAACATCTTGGAAAACAAAGCCAATGCTGACCACATTCCTTAACAAAATCTTTTATTTTATCAAAACTGAGAAGAGAGAATATATTTTATATATATATATTATATATATATATATATATATATATATATATATATATATATTTTATATATATATATATATATATATATTTTTTAGTTCATTTTCATATCGATACAACATGTAATGAAACTTGGTTATTTCTACATAAATAATTGTCTATAGTTTAGCAGGTCTTTCTTGCTAATTTAATTAGTAAACATTTAAGACATCGAAAGAAAGGGCAATCTACTGTTTTAATGAATTGAAAATGTCTTGATAAATCCATCATTTGATCAAACTAACAAGAACCAAAACCAAAATAAAAACAAGACAAAATAATACATGACAGAACTACTCCATAACTCACAGCCTAAAGACTAAATATACTACTGAAGAGGCCAGAGACCAATTGCAGTATTTTCTAAGTCTAGTACACCACTGTCAGGCTTAGTGAATGATGTAGGATGAGCTATAGCGATTCACAGTAGAGGTGTTGTCCATCTGAACACTTTATATATGATTCAGTTGTGAATGTCTGACAATTTAATCTATTACAGCAGGGCATATGTAGATAAATATTTGATATCAAGAGATGAAGCCAAAGCAGAATATGACAATGTGATCAACATTAAATGTTTGATAAAATGTGTGCATTACATATTTTGTGGACATGTCAACTTAACATCTGACATTTGATCAATAAGTTGTTTCTTATTGCAATATACAGTTTTGACTCTTATCTGTACTTTTTTCTGAATGAATGATAAGAAAAAAGAGTTGTAATGTGTCTAAACCATTAGACACAAGTTACAATATATACTTTTAAGTCATATCTAGAAGTTACATCTTCGATATTTATTTGTATATTTATGTGATTTATTATTTACTTTTTATTATATTTTTTATTATATTCTCACATATACAGATGATAGTTTTACATACTACATACATATTTATATCAATCAATTCACATGAGACTATATATATTAATAGTGATGATAATACTTACAGAAGCCATATATATATTTGGTTACTTATATATTTATTCATTTATTATTATTTATATATTTTTTGATATATGTTATCAACAGATTAGTGATTTATAATTTTTATAATTTTCATAAATTTCATTTAGTTATATTACTTAGTTATATTTGATGACTAGGGTCTATATATGACATTCATATTCATATATATAGGCACACAATGATGTACAAAGACTCAGTAATAGTCATATCATGTTATACATTATATACATGTTAACTCTATAAACAAGATGTAAATGCTTAGAAAGAACAGAAGCATATAAATTTATGAATTTTAATTCTAAGTCTTGTATATCCACCTGATAAAATGCATCATCCTTCATATTCATGTAATAATTTATGACAGTTTGATTTCAGTGATTCTCTGTCATAGTTATGTTTTGGTTTGAACATATAGTTGCACATAAATACATGAATTTTAAGATGTTATAAACAAATGAATGTTTCTAATTTTATTTCATTTTATCTTATTTTATTTTATTTCCATGTTTATTTGTTTTATTTAGATGGAATGCTTGAGCACATGGAAAGAGTACTAATATTTAACAACAGTAATGTATTTAAGCAATGGAATTGGAAAGTTGCGTTATAGCTAGATACCAACTATAAATATAGAGTTGCACCAAATGTTAAATCTAACATAATTAAAACACTGTGTGCAACATAATGTTATATAATATAAGGCATAAATAATAGATGATATCCAACTGGGTGAGGCTTTGATTGCTTAATTGAATGCATTCAATGAATTTGTCAATCAAGTGATTAGAGATCACAACTAGAGATATAAAAACCATTGTATATCTCGATTTTATCCTGAATAGTTAATTTCTGCTGATTTTATCAAAACTGTAATAAAACTAATGCCACATGTAAAAGCCCAAAGGAAGGAAAGTAATAAATACTATTAAATGCAAAGTTTTAAAGATTAAAACTGTTCTAAGTTTCAGATTAAAATGAGCTAATTATTCTGTTTTGCATCCTGTATTATACATAGATTCTTATAAAATGCATTTTTACCAAAATAAATGCATTCTGTTACATTCAAGCTGTGTATATTGGCTGCCAACCCAGTGTTCTTGGCAGCTGCTCAGTCATAAAAGCATACTGAAACGTATTTCATTTGTATCCAATAAGCATTCAACTTAATATTTACATGTTAGAATTAGATTGAATAAAAGACTACTATCATCTCTTTTACAATTCTATTTAACCAAGGTTAACCTAGTTATTTAATATTCAGCTGCTGTCACATGTTGAGCTACTTCAGTAAAACATATATTACAGCTCACTGATTTATGATTGTTCCCTATTGCATTTATATATTTAACTTAAAGTTATGTTTGTAGTTTGTTTGCATTATATTTTCTATGTGCAATGCTTAAATGTGTATTGTAATGTCAGTGGTTCTGAAATTAAAAGTTTAATTAGTTGAGACAGCATTTGTGTTTAGAGGCGTCTGTGTCTCCCAGAAGCTGACACTGACCTTATTTCCCAAAAGAAAAAGGCTAAAAAAAAATGTGCTTGCAGGTACAAGAAGATAAACACTGAGCCAGATCCAGGAAACTGTGCTGTATCATGGTAAGTTTATGTGTAAGATGGGCAGCCATGCACAAGATGTGTGAGTTAGAAAAACAGGCTGCACAATTTGGCTAAGTCAAGCAGCATAGTCAGAAGCAGTATATGCGAATGGCCGTAATAACGAGCATCATTGTTATAATCAGCATCTTCATGCATTGCAAATGAAGCAAAACAAAATGGCAGAGTGATACCGATGTGTGTATATATATATATATATATATATATATATATATATATATATGTATATATATGTAAATGACATGTAAAAGAACTGTACCTGCTGTATATTTGAAGTTGTTTGAACGTTTGTGTTTAGCTTTACTGAATTACTAAACAATGTTCTGGGTTGTCACAACTTTAGTAAAGAAGCTCTTATTGCTGCTGCTATGGCCAACAGTTAACTATGTCACCCTAGGAGGTAAGGATCATCTAAAATGCCTATCATTTCATGGACTCAATGACATTGACATTGTAGATAGGTACCACATGGATCGGAACACCATTAAAGAAAGAGAAGACGTGTATCTACCTCATCTACAACACCATCAGAGTTGTACAGTACATATCCCAGTAGATATTAAGTTATGCATAGCATTACATACATTAGACACAGAAACCTTTTATTGATCTACTAGGGATACACTGGGGATATCTCAGGCATCAGCCTTAAGAATATTCCATCAATTTCTTGATGCCATGCTTTGTGTCAGAGCACATGTAATTCCCATGAATCCTAAAGGACATAAGCAACATCATGTGGGATTTCTATGATATAGCTCATTTCTCTGAGGTACTGGGAGCTGCCGACTGCATCCAGATTTAAATAAAGGTCCTATCAGGTAAACTGGTAAGGGGTTACATAAACAGCAAAAGGTATCACTCCGTTCATTGCTAGGTGGTCTGTAATGCACAGAATATTATCTACAATGTGTATGTGCAGGACAGTCAGCCAGTCATGACTCCTTCAAAATGCACACTTGTAACTTATACCAGTTGGGGGTGATTTCTCAATGGGCAGCTTATTGGTGCTGCTGAATATGCTGTTGAACTCTGGCATATGACATCCATAAGAAATCCACAAAAGTAAACAGACTGTGGATACAACCATGTGCAAATGCAAGTAAGAAACATCAATGAGTGTGTGCTTGGACTGCTGAAGACACCTTTTTCTGATTGAATCTGGCACATATGTAAAAATAGTGTCTACGTGTGCAGTGTTACACAAAGTTATACATGGAAAGCAGTTATAGAAGAGTGGGCACTTTCAGGGGAAGCAGTTCCCAGCACAACAGGCAGTGGAGGCTAAGTCAGATGATCAGTCAAAGGACAGGCCAGCAGTAGGGATTGACCACACCAGATGGAAGCAGGTGCAGTATGCCATGGCAATAGCAGGGACACAGTGACTTGCATATAGCTTCAGAACATAGTATGCAAGAGTAAAACAGATATATTACAATAAAAATGATGCAAAACTAAAACTATGCTGTGCTTACCTATGAATATGCCGGCCACACTGTGCATCAGACAAGGAACAGTTGTTATTTGCAGAGGTGGATAAGGGAGCATAGGAGATAATGTCTTTCACAGGGAAGTGCTCGAGATTAAGTGTAGAGGAATATGAAAGTAAAAAGTGCATTTCTGTAAAATTTCATTATGGGGGGGGGGCTGTAATGTTATGAAGGGCCAGTGTCATCGATGACTGAAGTGTGGGTCTGAAGGTATACAACCTCAGCAACAGTTGCATCATTGTGACTTGGTCTACTTGACAGGTCTAGAGCATTCATGCCAGAAAGTTTAGCATTCTGTGCACACTCCCAACCTCAGGAGAAGTCGCTAGAAGGAAATGCAGTGGATGTTTCATGAACACGGCTTGATGCTGTTTCTCTGCATGACCGTAAGCAACATCTTCTGTGAGGCATGCCACCATGATGTTGACAATGAACAGGCATGGCCTCTCCTGGAAATAATCGCCTCCACAACAGATAGTGATGCAGAAGTACTAGCCCTGAGAGAGTGGGATTTCAGTCATCCATGGCCACATTGGCTAAAATCTGTGTAACTAGAAGTTCCATGAATTGCCCCTTTCTACAAGCTGGTGAGTCAGAAGACACTGCATGTTTCATCATGTTATCGAGCCTGTCCAAGGAATCATGCAAAGTACATATACACTCTTGTAGTTCATCATACAAATCCTGCATCATCCTCGGTATCTCTGTCATGGATGTGATGGCACTACCTTGTGCCTCCATAATGGCCCTGCACTTATGTTGGGTTTCAGCAACTGACATACCAACCTCAGGGGGATGGGGGTGTAATCACATATCCAGCCAGCACTATACCACCCCTAGTGAATCTCTATGTGCATGAATGCTGTAGACAGATTCTGATATCTGTCTTCTGAGGGCCAGCACACTTCCCTGATCAATAATTCCCACATTAACCTGTGTTCTCTGTGAGGTGTGGATAGCTTGGGTATCTATAGGTGTGCAGGCCCTGTCCATGGTCCATGCTGGGGATGCAGTGGTCACATTACCTGTGTCCAACACACAGTCTTTCCTCCTTGTCTATGCCAGCTAATCCTTGCTATCATTATCAGAAGGTGCAGGTCCTCCAAAATCAGGTGGGGATAGGTGTACAGTGTTGGTGTTGGATAAATAATCACCTGTAAATACACTAAAGAAAAAACAATATGTAGTGTAAGTGGCCCAGCACTGCAAGTATATATACAACTGAGTTTTACAAATGCAAACAAATCTTGTGTAAATACCTTCTGCAGATGGTTGTGGACACTGAACCCCTGATGTACCAGTATACTGTAAGTACATCATATTTAATATGTTTTATAGTGACTAAGGGCTACAGAGGACTTACAGGTACTAATACACAAAAACAGGAATACATACCTGGGAATCTGCAATAGATTGCATCTGTAGCTTGTTCAATTCTGCCTCAACATTCAGCACTGCATTGTTGGACTCTGTAGATATGCCCTTCCCTTTGAGAGAGGCCAAGATCTCCAATCTTATCATGGCAGGTGATACACTTGATGGCCCCTTCCTATTGCCCTATGTCCCCATGCTAAATGTTATGCTGTTGCTGGGCAGCACATATTGTATCAGTGACCCTGTGGTACATGATCTCATAACCATGTTCCTGCCACTAACCAAATTAATGTTGGTCACAATGATTCCAAGTCATGGTCATGGCAAGCTGAATGTAGGCCAACAAGCCATTGTACATGGAAACAGAGGGCCTTGAGTAGCACCTTCTTCTCTGCATCTAAGAATTTCAGCATCTAAGAATTTCAGCATACATGTGGATCATGTCACACCAGATGGAACACTGTGTTTCTGTTTGGCATGTTTTCTAGACATTGCTGTGCTGGTATGGAAAATATTGGAATTAATAGCCTTGTTCATGCATGGTTCTTACAAATCCTAACACCATTAATATTCTCAGTAGCCATATTGCATGCTGTTTGTATGTCTGCATCCACAAAATAATGTCAAGCACCTAGTTTCTTTGAGCATATGTCCCCCACTAAGAAATCACACACCATTGTAACTGACCAAGAAAAAACAGCTGTTATTTAGTGTTAGAAATATTTTTGCTGTTGGGATATATCAGTAAGAATGATTCACAGACTCATTGTGACTACAGTTTCACAGTGTCAGGATTTAAAGCTCTCAGTAACCATGAATCACACAATTGCAGCATCGATGGCCTGTAGACTCACAATGAATGTACTTTTCATACATGTGAAGTTAAGGACTCACACGTTGTCAGACTCATAAAATAACAGACCTGTATAGGACAATCTGTTCTGCTTCAAAAGCAAAGTGCAGTGTATCATGATGCCAGATTGCAGAAAACAAACAGAAACTTGATGCCAAATGCTTCGTTTGATATTTATGGACACTATTCTGGCTTATATTACACAAATGGTGTTTTAAACTGTTTCAAAAAATTATATTATGGTGTACTGCACTTAAATAATGGGCATTTTTTTTTTCCATTGCATTATGTGGCTGGTTTTGAGCCTTATCACATTACAGCAATTGCAAAAAACTGTGTAAGGCTGGCTGATTTATCATGATCAGGGTGCCTTAAGGTGCTAACCCCCTATGTACTGATCAGTCAGTTGTTATATTTCAGCTACCTGCTGCTAAAAGGCTACAACTTAATCAAATATAATATTTTAAAATGACAAAAAATATATAACATCTTTCTTCACTATAAACTCACTGTCATCTAACCATGTCATATTAATTCTGATACAGCCTGATACCTATTATCCTATTTCAGACTTTTTTTCAATCTGCTATGTTTTAAGGCAACTACTTGGAGTCATAGTTCTCAAACTATATGCACTTGAATCATGAGCAAAGCCAATAATATTCAAGAATTCTTCTTCGTCTTCTTCTCCTTTCAACTTTTCCAAGTTAGGGGTCGCCACAGCAGATCACCTGTCCGCTCATGATTGGCAGTGGAGTTTTACGGTGTCGAGTTGTCAGCCAGCACCCAACCTTCCACAGAAAACACACATAAGCACACACTCACACCTAGGGCCAATTTAGAGTGTCCATTCCACCTACAGCATGTCTTTGGGATGTGGGAGGAAACCATAGCACCTGGAGGAAACCCATGTGACCACAGGGAGGACATGCAGACTCCACACAGAAGGCACCCCAGCATAGGATTGAACCGGAGAACCTCTTGCTGTGAGGCGGCAACGCTAACTGCTGCACCACCATGGCCGCCCCCAATAATATTCAAGAATAAAGGACCTAAATCAGGGATGCCTTTTTGAAATATTATTATCATAGAGTTAGACAGTTGACAAGATAAGAGTAGATGAATTATCTGTAATTGCACTGAATGTCCTTATCTGTTTACTATAATATACCACCTTTCTTCCGAAAGTATTTTTTAGGAGGACAAGAGCAAAATTATGTGTCAAAATCAGAGATCATATCCCAGACTCTGGGGAATACAGGGATAAAGATCTGACTGTCACCCACATGACCTGAAATCAATAAGCAATATGGGAAGGTGGAAGATCTGGGAAGAGGTCTGTGAAAAAAATATGACTTTAATCACCACACTTGCCTGGAAAGAAGAGTTGAGGTGTGCCCTTCTTTACATGGTGTCCTGGAACTCCAGGGAAGTGGTCTAGGTAGCTCCCCTGAGAACAGGACTCCAGGAGATAGAGATGGGTGGGTCTACGTAGCCCAACCTGGTGTGGTAGCTCTTGCTGAGGCATGCTAGAGATGAAGTATAGCTCTATATCTGTGGTATAGGTGGTACCTCCACGGTGACATGGAGCCCATGATACCATCAAGGAACTAGTTAGGCAACATACAAAAACAGTGCTAGTAGCTCTCTGGATTAAAGACTCCACAGCTGGCTCTCTCCTCATAAGGAATACATGAGTTTGGCCAGCTGACTGTGGGGAATGAATGGTAAAGCAAGCAGTAAGGTGCAGAAATACATAAATAATCACAGATGTCCCTAAAAATGTGAAACAGTCAAGATGCATATCTGGAATTTATTTTAAAAATCGTAGTTTTCTGTCTTCAGTGCTGAGCAGATACTGTTAGTATTAAAACCTACCCTACTGCTGCAAATCTATGGAAAATCTTTGCTTGGAAGTGCATTCAGAATATATTTTAACTTTACATGAATACAGTGTTGAATGGTGTTAGCTCTGGTCATAACCAATACAGTATTTTATTCTTTATAATCTTAATTTACATATTCATGCAAGCCAAAGGATAGTTGATCTCCTGATTTTGGGTAAAACATGTTGATCACTGCATATGATCAGATAAATCAATAGAAAGGGCACATTTACTAGAGAGTCTAGGGAACCAAATATCCGACAATAGCTTAAAATGTATTTATTCTAAAGTAAAGAAACATGTCATTAGTATTTATTTTCTTTAAAATAAACAAAACAAAATGAGATGCCCTTGTTGACAGTAGCCATGACCAGGATGCCTTATGGGAGAAATGCTATACACCCCATCTTGGCCAACTAATTTGTGGGATTTCTTCTGTTTTCCAAACATGATTTTCATGATATGATGTCTACTCATAGGATGGCAAGGAATGTAAAGCCTGCAAGTTCTCAATAGTAAAGATAAAGTGGATGTGATGGTTATCATAAGGCTTGAATTTTTTTTTTATAACTCCTAGCAGGCAATTATGGGCAGTAGTCAGCTTTTCATGACTAATGTTGCAGCACATATATAACAAGTGAGCAATAGTGAGAAATAAAGTTGGCATTCATTGCTTTAGCCCTTTTTTAGATATTTTATTACAGTGAGACATCTGAGGTATAGAAAAGAACAAAGCTATTATAATTGTTGGATGTGGAGCTGTCTGTGGATGAAAATGACGGTTGTTGCTTGCTCATTATTTGGGCTTAGCAGGACAAATGTGATCTGTATAAAGCTATTTAAAATACTTTACCTTTTGTACTATTTGTATGACACAAAGTTGAAATAAATTACTGGAGCCATTAGTTTATTGAAGTACATAAAGTCAGCAACAAAGCTATAACTGCTGAATGTGATGTCTTGTCTGTCAAGAAAAGGAACTGTCCTTTTTATTAGTTTAACTGGCCATTCATCTGGCTTTGGAGAACTATTGAATGTTCATGTGAAGTAAGTTGGACTACTTTATTGTGACTAGGGTGTGTTTGTGGAAACACTATGCAAAATATTTTTTTGGTTATCATCATTATTATTGTTATCATCACCATCATCAACATGATCATCATCGCCACAGTTGGACATCTGAGGTGAAGTCAGTAATATGGCTTTAATTGCTAGCATGTGTCTGTAGATGAAAATGACTGATCCTGTCACAATCAAGTTAAACAGTTATTATTATGGTTTTGAACGGCTCGTGCATTTATATAAAGCAAGTTGGAACACTTTAGTGTAGAGTTTTTATCTCAAACAGACATCTGAAGTGCACACACTTAATAAAGTGTTTGCCATGGTTGAGGACACAGGTTGCCTGTGGAAGCAAGTGTTTAAAAATAACTTAACCCTACTGTTGTTATATCACTGGTAAACAGTCTGCAATTTGGCATAGGTGCAATAGTAACAGAATGTATTCTACTTGCTGAAATCAGTATAAAACGTGTTATGGTTTTGCTTGTTTGTGCATGATTTTGAGTAAAGATATATATATATATATATATATATATATATATATATATATATATATATATATATGTGTGTGTGTGTGTGGGGGGGGGTGCAGTATATTTACCAGTAAAAATGCTGGCATATGTTTTTTACTTTCAATTACAGTAAAGCCTCAGCACCTTACAGAACAAATGAGGATCTTTTACAGTCTTGGCAAGATGTGTGTGATAGCAACTGATCATAGACACTGAGAGTAACCGGGCAACTCACACAACTTGGTTGGCTGGTTCAGCTCTTGACTATGCTTCCTTCTGTATGGCATATGAATGCCTTTCTTGCTTGTGTGGTCTTTGGCCATGATCCCAGCATCTTTGTTTTTTTTTTTTTGGAGTATGCCTGACATTCCTTAAATGTACCTGTAGGTAAATGCACAGTGTCAGAGACAACTATATGTGTGTGTCTGCATTTTGACATAGTCTAGTCTTGTTAGAGACAGTGCCAATATACACACACACACACACACACACACACACACACACACACACACACACACACACACACACACACACACACACACACACACACACAATATTGGGGAGGAGGAGGAGGTGCATTCATAACTTTTCAGTATATCATCTAGACCTTTAGAGCTTCTGGTGACCTTGTGGCCTCCATAAGTCCAGCTTTATAAGGGGATTTTTGACACAGGACAACTAGAACATCCCCGTCTTTATTTTCTCTCCTGGGCCTTACCATATCTAATGCCAACCCTGCTCACAGGTATGCACAGAAGGTTGCTGTAGTTTATGTTTTGGATAGAGATAATGTAATTATTTTTAACTTTCTTCACAATCATGCATCAGAAGTTTGCAGAAGGTCACTATAGTTTGCTAGAGGCAGTGTACTGTGTATGAACAAGTTGGAATACATTATTATGATAACTTTTTTTCACTTTTCAACCAAACATCAGGTAGTACACACAAGTGACTATCTTAGGGGGATTAAGAATGAATGCATGCATGATAATTTACTATCATTATATTTTATTTACTTCTTCTTAGGAACATTGGGCAGAATTCAATAAACTCAACATGGCTCACTAAAAAAAACACGTATACAATGGCACACTGATTTGAATTCAGTAAGCGGATCTAAACATCAAAAACATGGTAAACACGGTGGCATGCTAATTACTGCATAAACATCTGAATTGTATGATAATTGGCCGGTCCAAGATGACTGAGCTATTCAACAAGCTATAACGCAATCTTGTACACTTAGTGCAGCCTTTTCCCTTGCATTCCAAGACCTACTGGAATACAGCCAATGAAAATACGTAGAGTAAAAGACCATTAGGGGCGGCTGCTGCTATTCTACATATGTATGTGCAACAGGCTCGTCTATGCTACTGTTGCTGATGGACTTCAGACCACGAGGAGAAGGGCCTGTTGACCCCATTTAACTTTTTATGGTCAGCATGAGGTGGAAATAATAGAGTGCTACAGGGTAGATAGAGACACACTCCAGGAACTCTGCAACCTCTGCTGTCTTCACTTGAGAGTAAACCTGGGGGAACCAATATCTTTGGAGACCAAGTTATGTGTAGCAATTACAGTATTAGCAAAAGGAACATATCAGAGTCATACAGGGACCATGCTGGAGGAAGTCTAAGGCATCAGCATCCAGGATCTTACACCAATTCCTGAATGCCATGCTACAGCATGCCGGAGACTACATATATTTCTCCTGTACCTCTGAATGCAGAGCTAGAACTAAGCAGGATTTATACCCTGTAGCACACTTTCCTAATGTCTTGAGTGCCATATACTGCAGCATATTGAGAACAAAGCACTGCCTGGGGACAGGGAAAGGTATACATCAACAGAAAGGGCTGCCACTCCTTTAACAGCAAGGTCATATGTAATACTAAGGAAATCATCCTGAATGTGTGTGTTTGCAACCCAGGTAGATATCAGAACTCCCATATTTGGCACAATCCATAGCTCTATCAGAGGTTTTTCAGGGGTGATATCCCACAAAGCCATTTACTGGGGGATGCAAGTATGCACTCTAACCATGGCTGATGGCACCTATCAGAAATGCATACACACTCATGCAGGAATGTATTTAAGGAGGCACACGTGCAAAGAAGAAATATCATAGAGTGTGAGTTTGGGCTGCTGAAACCATGAGTTTATTGTCTAGCTACATCAAGGCATGCTCTGCAGTACAATCCCAGTAGTTGTGCTGAAATTATTACAGTTTGTGCTATCCTACACAATACCGTCCTGTGAAAACACCTGCAACAGGAGCACCAAGGACTGGGAACAAACATTCCACCACCACTGGCAAGTTCACTGAAAGAATTGAATGAATATCTTTATCTGTTATTTACCCAAACATGTGCTGCACAAGTGCCGGTCTATCCTTTATGGGCCATGTCTTCTTGTACCTTTCACAATAATATCTGCAATCTGTAGTTCAGTTAAGAATGCTTTATTATGTGCAGTGAAGATAGATGTCAACAATATCTGAACATGATATTCTGGAATGCTGGATAACAGTAACAGTACTGATAAATATAACAGTGCTGATAAATATACCCAAAAGTTCTGCTCATACATTCTGATTCTCCTGAATAATATCAACTGAAACAGTCTTTTCCTCCTGAATAGTATCATTAATGCTGGATACCTAACCTAACATCATTACTCAGGCTAGAGTGTCTGTACTGTAAGGACTTTTTGCGTATCAGTCCAAATGGTAACTTAACTGACTAAACCACCCATGTCTGAAGTATTTCCTAAGAATACCAAAACTCTGTAATGCTCTACACAGCTCTTTAGCTTTTGTTTCCAAGCCTTGTAAGATCTGTTTGTTCTCAAAGTACTGCACATTCTGTTCTTCTCAGTATTTTTAACTGAAGGTCATTTTTACTGACATTTACTGAAACTGTATGTGAACAGTGCAAGCCTGCTTTAATATGGCTGCATTTCTAGACTTATTCAAAGAGAATACATTTAAAATTATATCTGATCCAACAATCACCACAGCCACATGCAGGTGAGAAGTCAGAAGGGGAACCAACATCAGCTGTGGATGTAGGTAGATATAGGTGTGCATAATATGTCCCCTCTCTGGCCAAGTGGGAAAGGATAGCACACATGCTTACCACCTATGGGGTTCAAACTTCATCCTATGTGCACAGGCATACAGTAGAATTGATGCCAGGCAATTCTCACAAACTTTATTTACCAATGTAATGGCTGTGTTCAGCTAGCACCAGACAGAGCCATCCCTGAACGACATCATTTGTAACTGCAGGACTATCAAGGTAAGTGTTGAACCTGTAAAATAAAACAAATGTGTAAGAAGATGAATGAATGGCCAATACCTGCACACTGCTTCTTGAACATGTATCTAAGTAGAATGTGTGTGAGTTGTCCAGCAATGACATCAATATGTGACATGACTGACTTCTGGAATATATGTTTAAGCAGTTTAACAACTAATATGATTCATGCATCTAAAATAGCCAGTGTAGAAAAAGCAGTCCAAGCTCTTCTTATCCCTGTATTCCCACAAGTGAAGCAATAGGCATGTCTGCCATATCAATGATTTAAGGGTAGAAATCACAACAGTAAAATGCTGTAATAAAATCAGAAAAAAATCCAAATAATATCACCAATACATATCCTAAGCACTCCATTAGCTACCCCCATGCATCTACAATATACATATGTAACCCTGAATCAAAAAGATAGAAACAAAGTGATGGCATAATTATCATCATTTGTACAGGGTGGGGGTTGAGGGATCCAAGGCTGACACCAAAGTATTGACTGTGTGTGAGTAAGAAAACACAGGCAGGCAGAAATGTAGATAATATAAAATGGCCACTGAGACAAAATTACCTGCAATACTCATTAACATCTACTGTAGCTGGTATGTGTGGGTGTCTGTATGGGCACTCTATGTGAAATGCATGTGTGTGTGTCAGCATGAACACAGTCAAGCTCTGTGCTATCACAATGTCCTGGCATGCCAGACAAATGTGAACCATACATGATAGACATATCAGTTCAACATTGTAGTCCCCGACCATGTGAACTGGCTCTGCCAGGAGTTACACTGACATGTTCATGCCCATGGTCAGACATGGCAATGTTACTTGAATGTGAATGATGTCTTCTGGGTGAATTATCCTTATGATTACATCTAGGTCCACAACTCTGTGGCTTACCATGTCTGAGAGTGGACAGCTCAACCACTGAGAGCCACTGAAGTAGTGCCACCACTGGTATAGGAATGGGCATGCCGACATTGGCTAACACCAGCTGATGTTGCTGCCTTTCAGCCAAGTGGATGCTGTCCCCCTTCCGGCAGATGTTGTGTCACAGACAATGACTGTACCATTGTGGCATTCATCCAACCCATTTAATCAGCCACACGGTGGAGGCAGTCACACACGTCAGCTTGTGCCACTTCTGGAACCCTAAGCATGCCCTTAGATTTCCTAGTGGAACATGCCTGTGCCTCCATGATGGCCCTAAACATATGTCAGGTGGCACGTAATGACACACCAGAATCAGGTGGATGGCTGACAACAGGCCTCCTCTGAGCAGCCCACCAACCCTCCTGCATGGCACTTTGCCCATGCTTTGGCTATGACCAGAGTCAACAACCACAGAAACCAGAGAAACCACATTACCCTGATCAACTGATTCACCCTCAACCTGTCCACTATCCGAGGGCTCAGTGAAATGAGTATGCGTAGGCATAATGATTGTGTTTGAAGAAAATCTAGGGGATGTATGAGTCACAACCTCAGAGTCAGATTCAACCTTTGCACCACCTGACTGTGCCTCCATTTGGCCACAATCATCACCAGAGTCTACCGATACTCCAAATCAGGTAGTAGGAGTCCTACACTTCCACTTTCAGGATCACCTGTGACAACAAGCAACAAACACAGAAATGAAATTACTACTCCCATGAATATAACCTAAAACATCGAACAAAAAAGTAACATAATTTGCACAACTGGAAATGCTACAGGAATGCAGACACTCATTACACACTTCTCACACATACAAATAATAAATATCTAAATAATGCTTAGTAAGATCAAAAACAAAACAAAATGCTTACCATGTGCAGATGTCTCAACAGTTTGCAGGGAGGATATGCCTAGAAGAAATCAAGCAATCCAAAACAAACAATGAAAGGATGGCAATTAATCATTACAATGAGAAAAACACAAGGATACTGAATAAACAATCGCATATATGCCTTGTAAAAATAGCTGTAACTGAAACTTGTCTGAACCATCCAACCACAAACACATCTACTGAACCACTCCCTTGTATAACTATATAAATTATTAATAGGTATGGGTAAAGAAAAGATGTATCACAAGCAGTAGCAACAAAATAATATTTTAGTCTACAAGGCAATATAATGTTGCCATATGTAAACTTACCTGGAATCTGCTCCTGAGACACACACAGCCTCCCAGCCACAATGGCACTGAAATCAAACACAGTGTGCGGGCTCCCCTGAGCCATTGGGATCTCCAACAGTGGACAGTAACTCCCCATTTGGAACCGGTGGTTGATGGTAGCAGGACTACCCCCTGCAGAGAGCTGTTGTTGGGCAACTGCAGCTACCCTCCTCCATGCTGATGATATCATATCAGTGTAATGCTGCACCTGATCATAATTGTGGCCTTGACAACCAACTGCATTTACATCAGTGACTTAACTGGCTCCAAATCTCCTTTCTGGCAGGGAAATCAACACAGTGTCCCTCAAGGAGGAAGACTCCGTGTTGCCTCAGAGCCTGGATGGTGACCTCCTTCTCAGCATAAGTGAAAAGGGGTTCTCATGGATTTGTAGGCATGGGTACCATAATCCTATGTGGCATAAAACAGTGAAGGATAAAACACATTGATGATATATAAGTAATTTGTCTCTTCAGAAAAATAATCAGACCATGCACCCTGTCAACATAAAGCAATTGAAACATGCTTCTCATTTAGTACAACAGAATGTTAGGTGGCTCCCCCACATCCCCTTCATACAGAAATGAAGGTTTGTACAAACCAAGGAATACCACATAAGTAATGTATATGTTTTCCACAAAATGATCATGTTATTTACACATTTTCAACTTAAAAGCACTTGAAGCACACTCCTCATTTAGGACAACAGAATAGTAGGTTATACTCCCACAGACTCCAACAAAAATGTAAGGGTCTATAAAAGCCCCCATTCAGTCAGCATTCACATAGTGAAGACTGCAAAGTTATGCCAGTGATTACTGGATGATAGTTATCATTGCTAAATAGTAAAGAAAATGTATGAATGCTACACAATTTGCACTGTGCCCACCAGTGCTGTGGATGTTGCCCTGTGTTATCAAAGAAGCATAACATCAGTATCAGTGACATGTACATTACAGTTTTCTCCAATACCACATGAAATTACAAAACAAATGTTAAGAACATAGTTGTGATGAAAGTCTAACCTATCTGACTAATGTAACTGCCTGACAAAACTGCATTTGCCAACAGTGAAATATAAGAAGTGCATACAGATCAAACTTCATTTTACTTCAAGCTATATGACTACATTTGTAGCAGTTAAAATCTAAACTGCCAGTGAATAATAGAAGCCCACCTTTGCAAAATAAATGGCTTCCCTGTAGACTAGTCTCCTTCAAAAAATACAAATCTTCTGATTTGTCAGACTACACAAGTTTCCTTGCCTTCAAGTTCCTTTGGCAAGATCATTATCTTTTTATAGTCTAGATTCAGTGCTCTGAGCACAGTGAAGATGGAAATGAGGTGTGAACTCAGAATTGCTGAATACCAAACATTTGACTTCATGTATCAAATGTAAACATAATGTAAACTGTGAATGATTAGTGTGAGTGAAGGAAGACACAGCAGCAGTTCAGAGACCCTTCCCTGCAATGGTTCTGTCAGTAAGGATACACTAACAAAGTACGTAACTAACTTCAGTGAGCTTTGAAATAAGGCAAAACACCACAGATGTATATATTTTTGTCCATAACAGTACAAATCCCCTGCCTTTAATGAAAACTGTTGTTCACCATTATATATTTTTATCACACATTCAAAGCAAAATGATAGAAAATGCACTTTAGACTACATGTCTGATATTAAAGCAGAGAAGGACGAGGGAAGAATGACCAGAATATAAAGAGAAGACAGAGCAGCATTTCTGCATATTCATAAATGCTTGTGTGGTTACTCATTGCACTAAATATGGTAGCCATACATGTAGAACCAGCTGAGAATGTGCAAGTATATGAACTGTTAATACTGGATATGAAATGTGAATTGTTTGCATGCACATGATTTTAGTGCTGTTGTACAACTGTGTCTGTGGCAAAGACAGATGACCCACAATAACTGTGCTTTATTAGTGCAAAAGTCTGATGGCTCAAATCCAGATCTGTCTAATTGTTTAAACTTTGTTTCACTTTTTTTTATCTTTTCTTTTTTTTTTTTTGGCTTTACCGTCTTGGCACAAACACAGATAACTGGCAAAAAATTGAAAATTTAATGCCAGCTGCCTTATGAAGTGCACACACTCTCTGTGGCATTTTGTGGTGGTCAGCAACATGGTTGGTAATACAGCAAAAATTACACGTGTTACCCGACTGTCTTGTACACTGAGCTAAACAAAAGAAAGGAAATGTAATATGAGGTTGTAGTCCCACAGTAGTTATTTTTACTGTGGAATGGTCATAATGATTATTTACACAAATCATACATGTTTGCTTTTGCCTTTTACGTGTGCATGTTGCCTACCTTTCTCTAGCAGAGTTCATTACTTAAGGAAAAAAGTGTAAGACTTAATTTGGTTTGCTTTCTTTCTTCATGGAAACAGGCTAAGTGGTCAGGTGTGGCCATCAGCAATCTGGACAGTACTGAATGTGGAAAGGGAACCTGCTGGCTAGCTTTACCTGTGGCATGAGGTGTAAGTTCAATGAGTTTATGGTTGGAAATCAGGTGAACCAGGGTTATAATCCAACACAATACACTCTGTAGTTAAGATGTCCCACTGTAATTTTTCAAAAAACATGATTATAAAAATAATATTATATACCAATAGCAATGTGTAGCAGGTTGATTGAACATAAACATACTTTTGTAGGTATCATACGGATTGTGCGGGTAACTAATTTATCATGAGAATGATGATTATGTAATAAAAAATGCAGTTGTACATGTGTGATGGACACAGCAGTGTACTGAAAATCATCCAAAACCCTCCCATAACACGGGTAAAACTGTGGAACAGAATAGAACGTACACAAAACACAAATCTACTACTAAAGTTATGAAAGTCTATCCATTTCTAGTATATTGTCAGACATTAGTCCTGCATTACAGATGAGAATAAATAAGCCAGGACCTTGTAATGTCATATGCACACAGTCTTAATGGAACTACAGCACCAGTCAGGTTTTAAACTGTATGTCTGTGATGGCCATAATTGCCAAACACATGTACATGCATACAAATGTTTCAAGCATGGTCATTAATGCCCTTCTAGCTTGCCAATATACCAAACCACTTGTTCCCATAAAAAAATGTCCAGGGTGTTCTTAAAAATATCTAAACTAGTACTTGCTTTAATGCAATTTGGTAGTCTGTTCCATGCATCAGCTACTCTGTCAGCGAACCAGTTACTACACTTCTCATTCCTATAGAATCTCCAACATAGGTTATCTGATGATTCTCTAGTACTTTTTGTTAACCCCAAACATTCCCAGAGGTAGTTGCCACTAAATGCCCTATATACCTGAATAAGATCTCCTGTTAGATATCTTTAAGAGACACTGTACAAGTTCAGATATTTTAGTCTCTCATAATAACTTAAATTTTCACATCCATGGATGCCCTTGGTATATTTCTGTTGTACTCTTTCTTGTTCACTCATACTTGTTTTCTTATAGGGTTTCCATATTGTTATTCCATACTCAAGTTTGGGTCTAATGTAACTAATAAACAATGACTTCATTATTTTTGATTTCCTAGACTTTATACAACCTATAGTTCTATAACTATCATTAACCAGTTGGTTGATATGATTAGAAAAACTCATAGCTGAATCTACCCATATACCCAGGTCCTTAAATGAGTCTACAGTTTCAATCACTGTGTGCTGTATTAAATATTCACCTTTCACTTTATGCCTACCAAATCTCATATGCTTATTTTTTTATGCATTTATCAGCATATTATTCTCCTGTGCCCAAATGGTCAATTTAGTCAAGTTATTTTGCAGACATACCTTATCTGTAACATATATAATTAGTTTACCAAATTTTAGGCCATCTGCATATATATTGTAGAACAACTTCTGTGACAGTGAAGAAAAATCACTTATGTGGAAATGTATGCTTTTTCTTTTGAACATAGGCTTGAATCCCACATTGTACAAATTACTTTCCACATTTTTTATTTATTATTTATTTATTTATTAACATGCGTTTACCAAGTCCTCACAAAGTGTGTGTCAAGTCATCCCATTGATCCCTCCAAAGTCATGCTTAAATTAGCATTTCACTGTTGAGCACTGAAAAAGTGTGTGACCAGGTGCAGCAGCACACATGACATAAGTCAATGCCAAGTCTCAGATTAAAATTGCTGTTTCACAAACTCCCTCTTTGTTTGGCAATGTTTCTCTTCACTTACCATTGTACAAATGCAGTTGGCATGGTTGTGTGTGTTTCTGCACTGATTTCAAAATGCAGTGTCACAAATTGGTGGGAATATACTTGTGCTGTTGTTGGAGGACCAAATTCAGGGCACACAGGCAGTGTGTGGAGGAGTCAAAAATATTTGTTAAACTCCTCATGAAGTGCTACAGCCATAGGCTGCTGCAGGTAGACTATACAGGGTCTCAGTATAAGACTGAGGCTTGGAACAGCCTAGCCAAGGCTGTCTCCAGTGCAACTGGCACACCATGCACTGGGGAGCAGTGCCAGCACTATTGCATTGACCTGAAACACCACAAGCAAGCAAAACTTGACTAGAGGCTGGATGAATTTAGAACTGCTGACATCATACAATTGTGTAAGTATATGGATAAAGCCACTTTAAATATTATGTAAAGCTGTAGATAACCAAGACTGGTACGTATAATGCCCTTTTTCTTTCTTTATTTTACAGCTACGTGGGAAATTTCAGCTAACAGGGAGGCACATGCTGAGAGATTGGAGAGACTCAGAAATTAACATGATCGTATTAAATAAATATCTTGGTATTCAAACAAAAGAAACAAGTGACTTGTGAACCAACAAACAAAGGCAAACGTGCTCCAAAAGTCCAAAGTTTAATAGCAGACAACAATTAAAAAAAGTTTAAAAGAAGTCCAGTACCAAAAAATCCAGGTAAGAATGTTAAGTGCTTTTCGTTAGGCAAACAGCCTCCAAACTTCATCAGACAATCCAGCGCTTAACATTCTTACCTGGATTTTTGATCTCGACTTCTTTTAAACTTTTTTACTTGTTGTCTGCTATTAAAAGTTTGGACTTTTGGAGCACGTTCGCCTTTGTTTGTTAGTTCACAAATATATTGGTATTCTAAAGATCAGTAGCAATACAAGCATGTAGATTTTAACTGTAACAGCAAGCTTGCATACTTTCTTCTGTAGCTCTTGGTAATTGTATTAGGGAAGTAGAATAATTATTCAGATTAGGTAGATTCAATTCCCCCAAGGAACATATACATTTATATTCAACAATTATTATTTTTAAATTTTAATTCCAGCAATATTGGCTTTAATGCCATGGAGTTAAGTTAATCTGTAGTATCTTTAAATGCATATATGGAATATCTGCATAATATTACTTGTAATAATTCCCAGTCATTTTTTAGTGTGTGAAAGCTGTATAATTAATATAATAAAAATATATTTTTGCAATAAAGCATGAATGTGACATTTCATGGTGCTAATCATGTCTTTTTTTCTCACCTTATCCCATATCTCTCTTTTTTAATAGAAGCTCACTATTCTGATTTCATCCTTTTCTGACAACAAAGTAAATGCTTTTCAGCACAGGGAGAAAGGCCAACCATTGTGGCCCAGCCTGCCAACCCTCCACCAGCTGCTGCATCATCACCCAGCCTGCCAACCCTACATCATGTGCTGCATCAACACCCAACACCTCTGGGATGCAAGCTGGCAATATTGCCTCCACAGTCCCTGCACTACCTGGACCATCCACATCAGGTAGCATTTCCCTGGCTGCTGGTGCATTGGTACCATCCAGGAGCATGATGTCATAGAAACTGGCTTTGGTGCCCACATCAGTAACTTGGGGAAGTTGCTCATCAAAATACAAAAGGGACTCCCATATCTAGCAGTCTCACAGGGAACCAAGAAGGGGGACAGTGATGACTGTTCTGAGGGTGAGTATTAGGTTCTTGCTGTTCCCATGCTTGATGGCCATGTGCCTCCGATGTCTTCTACATATCCGCAATCATGGTACCCCTTGCCCTTTTGTGTCCATCCCCATCTCTGTATCTGTCTTGTTTGATCTGTTTGTCTGAACCTCCTTCTTCACCTACACTACCTACTTAACCTTCACATTCCTATGTCCCTTTCCCAACATTCCTCTCTTCTTGGAATAAAAAAAAAAACAAAAAAATAAAAAACGGGCACCTGTCCTACAAAAAAATACATAGGACTCCACTTTACAAATGTGTGTTCTCAACACACTTGATTTGGTCCAATTGACTATCCAACACTATTGCGCTCTTTTCACTCATCTGTGTTGTGGCAACAGTCCAAATTCATCCAATTTGCTATACATATTCATATTTTAGCATTGAAGAAGTGGACATCTATGGTTCTTTCCGTGTTCCCTGCTGCAATGTATTTCTTCTCCTTTGTTCTTCCAACTGCTTGCCCCCCTCCTATTTCACTTTTTGTCCTCTGCATTTACACAGAGTTCGGCATCATACACCAATGCCTAGTTACAGTGAATGGCTCCATACATCCTATGTCAAAACCTGGTGAGTTTTGCCATCAGCCGCATTAGTCCGGTTATCTCTGCACAATGTTGCTTAAACTCATTGAGGTAAAGGAGCACAGAGTTATACCACAGTAAAGGCACTACTTTGAAATGGTTACTCTGACAGTTCTATAGACTGCTGAATGTAACAGAATGCAATTTTCTGTGTGGAGTGTTGACATAAATCACTTGACTGAAGATTGTTTTGCCAATACCATCAATGGTTTAATTCCTGATGCATCTCACATAATTTCTTTGTGTGATGTTGTACGTAGATGATATGTTTAATTACCCACATCTAAGCATTTGCTACAGGTATGAGTTCTCATGGAGATATATTGAATACCAGCCAAAACTGAGTATTTGAAGAGAAGTCCACCCCCCACAACTATCCAATATTTATCCAACTTTGACCTGCTTGTAATAAGCCCATTGTCCCTATTCAGCCCTTCTGTGCCCCTATGTCAATCACTTCATGCTACACAACATAGCAGGTTAGTAATGAGAACAAACCAAAAACATGTCTGTGAATGTTTTATTAACCCAAACATTATGTGCATTTTCATTTCTCCTTGTATTCATCCCTTCACTCCCACCCGTCTTTACATCTGTGAGTTTGATGGGTTGCAGCATTGAAAGTTAAAGATAGCTTTCTGATATTTTATACAGCTGTATCAATTTCAGCATGCATATCTCGACTGTAAACGTAAGTATGCACATGTCAAGGAGCACTTGCTGCAATCTGTAGTATAGTGTGCATCTGTTATGAGCTGGTAGTCTTACAAGTTCTCTGGTAGTCTTAAAAATAAAGGTTAAGGTAATAGAGTCAAATAAATCTATTAATTCAGTGCATGTCATATATGAAGATACTAATCATCTCTCTTTTTTTCTGTCACCTCAACCCTTATATCTATTTTTTATTTTTTGTTGTATTTTATTATGTGTTTTCAAAATGTGTCCATCTCTTCCATGTGTATCACATCACCAAATGCTCCAAAACACAGTAGGGTAGGCCTGCACCAGCTCCAGCACCATTGCCCAGCATGTCTAGGAGCCAATCTGGCAGCACTGCCTCTGCTGCCCCTACATTTTCTGCACCATCAGGCATTCGTGCCTCAGAGGCTGGTCCAGAGCTATCCTACAGGAGCAGTGGCAGAGGTAGTGATTGTATCACCACAGTGAGTTGCCAAAAAGAGTGTGTAGTGTGATGTGCCCTACCATTGATGCACACTTATACCAGCTGGAGAGGCTGCACTCTCTTGTGCTGCTTTCTAGGAGGAGAAGGAGACATCAAGTACTTCAGACAGTGGTGGGTTGAGGTGACAGTGATGACAGTCCAGTGGGTGAGGACTCGATTCTCACTGTCACCCGGCTTGATGACCAGGAGATCTGGATGATCCCACCCTCATCCCAATCATGGTGTCCCCCAACCTTTTTTATCTATCACCACCCCTGTGTCTTGTCCAGTTTGTCTTGTCTGTCTGTAATCGCTTCCATACCTACCCAACTTACCTGACCCAGACATACCCACGTCCCTTCCCCAACATTCTTCTCTCTCTCAAGAAAAAAAAACGAGCATCTGTCCCTCCCCCCAAAAAAATAAAGAAAACAAAACAAATCATCCCATACATAGCTCTCCATTTCACACATACATCTTCTTGACACACTTGATGAGTTCCAGTTGGCAATACAACATAATTGTGTTTTGATCATCCCTCTCTCTGGAGGTGACAGTGCAAATTCAGTTAATATTTTGCACAATTGCTCACTTTACATTGTTAAAGAAATAGATAGCTATGGTTCATTCCTACCTCCCTCCTGCACATTCCTGCCCTGCTTTCCCTTTATTCTTCACCCTGCTTGCTCCCCATATCACCACTGTCCTATCTTCCCCATTTATTTTCTTTAATGCATTAATGCACACCATCGCACAGCAACAGTAATCTGAAAGTAGTTAAAGTATTTACACACAGATGTATTTGAACCCAGTATCACCTGGCCAAAAAAACAGAATGTATCACTGCATCAACTGCATTAACACATGCTGCCACAGAGTCAGTTAAGTAGCAGATGTAGTCCAGAGACTCGGTACTAACTGTCAGACTTTGTTCATCCCCTGCTTGCTCCCCATTTCGTAACTTTGCTATCTACCCCATTTTAACACCTTTAATCTAGTTAAAAAATGGAATCACCCACAGCACACATAAGTACCATAAAAAGCAATGAATCCCTTTAATTTTTGGGCTCCATGTTTGTAAGGAGGTGTGCATTGCACACAAATGTACAGTGACAGTGAGTGGCAAAATGCTGCAGTTTTCTCCATGCAATGCCGCTTAACCCCACTGCACTATGCCAACACACAGCAACACATCTCATATAAACAATTCATGCCACTGCATTATCAATCTGTAAGTATATTAAACTATTAGATACACCTGCATTTGAATACAGTATCATCCACCCAAAAAAAAAAGGAAAGTATCAATGCATTAACGCTTGCTGCCACAGAGTCATCCACCCAAAAAAAAGGAAAGTATCAATGCATTAACGCTCGCTGCCACAGAGTCAGTTAAACAGCAGGTGTATTTCATAGACTCAGTACTAACTGTCAGGCGTTAGCAATGTGACTCGCATTTCTGCACTACTTACCGATGCACAAACATGTGTATCTCACATTTGTATGCACTTTGGTAACCGTCATACAACCTGCTGCTCACCTTGTTATGGAAATGTACATATGCTGAATTACTGATGTTTACTATCCATTTTACATGTGGAAACATTACAAACTAAGGACCCTATCTAAAAGTATTTCACGTATTTATAATCAACATTCAACATTGAACAAAGTTTCTTCACTCCACATTCTGGCTGCCCTAATTACTTGCCCTTTGATGATTCCTTTCCTTTGAAATAAGGGGTGGTTACTATTGTAGTGCAAGAACATATTAGAATAGCTGTCTTTCCTATGTATACACGACATGAAACAATCTTTCTCTGTATTCTTACGTAAATCCACATCAAGATATTGTAAGCTGTCAACACTGATGTTGTATGTGAATTTCAGAAAGTCTGTACTACTATTAATATATTCAATAAATTGTTCAAGTTCTTCTATGCTGCCCTTCCAAAAAATACAGATATCGTCCAAATAGCGTTGGTAATGTACCAGATATTCCACCCACCGCGTGTTGAATATGTATTTTGACTCCCAGTACCCTAGCACAATGTTGGCGTAAGCAGAGGCACAAGGGGTCCCCATGGCTACTCCCCTTTTTTGTCTAAATAATTCCCCACAAAAGTATACAAAGTTATTATTTAAAATAACTTCCATAAATTCGACAAGCAGTGCTATCATTTTGCCTCCTAATGTTGAATGTTCAGCCAACATTTCATTGAACCATGCTAGGCCGGTTTCATGTGGAATACTTGGAAATAATTCCACTACATCCACTGTGACCATATATTTGGTTTCATGGTAGAATTCCTTTTTGACGCTTCGTAAAAATTCCCAGGAGTCCTTGCACAAAAATTTTAGAGATGCTGTGTACTTTTTCAATGTTGCATCTACAAACTTCCCTAGTGGTTCGGTAATTCCCTTGGCTCCTGCTACAATAGGTCTAAATACTAATGGTTGTAGTCCTTTGTACACTTTGGGGATACCGAAAATGATGGGGGTGACTGGCTTAGGGACCAACAAATAATTATACAATTGCTCATTTATTGCCCCTTGGTATAAGTTGTCCTCTAACCTGTATTTAATTTTGGCATATGCAACATTTCTTTCATTTACAGACACCTGGTTGTATTGTTCATCATCATGTAAATGTGTGTGCAAAGCAGCTGTGTAGTCGTGTTGATACATAAAAACTACACCCCCCCCTTTGTCCGTTTTCATTACCCTGATTCCTTCGCTATTTAATTTCTTGATCAGTTGATAAGATGCATCAGAAAAATTGTTACTTTTTGAAATATCTTTAATGCATACATTTCTAATTTCTGTTTCCACCATTTCTTCAAATGTTTTAAGGACTGGGTGCAAAGGGGGTTCTATGTACTCTTCCTGTGTAGTTTACTGCTGTCTAATAGGTTCCCTTTTAGGTTCACTGTTAAATTCAATTGCCTTGTGAAGAGTTTTAAATCCAAAATTGTTCTAGGTATGTTAATAGTGTTATTTGGAACAAAGTGAAGTCCCTTGGTAAATACATCAAAAAACAAGCTGTTAACTTCTATTTCTGTATAATTAAATATAGAAAAATTGCCCTTTTTAATAACATTGCAGCGTAAATTGTGTGTGTCTTCAGTTTCGGAAACAATATGACATAATTCATCTATTATTGTCTCCTTGGGGGGTTCCATCTCCTGGTATGGGTACTCACTAGTCTGTTCCTCTGCCTCCCCTGACCAAACTGAAAATCCTGTTGGCCTAACCTGGATTGATTTGGTTGCTGATTGTACTTCTGCGCCAACCTTTCACTTCTTCTTGGGCCCTGGTCGTCAAAACCCTCGTTAAAAACATTGTCTTGTTCATTATCAGCATTGTTGTTAGGGTTTTGATCTCTCGCCCATCTATTCCTACCATATATCTTGTATGCCTGCCCTGTATTATATTCATGTAAGTCACGTTCTAACTTTTTTATTTTTCTATTTACAATCCGGACACAATGACTATCTATCTCATTAAAAGTACTTTCGTAATCTTTTTTTATGCTACTAAACATCGTATCTTTAACAATGTTGTTGTTCAGTGTGTTAACTTCCCCCAGCAATGCTGAAGCTTTAGCTTCATAATCCTTAATCATTAGCTCTAGCATTTCAAGCCCCGTTCTATTAAACAAGGCTGTCAGCTCTCTAAACAATTCACTGCCAGGTAAAGCATTGTTTGGAAATTTAGCAATACGCAGTCCCTTAGGGACTCTCTTTACTTTTAAACATTCTGACAAGTAGTCAATTTCAAGTTTGGTTGCTTTGTAGGAATACAATTTGTTATTAAAATCCTTAAGCTTTGATTCTAAGTTACTATTTACAGTTTCGCAGGTTTGAACAATACCTTGCCCAAAAGAGAAACCTTTGTTAGTCCATTTATTAAAGTTGAAGTCTTTCTCGGATCCGGAGGTGGTAATATGGTTAGTTCTTCGCTTGCTTCTCACTTGCTGCGTGTTCGCAGCGTCTGTGTTAATACTTCCACCCGTTTCAGCATTTCCTGTAAACGCGGTTGTGGACCTTCCAGGAACAATGTCACAAACGGCAAAAAGTTGCTCTTGGTTGGCCGGTACTTCGTTGCTACTTTGCGAAGCGTTGTTTGTTAACAATCCTGTTAGTTGAGAAAGCAGGCACATCACCTGTTTGAACTCACGTCTCGTGACTGGGACGTCATCCATTCCTTCCTCGTTACCCAGTAGAATCACTGGTGTCTCACAGTATTCAGCACTAGACGTTCGCTCAGCCATGGATCCTGTATCGCCACAAACTAGTCACAAAAACGAAACACCTTGCAAGAAACACCAACTGGTAATCCAAAGAAGTCAGGATACAAGGATTACGAACAAAGTGCAAAACGAAAGTTATTTATTTTACAGCTTCACCAGCACAGCGTTAAAAACACATAGAACACATCCAAAGTGTAGTATATCATCATAATCCTCTCAAAAATAAACATTCAACATTGAACAAAGTTTCTTCACTACACATTCTGGCTGCCCTAATTACTTGCCCTTTGATGATTCCTTTCCTTTGAAATAAGGGGTGGTTACTATTGTAGTGCAAGAACATATTAGAATAGCTGTCTTTTCTATGTATACACGACATGAAACAATCTTTCTCTGTATTCTTACGTAAATCCACATCAAGACATTGTAAGCTGTCAACACTGATGTTGTATGTGAATTTCAGAAAGTCTGTACTACTATTAATATATTCAATAAATTGTTCAAGTTCCTCTATGCTGCCCTTCCAAAAAATACAGATATCGTCCAAATAGCGTTGGTAATGTACCAGATATTCACCCACCGCGTGTTGAATATGTATTTTGACTCCCAGTACCCTAGCACAATGTTGGCGTAAGCAGAGGCACAAGGGGTCCCCATGGCTACTCCCCTTTTTTGTCTAAATAATTCCCCACAAAAGTATACAAAGTTATTATTTAAAATAACTTCCATAAATTCGACAAGCAGTGCTATCATTTTGCCTCCTAATGTTGAATGTTCAGCCAACATTTCATTGAACCATGCTAGGCCGGTTTCATGTGGAATACTTGGAAATAATTCCACTACATCCACTGTGACCATATATTTGGTTTCATGGTAGAATTCCTTTTTGACACTTCGTAAAAATTCCCAGGAGTCCTTGCACAAAAATTTTAGAGATGCTGTGTACTTTTTCAATGTTGCATCTACAAACTTCCCTAGTGGTTCGGTAATTCCCTTGGCTCCTGCTACAATAGGTCTAAATACTAATGGTTGTAGTCCTTTGTGCACTTTGGGGATACCGAAAATGATGGGGGTGACTGGCTTAGGGACCAACAAATAATTATACAATTGCTCATTTATTGCCCCTTGGTATAAGTTGTCCTCTAACCTGTATTTAATTTTGGCATATGCAACATTTCTTTCATTTACAGACACCTGGTTGTATTGTTCATCATCATGTAAATGTGTGTGCAAAGCAGCTGTGTAGTCGTGTTGATACATAAAAACTACACCCCCCCTTTGTCCGTTTTCATTACCCTGATTCCTTCGCTATTTAATTTCTTGATCAGTTGATAAGATGCATCAGAAAAATTGTTACTTTTTGAAATATCTTTAATGCATACATTTCTAATTTCTGTTTCCACCATTTCTTCAAATGTTTTAAGGACTGGGTGCAAAGGGGGGTTCCATGTACTCTTCCTGTGTAGTTTACTGCTGTCTAATAGGTTCCCTTTTAGGTTCACTGTTAAATTCAATTGCCTTGTGAAGAGTTTTAAATCCAAAATTGTTCTAGGTATGTTAATAGTGTTATTTGGAACAAAGTGAAGTCCCTTGGTAAATACATCAAAAAACAAGCTGTTAACTTCTATTTCTGTATAATTAAATATAGAAAAATTGCCCTTTTTAATAACATTGCAGCGTAAATTGTGTGTGTTAACATACCTAGAACAATTTTGGATTTAAAACTCTAACTAGCACATAGTTGAATGATGACATGTGAAAAGGTTTGGGCGTGTCAGTGATTGAGTGGTATTTAAGCAGAGTGTAGTATAGCTGTTATTAGGTCTGAAGAAGTGGTGTTTCAATACCATGAAAGCACTCACCAATAAATCTACTGTTTTTATATGCAGCCGTTGAGTAGTCCTTTGGATGTGTTTGTGGCAAACATTACAGAAAAGGCTGACACAGACTAATGATTGGTGCCAAAATCATGGACTGAACCTTAAAACATACAATGACTTATTGTTAATTTTGGCAATGACATACAAACAGCACCCTCTAATCTCACAGTGTTGTGAGACTTGGGGAACACATGTTGATAGCAATCTACACTTTCATCACTATATGCCATAGTGGTGACGCACACAATTTGCATTTTGCATATATATGGGTATCACAACCAAGACCGGGGTAGTCATACCTCTGCTGTACTCTACCCTTATCACACCAATAAAGAAGTACAATGCTCACATCTGTCTGTACATTACCAGACATCTGCAGCAATTGGAGAAAACACAGGGTTGTGCTTGTGAGAATCTCAGACCTCCAATCATGACATACGTGGAAAGACTGACATACCTGTCACTGTACTCAGTATCATGCAGTCTGCTGAGAGGTGACCTATGCCTGCCATGCAGAGCAGTCTCAGACCCTGCCCTTCTGGAAATGGACATCTGCAATTCAAATGGGACATCTGCAATTCAAATGGGACATGAATAATTTCCCCAGGGTTCTCAACCTAGCCTGTGCCATAAACAGATATATCCCACAGATATTTCCCACAATGACTCACACTCTTCTGTAATAGGCTCCCCCTGCATGTGAAGCAGTGCTCCTCAATGACCCGGTTGAAGTGCAATCTTGAGTACTCAGGTGATTATAAAGTCACCTCTGGGGTGGCACCTATGTCCCTCATAGACAGGTCCAGTTGGTGCTGCTTACAAACTCGCTCTGCTAAACATGACCATTCAACTATGCTCAGTAAGGGTACCTGTGTCTTTACACAGCTAGGCTTCTAAACAACTTAGTGCTATTAGGCTAGTGGCCTCATATGAAACTATGAAGCTATGTGCCTATGCAAACCTTCCAACCTGTTGTCCCCCACATGGCCTGCTGATGCCATCTACTATAAGCTCGCCTGCACTCTTGTATAAATCAGACATGTGCTGTGGCACATGCTTAAAGTAGTGGGTTTTGTAATCTGTGTACTTGGATAGGTAGGAGATTTTTTTTCAATGCAGTCAACTGTGTTTGTATGTGAGCTCATTCTTGACATTACAGAGACCATTTTACACCAGCACATGGGACACTTATCTTCTCAACAGACACTGCTGATGTCATCAACTATAAAGTGTTGTCTGACACACTCCAAGTTGGACTTGAGCTGTGGCGCTTGTGTAAAGTACGGGGTTCTATAATCTGTGTAATTAGAGAGGAAGGAGTTATATTCTCACTGTAGTCAAGTGTGTATGTGTGTGTGTGTGTAAGCTGTTACTTGACACTAGCGAGAGCATTTTACACCAGCATGTGGGACACTGTTATATTCTCTTCAACAGACACTCCATTGGCATCAGCTATATCAAATTTTTGGATATGCAGTACTCCCACGAGGGCAGGGTCACAGACTGGTCTGAAGGCCAGGCAGAAGTCACTTCATCCTATACAATGATGATTACAATGACATAGCTTTTAATCTGTCCACATACAAGATGGGATGATTTGTAGGCCCTATATTATCTTGCTGAGAAAACCCTGTTGTCGCTCCAACTGCAACATGTGCCTGGTGAGGTAAATGTATAAAAGAGCATATACTCTATTAGTGTTGCAATGAAGTTTGACTACAGTGCTGTCATTCAATCCTAAGAACTCACTATAAAGGCATAACTTATGAAGTGCACAACACAGGCTTTCAATAGCAGTGTGGGCACTTGGTGTTCAATGGTGAACTCAATGATTGCCCACAATATGCAAGATTCAGCAAACTTGATAAGCCAAAGGCCATATACTTTAGCCTGAACTGTCAAGAAATACAGTTCAAATAGTTAAGTTAAGGGTCAAGTACATATCCCTGGGGTTTGCCAATGGTGGTAGTTCTAATGGTATAAGGTGATTCATCAAATTTCATATGATGTGTTCTCTCAGTAAGCCAATTGGTTACCCATCAGCTGCATAAGGTTTAGTCCCGAGCTTGGAGTTTTTCTCAATGATACCTGCATGTGTCAGTGTATCAAATCCCTAGGGCAGATCACAGCAGGCAGTGTGCACCGTCTTACCTTCATCCAAGCCTATCACATGGAATCACTAGGCTGTGACAACATTACAGGTCACCTATGGTGGGACTCAGTACAGCACATACATCTTCCTAATACAGTTGAATACACAGTTCAACACACCCTCCACACTGTCTATGTTTACTTACAAGGGAGTACATCAACATGCATCCACCTGAGTTGGGGGGACAGCATCGGATGCATGCATGTATAGAGACATCCTGCCTTTCCTCAACTGTGAAGTAGACCAGCATGTCATCATGGACCTCATCTACATGTACACTAGTAACATTCTAGGTATGTGCAACAGACCTGTGTGAGCTGTTAATGCTACATCAGGTCTGTTACATCTGATAGATGTCCTCAAATATGTCATTGAGGCTGTGCATAATGACAACAGTATCATCTTGTGGAGCTCAAACAGGTGAATGCATTTGACACAAATCCACACTTAGGTATTCAATAAACAATGTCATATGTGGCCATAAGTAGCTATATCACCAAATGGGTAGACCAGTGTATGATATACATGACATCTCATTATACTGAAATGTGTGATGTGACATGTATCTCAGGTCCAGTTATCAGGTCAGTACATCAGGGCTGTCTGCTATGCCTTTTCTTCCCCAGTAGTTAAGTGATGAAAATCACAGATAACATACACATGCTGTATCCAAACAGCTGCCTGAAGGACCACAGCTTTTGGGCAATCATTGACTCCAACTGTAATATTAGTATAATGCAGACAGTATCAACACATAACAAAAACTGCTGCCACAGCCATGACAACACCTGCATTCACAAGAAACATGGAATGATTTGTTGAATCAGGAAACAGACACACCATCAAAGTATAATGTGGACATCACACCCTATAATCAGACCAATAGGTATGTGACCTGTGTCATGGTGTAGAGGGTAAGTGGTACATCCACCAGCATGTGGTCACAATGCTGACTACTCCTTGAGTGTAACACAAGTACTGGGTATGTGAAGGACATGCACATCAAAGGCCATAATAACGTCATGGTTCCCAGCCTTCATCATATCAATAACTGTGTACAATACAGTCTTCATTTATCTCTGTATACATCTTCCAGTAATGTGCAACTGAAGTATACCACCTTTGTCACAGTGAGCTGTCACACAGTTTGCCATACATAGCTATTCTTTCTCTAGAATATACATGACTGTCTGATGGTGTGGATCACCAATCAAGTTGTTACACCAGATACATGTGTGCTACCTGTTCTGCTTATGCACACAGTACATACATAGGTGTTTGACTCTTCCGTGACAGTGTGGATTGTGCTATACACACACACATATATATATATATATATATATATATATATATATATATATATACATATACATATATATATATATATATATATATATATATATATATATATATATATATATATATATATATACACACACACACACACATATATATATATATATATATATATATATATATATATATGTTGTGCACACAAGGCAACTAGTCTGTATTGCCCATACTGTCACACACAAGTACAGCAATATCCCTCAACACTTCCAGCAGATATTACAGTGCCAGGACAGTGAGCATGGTTACCCTCATAGAGTGTGGATGTATCATAATAGTTGTTCAAATGTCAGTGTGCAGGCGTAGCTGTTATTACTTCACATCACATATGCTATGTCAGAGGCACGGGATTACTGGCAATATTATTCTGATATTGTCCATGAGTGTGGTTGGTTCTTGCAATGTTTTCCATGATCCTTTACCTGTGGCCAGTTTGCTTGAGACCTCTGCTGAGAGTACACTCACTTTCAGGTATATCAGTTTGCATAGATTCACAATATGCACCCTGCATCAGTTGTTAGTCAGATCCCCGATAGATGCCCTCTGCATTATTCATGTAAGGATGCTTACCTCACAAAGACATCCTCCCCATTGTTATGTCACCTTGTGTGACAGCCACAGACAACACATTTTCAATGTACAGTCCATACTGCACCATATAGATATGTGCTTGGTGTTGCTGCTACAACTATCTTTCAGTGACATGCCCTCCTCTTGTCCATGAGGGAGTTTCACCTGTCCTCCTTCCCTGTGTTCATTCCTGAAATTCATCTGTGTGTCCCTATTCACTACATACACTTCCCAGAGTGATCATTTTATGTGGCAGTCCATGTCCTGTTCATAGGATCATAAGGAGTTACTAGGCTAATGGCCCTAGAGCCTTTACAAGCCTAGCCAAGTTCTACTCTTATTTCCATGATTAGTATCATTTGCCCCTGTCCAAGAGGGACACACAGAATATCACCAGGCTAACTGCCCTTGTGAGCCATTCCAAGCCCAGCCAATAACCCCATGTGAGAATCTAACCCTGCACCTTGTACCTATAAGGTGAATACCTTAACCAATATGCCAACATCCCACCTACAGATCATTAACACAGCTTCAATACAGAATACAAGGAACGGGATATCACAATACTCTACACTGTAGGTACACTGTCCTGTACTGTGTTTGGACCATATACTTGAAATTCATATCTCTCATCTGGCCAGATATTCCCAGGATATCCAGATGTTTTCCTTATCAAATACATGGCATTCTGCCATATCACTGGGATGATCTCTGGACTGATGAGACTCAATATTACATACATCTGAGTGCATACTCAACTGTCCAGAATTGTATAGAATATCCAGTTTTTATCTCAAATTTGTGATCTTTTCCACATAACATGTTTGTTTTCTGACAAGTTATTAGCATGTCATTGCAGAGTGAAGTCAGAAACCAATGATAGACATTTGAGTTTCCAACTTCATGCTCTTCAGAAAGTTCATGCCACTTATTTATTCTATCACCTTTCTAAGTTTGGAAGTGCATTATTAGAAATCTGTCCCTGTTATTTTGCCTTTGCCCCCCATTATGTATGCCTTTGTCCCCATATCTTGCTCGAAGAGGATGACAGGTATGTTTGAGTTTCATTCAACCACATGTCTACACAACATCTATGGCAAATATGTGCCTGTTACTGATTAAATGTCCTTGCATTATGTTGGCCTTTCTGGAGATATGTTGCACTAACAGATTCTTAGCTATCTGTGAAACTCTGGTGGTCATTGTGGCATTCCACACAAATCCACGGACTGCAGGTGCTCTGTTTTACATGGAATTGATATTCGCATTCACTTACATAATTTCCTGGCCAGCAACACTGTTGCCAGCCGTGAAACCTATCTTAGGCTTGCAGTGTCTCATTAACATGCATTGCATGATACTGCGCATTGCTTACCATCTTGCTAACATGTAAACTCCGTGTAGGCTCTGCACGAAGCCTACATGGAGTTTATCAAATCTAGGAACTATTTTTTATTTCTTCAGCTTCTGAGATTACTTCTGAATTAGTAGAAACCAGTAAAGTGAAAGCACTATAACAACCTTTATTTCTCCTACAGTCTTATTTTATTGAAGATTTTGAAAGGTAAAAGATGTCAGGAAGTGAGACTCAGTTTTCATTTGAAGAAGGAATGTTAAATATTTATTTGAAAGCATGATTTACTGTCAATCTCTGCTGAAGCTTCTACAAGTAATAGTTTGCAAAATATATTCCTATCGGCAATCAAACAGTTCAAGGCATGAGTTTTATTTTCAGAGAACTTAATGTGCCAATACAAAGAACTATAAATTAATGTTATGTCTCAATTAGCTAGAATAAAGCAGACATCACGCTTTACTTGTAATTTGTAATAGTAGACTATTAACAACTGGACTGGGGTGGATATTTTGCATTTAGCACAACCTGAAGGCTGGTTTCTTAAAGAAAACAAAAGCTCATGAAATTAGCACCAGCATTCATCAAAAATGGCATACCAGTAGGACTTGCCAAGTATTGATGTGCCATTTTAGTCTGTTGTGTCATTTTAACAATTCATAGTCATGCAGATTCTACCAGGGGCAACATCTCATTATCTGTAAATATTCATGAGTATGAATCATTCCAGTGTAAATGTGAAACATGAAGACTACAGACAGTCAGTGACACAGACACACACACACACGGACTCACAGCAGGTATTCATACACAAACCACCCACTCACACACTGTCACAGAAGTCACACACACACACACACATACAAACACACACACACACACACTGACACAGACTCACAGCAGGCATTCATACACAGACCACCCACTCACACAGTGACACAGAAGTCACACACATACACACACACACACACACACACACACACACACACACACACACACACACACACACTGGCACTCATACCCATGAATACATTTCCAGTCTCACACACTATGACTTACCTACAGCAACAAACCAAGCAGACTGAAGAAGCTCCTTGTTCAGATTTTCATTACTGAAATGTAAAGGTGGGTATGGCAGGATTGCAAGTGCATTATTCCTTATGGGCATTGGTCCTACACAAAACCTGCATAATGCAGACCTGTATGAATCTCATACTATGCATAGATCCGCTACCATTCTTACATCCAGAGGTGTGAACCTCACTGTGTAGAAACACAGAACAGCATTTATAGGTAAAGGGTACGTCTATGAATCAAAACAGTCTTGTGTGGTATGCAAGGTCCATACTTCATAAGCTAACTATTAATACCAGCATAGATTCAGTTCTTATATTCATTATTCAATGCCACTGGAATTTACATGCTTTTCTGTAAACTGAGTGCAGCTTGTAAAGTGATATCTTGCAATAAACTACTATTTTATGTTATATATGGAATACTTTTCAGCACTCATCCCTGAAATATTCAATGTAACACTTTGAAGTAGTAAAACAATGTGTTGAAAGATTGGTTACTCATAATTCTCTCATAAATGTCTGTAATCATGGATTATAATGTACAGAATGCTATACACATGACAAACAAGAGAACTACATTAATGAATGGAATAAAAGATGTTTGTAGTGTAGTCAGTCCTTTTTTATGTACGTTTATGTCTGTTGCTTGCCAACCACAAAAGTAGCTTTTTCATTCACTTTTTGAGGTGAAAGATGAATGTAGGAGACCACTGTCTAGTTAAAAAGCAGAGATTTCTGTGGATGGCCTAAATACCCACCCCCAGCTGGCTGATCTGCACACTCACTTGTCCTGGTTTGTTATCCCTCCATGGAGATGTAGATGTTCCTGTTTATGATCCCTTAAAAGGCTACTTCCTACTGCAACTTGTCAGAACTAAGCACATATGTGCAGACCATTACAGAATCCTACACTTCAAAGCACTGAACACCTCCCTCTGGTCAGAATAGACAAGCTGGCATTAACTGCTCACTGCCACTGTCCTTGCTCATCCCTTTGAATGCATAGGCTGCTAAGAAAAACAGGGTAATTTGGGTCATAGTAGGAGCTTCATCCCTCTGTGTCATTGTGCTGATCTGGACACCTACTTTTCACAACATGGCACTTGATCAATCTCCAACACCCCATAAGCAGTTTTAAAAGTTATGATACTGTGCTTTATTTATTTTTTATGTTGGGTATATTTAAATACATTTACACTAATATGCAAAAAAATTAATATAATGACCACCTCAGTGTGTGTGTGTGTGTGTGTGTGTGTGTGTGTGTGTGTGTGTGTGTGTGTGTGTGTGTATGCTTGTGAGAATCGCATGTGCTTATGTGTGAGTTCTTAGCCTCACAGAATAAATCTTGGTTACACATTAGTCAGCATAATACGGTAATACGTTTTCTTTATAACTTATGAAATATTTTTACATTCCAGTGCTTAAATGCTTATATAAGGCTGGATTCAAAACCCCCTACATGGCTTCCTAAAACCGTGTGCCCATTGTGGCACAATAAACACACAATTGTGCAAAGACTGTATTCATTAGTGGCTCTACATGATATGTAGATCAGGACAAACAAGGTAAACATTGTGACATGCTAATTATAGCATAAGCAGCTGAATCCACCAATCCAAAATGGTGAAGCTATTCAACAAGCTATAAAGCAATTGTGTACACTTAGTGTAGGTTTTGGCCTCAAATTCCAAAATCATTTGGAATACAGCTGTGGGAACTACACAAGAGTGAACGAGTGTTAGGGGAGGTTGTTGCTTTTTGGCATGTGTATTGGCAATAGGCTCATGTCTATACTGCTGCTGCTGATACACCTTAGGCAAGGAGGAGGAGGGTGTTCAAACCCTATCTAACTTGTCATGGTTTGCATGAGGTGAAAATAGTATAGAGCTACAGTGTGGATAAAGACGCACTCCAGGAACTCTACTACCTCTGTCATCCTGTACTTAGAACAAGGGCAAACCAAGGAGAACCAATAGCTGTGGAGACCAAGGTATGTGTAAGCACACAGAATTTGAGCTACTGGTACCTTCCAGAGACCAATATGGGACATGCTGTTTCTGGCATCAACATCTAGGATCCTACATCAGTTCCTGAATGCCATGCTACAGCATGCCAGTGACTGTATATATTTTCTCCATACCCCTTAGTACAGAGCTACAACTATGCAGAGTTTCTACACCATAGCACACTTCCATGATGTCTTGGGTGCCATAGACTGCACACACATTGAGATCAAAGCACCATCCGGGGAACAGGGAAGGGTCTACATACACAGAAAGGGCCTCCGATCCATTAGCTGCCAGGTCATATGCAATGCTAACGGAATCATCCTGAATGTGTGTGATGGCAACCCTGGCAGTTAACATGACTCCCATATCTGCCGCAACTCACAGTGTACAAGAGGTTTTCCAGGGTTGGTATCCCACAAGACTGTTTACTGAGGGATGCAGGGTATGCAATGAAACCATGGCTGATAATGCTCATCAGAAATCCATACCCACTCAAAGAGGACCGCTATAATGAGGCACATGCTCAAACAAAAAATATCATAGGGCATGTGTTTGGCCTGTTGGAGTCATGGTGTTGGTGGCTAGATACACTGGGGGACCCTGCAGTATGTTCCCAGTATTTGTGACAAAATTATCATTGTCTGTGCTATCCTACACAATAATATCCTGAGAAAACAGAGGCAACAACAACACTAAGAGGAAGAAGCACACATTCCACCACCAGGCAAGATTACAATAGCCACATGCAGGTGAGAACTCAGAGGGGGAACCACCAGCTACTATGGGTGTAGGTAGACATAGGCATTCACAATGCATCCTTGCCCTGACCAAGAGATAACTGATAGCATACATGCTGATCACTGAAGGGGTACAACTTTAATCCTTTGCACACACATACAGTAAAATTAATGCTAGGCAATGCTCACAACCTTTACTTACCCATGCAATGACTGTGTACTTCTAGCATCAGACAAAGTCAGTCCCAAATTACAACAGTTGTAACTGCAGGACTATCAAGCTATGTGTTGAACCTGGAACAGGAAAATAAATGGGTAAGAACACAAATGAATGGCAGATACTTGCATACTGTTACTTGCTAATGTACCTAAGTAGAATGCGTGTGAGTTGTCCAGCAATTGCATCAATAAGTGACAGGGCTGATTTATGTAGATAGATATCTGCCATTTATCAGCCAACATGCCTCATGCATCAAAAATAAACACAATTTAAAAAGCAGTCCAAAGTCTAATTATCCCTACATTCTCACAAGTGGAGCAATAACCCTCACTGACACTGATTTCAAGGTAGTAATCACAATAGTAAAAAGGCTGTAAGAAATCAGTACAAGTTCCAAAATAGCATCACCAATACATATACTAAGCACTCAGTTAGCTATGCACTCCATGCATCAGAAAAAAGACATGCATTTCCCTGAATCCAAAAGGCAGAAACAAGGTGATGGCACAGTTATCATTTGCACAGGGTGGGGTTTTGGAGAGGAGGTGGCCAGGGCTGACACAACAGTAGTGAATGTGTGTGAGTGAAAAAGATGGGCAGGGCAGAAATAAAAGCAAATTATCAAATGGACACTGAGACAGACTAACCTGCAGGGCTCGTGACTACCTTATGTACCTGTTTTGTGTGTGTATGTCAGTATAGGCATTCAATGTGAAATGAGTTTGAAAGTGTCTGCATGAAAACAACCAACACTCTGCTAGCTCTACATCCTGGCATGTCAAGCAGATATGTGCCATGCATGGTAGAGGTATCAATTCATCGTCATCACCCATGAACATGATAAATGGCTCAGTCAGGAGTTGCACTGGCATGTCAGTGCCTATGGTCAGATGTGGTGGTGCTGTCTGAATGTGAACAACGTTTGCCGGACTAGGTCTCCTCAGAACTATGTCCAGGTCCATGACCCCATGGGCTACCACATCTCGGTGTGAACACTTCAACCACTGACAGACCAGTGGAAGTAGTGCAACTACATGACCAGGCTCAGGCGTAACCACGTTGGATAATAGCAGATGATGTTGTCGATCTACATCCATGTGGATGCTGTCCCCTCCAAGCAGATGTTCCATCACAGACACTGCCTGTTCCATCATGTCATTCATCAGATCCATTCAATCAGCCACATGGTGGAGACAGTCACACATGTCAGGCTGTGCCACATCTAGAACCCTAAGCATGTTCTAGGAGGCCCTAGTGGAATATGCCTGTGTCTCTATGATAGTCCTAAACATACATCAGGTGGCATGCAATGACACACAAGGATCAGGTGAGGGTGGACAAAAGAGTTCCTCTGAGCACCCCTACCAACCCTCCTACACTGAACCTCATCCACACTTTGGTACAGCCAGATTCAACCAGCAGTGATGCCACAGTAACCACAAAACCCTGATCAAATGTGTCATACTCAACCTGCTCACTCTCTGAGGGCTCAGTGGAATGGGTATGCACAGGCATACTGACTGTGTCTGAAAGAAATCCAGGGGATGTGAGTCACAACCTCAGTGTCAGATTTATCCATTGCACTCCTGACTGTGCCTCCATTTGGCCATTATCATTATCATTCTACTGATACTCTGGCATCAGGTGGTAGGAGTCCTGCATTTTCACGGTTAGGATTACCTGTGACAATAAGCAGCACAGAGGAATGAAATTACTACTACACTAAATATTAAACTAGTATAGATGATAAAAAATAACATTGGTCAGAGAATTATAAATGGTACAACAATATAGACATTAATTACACCCTCCTCCCACATATAGATAATTATATATCTACGTAATGCTTAGTAATAAGCAAATAAACATTTGCAGATGTCTCCACTTTGCATGGATGATGGTCCTGGAGGAAATGAAGCAAAGGAAGGATGGCAATTAAGCATCATAATGGGAATAACACAGGGGGACAGTGAATGCATAATCACCTATATGTCCTGTAAGAAACAGCTGAAAGTGAAACTTTGTGAGATGTCTGCCCGCACCCTTGTATATTGAACAACTCTCGTGTATAACGTTATTACTTATTAATAGGTACAGATACAAAAAAGAAATCACAGGAAGTAGTAGCCAAATTATATATTTTATTTTACAAGCAAACATAGATTTTGCCATATGTAAGCTTAACTGGAAGCTGCTCCTGGGACATACTTGTCCTCCCAGCAAAGACATCAAGCACATAGTGCGCAGTCTCCACTGAGCTGCCTGGGTCTTTGACAGTGGATAGGAACTCCTCATTTGATGTTAGTAGTGGCTCGGTAGCAGGATCACCCCCCTCCCCATAGTCAGCTATTCTCAGGCAATGGCAGCTGCGCTACTCCAGGCTGATGACATCATATCAGTGACCCGATGCTGCACCTGATCATAATTTCAGCTGTGACCACTGATTGCATTGACTAACTGGTTCCAAATCTCCTTTCTGGTAGCCACAGTCTCTCTCAAGCAGAAAGACTCCATGGCACCTCAAAGCCTGTATTATGACCTCTTTTTCAGCATCACTGACTAGGAGTTTCCATGGATTTGTAGGCCTGTGTGCCATAATCCTAAGTGTCATACAACAGACATGGATACAGCAGATACATATCACATAACTAAATGTATTTATTAGAAAAAATAATCAATCTGTATACCCTTTTGTCAACATTAAGCACTTGAAACACACTTTTCATTTAGTAAAATTGAATGTTAGGTGGTTGTGCCAAATACCCCCCCCCCCACACACACACACACACAAAGATTTATACAAACCAAGGAATAGGTTCATAGGTGTGTACTAGGCTAATGACCATGGGGCCTTTACAAGCCTAGTCATAGGATTACCCTGGCATAGTGCCACCAGACCTTAGTTCCAAATCCCTTTGTTGAGTAGAGCCACTGGAGTTATCCCGGGGGTGAATTTTCTGTTGCCTATTCACTCATCGAGATTCCTCTTGAAGATGGTCGACGAGATGCTCTTCTTGACATGTATGGAAAGTCTATTCCATAGCATGGGCAGTTTCTGGGCTATGAACCTGTCCCTCCAGCTTGTTCTGTTAATTGTGGTAATGAGGTTGAGGTCTGTCGAGTGTCTGTTGTGGAGGGATTAGGATTTCTTTAGATGTAGCATTTCTAACAGAGCTGGGTCAGACATGGCTTTGTAAGTCAAGCAGAGATCACCTCTAAGTAGGCGATATGAGACAAAGAATAGTTGGAGTTGTTTGAGTCTGTCCATATAGGACAAGTGTTTAAGACCTAGGATCCTCTTTGTGAGGTACTTTTGTGGCCTGTCATGTTGCTGCAGGTGTCTAGTTTGCTACATGCCAAATGGGGCATTGTACTCGATGATTGGCCTATAGAGGGAAGAGTAGAGGGCAACAATGACCTCTTTTTTCCTGGATGCAAAACCCTTAGTAATGAGATGTGCTATGTAAAAGGACTTTCTGATCACAGTGCCATTGTGGTGATCAAAAGAGAGGTTGCAATCAACCTGTTTTCCCAGATCTCTTATAACACCTTCTGTGTTCACTGGACTGCCATCAATGTGGTAATTCATGGGAACCGGGTTTTTCCCAAAGGGGATGACGACGCATTTTTTGGCAATGAGCTTAAGGCCATGGTTCTGACACCAGTCGTTGGCCATTCTGTAGGATGTCACCATTACGTGGGGAGTTAATAATAGCACCTAACTTACAATTGTCTGCGAAGTTTGTCAGCCAGAGTCCCTTTGTGTCATCATGGATTTCTGTGAAGTAGATACCAGACAGGAGAGGATCCAGGACCAAACCCTGTGGGACTCCACTCATGACTAGTCAGCAGTCTGACTTGGAGTCAGCTACTTTCACACTGTGGGTTCTATCTGTAAGTCAGTTTGCAACCCACCTAGTGATATAGGGGTTGATGCCTACCCTAGTGAGTTTTTCTATGATTCCTGAGTGGGGAATGGTATAGAAAGCCTTGGCCAGATCAAGTTAGGCTGTATGAACTACCTTGCCTTCATCCACAGCTCTGGTGACTGACTCAAAGAAGTCAACCAAGTTGAGCAGGCATGATCTACCCTCCACAAAACCAAACTGTGTGAGTTCCAGAGTTTGGACATTCCCTATATCCTTATTTACTAGGTCCATGATGATGCGTTCCATAGCTGTGCATATCAGGCTAATGGGGCAATAGTTCCCAGTGTCTGTAGTCACTCCTTCTTTTTGGAGAGGGATGACTGTAGTAGTGCACCATTAGGTAGGGTCAAAGCCGGAGGTGAGGCTGTGACTGAACAGGGCACACAGGTGAGTTGCCAGTTCATTCTGTAGTTCATGTAGAACACAGCCAGGGATATTATAAGGTCTCAAATAAGATGTATTCTTGGCCTTGGACAGGCTGTTTTAACCTGTGCAGCAGTAATACTGGGTGCCTGAATACCACATAAGTAATGTATATATGTGTCTCAGAGATATATCAGAATGTCTACACATTTTCAAGAGAAAAACACTTGAAACACACTTCTCTTTTTGGACGACAGAATGTTAGGTGCCACCGCAAACCTCAGACAAATGAAGGTTTGTACAAACCAAGGAATACCACATAAGAATGTATATATGTTTCCCACACAGTTATCAGGATGTCTACATTTTTTCAACTGAAAACTCAATGTATGAATGGCAATCATTTTTCACTGTTCCCACCACCCTTGTGGAGGTTGCTTTGGGCCATCTCAGAAGCATAACACTGGTGTCAGAAATATGTATATTACATTTCAGTCCAATAACACAGAATACTGAAAAATCAAATTTTAAAAATAATAGTTGTGCTGAATGTATAACCTCTCTCAGAATTGTAAATGTCTGCCAAAAATGCATATGCCAACAGTGAAGCATAAGTGCATACAGATAAAAGTTCTATTTTCTCTTGGATGTATAGATAGATTTGCAACATTTTACAAAACTTAGAATGCACATGAATGATACAAGTATACTTTAACATATTTATAAGCCTTCTCTGCAGATAAATCACATCAAATAATATTAATCTTCTGTTTTGTCCAAATACACATGTCTCCTCACCTTCATGTTCCCTAGCTACATGGTTACATTTTTATGGTATAGATTCAGCCCTCTGAGCACTGTAAAGATGCAAATGAAGTGTGAACTCATTAGAATTGCTGAATACCAACATTTTGACATAGTATAAGCTCTACAGCATGGCTAGTTGCTAATGATTTGCAACTGTGAATGATTAGTATGAGAGAGAAGAAAAACACAACAGAAATTCAGACAACTTTCACTGCAGTGGGTGAGTCAATAAGGATATACTTACAAATTATGGATCTAAATTCAGTGAGCTTTTAAATTAAACAAAACACCACATATTTCTTATTTTTTTCACTAACAGCAAAACTCTCCTGCCTTTGCTGAAAACTGTTGTTCACTGTCATTTTTATTACACATTTAAAGGAAAAGTATGAAAAATGCACTATAGGCGGCACATCTGAGATTACAGCAAAGATAAGGGAAGAATGAACACAATACAAAAACAGAGCTGCATTTTGTGCAACATATACATAAATGGTTGTGTGATCACTCATTGCACTAAATATGTAAGCCACGCATGTACAACAAACTGAGAATGTACTAGTGTATGTCCTGTTATTACAATAGAGGAAATGTGAATTGCTTATATACATGAGTTGTTGCATGGCATGTGGCTTAGTGCAAACATGGTTAAATATATAACAATTTAAAAATTAATGTCAGGTACCTTAGGAAGCACAAACATACTTAGCAGCACTGCACAGTACTCAGCACCTTGGATAATACTGACAGCAGAAATTACACCTGTGACCCAAATGTGTGTGTAGCACAAGGTGTAAATACATTGACGTACACAATAAATAAGATAGGTAGACAGTGGTTTGAGCTCCACAGTAATTATTGTATTAATTTTATTGAGGAATAATCATAATGAGTATTAGCAGAAAGAATATATACTCGGTTTTGCCTGATAAATTTGCACACTGCTCACAGGTGTTTGAACATGCTTCACTGCTTAAGGAAAAAACTGAAACAATGTTACTCGCTTCACCTTCCTTTATGCATACACGCTAAGTGGTGATGCACGGCCATCAGCACTCTAGATGGTTATGATTGTAAAAAATGTACTTTCTACCTAGCTTCCCTGAGAAACCAGGTGCAAGTTCATGACCAGAACCCAGGTGAGCCACGGTTCTAATCTAGTGTACTCCACTTTTTATTAAGGGCATCTCATTGTAATGTTTCACAAAAATTATAATATAAAGATAATTATACATAACCATAACTCTGTATAGCCAGTTTATTGAGCATACACATGGTATCATATCTATTATATGTGTAACTGGTGTAGCATGACAATTATTATTCTGTAATTATAATTTTATTTTAAAACCTGGGATGGACTTCATAGTGTACTGACAGTCATCTACACATCTCCCATAACACAAGTATAGCTATAAAACAGAATATGTTATGTAGCCTGAAACAGAACTCAAAAATCTGTTCCAAAAGTAATACAAATATATGCATTTCCACTACATTGTCATACATTACTCCTGCATCATACCTGAGAAGGTATAAACCAGAACCTTGTCATGTCACCCACATACATGGTTAAATGAAGTATAGCACCACTAACTCTTTAAGGTGTATATTAGTAATAACCCTGTTTGGCAAACACTTCGTCTGTGGCAATGAAGAAAAAATACCTATGTGGGAATATATGTATTCTCTTTTTTGCAAAGGTTTGAATCTCACATTATGCAAATTACATTTTCAGTGTGTAAGGCCCACTCAAAATATATGTCAAGTCATACATTTGATCCCTCCAAATTCAGGTCTTAAAATGTAAGTAATTTAACATATCACTGTTGAGCACTGGACAAACTGTTGTGAGGTATAGCAGCACACATGCCATAAATCAATGCTAACTGAGACATTATCATTCCTATTTAATAAATTGCCTTCTCTGGCAATGTTGCTCTCCACTTAACATCATGCAAATGCAGTTCACATGGTTGTGTGAGTTTGGGCACTGCCGGTAAAATACAAAATCACGAATTGGTGGAAAAACACTTTTATTGTTATTGGAGGATCTGTGCAGACATACAAGGAGCTGGGAAGGATGTTGTCCAACTCAGGGATCAAAGGTGGAGTGTGGAGGAGTCAAAAATATTTATTGCGCTCCTTGAAAAGCGCTATAGACATAGAATGCTGCAGGGAGACTAATACCGGATCTCAGTATAAGGCTGAGGCTTGGAACAGTCTAGCCAAGGCTTTCTCCAGTGTGACTGACATACCACACACTGGGGAGCAATGCAAGCACCATTATAATGAAAACACAACAAAACCAATAACCTGGCAGAAAACACTGTAAAGAGAAGAATCCACAGACACAAACTCCCTTCGGATGAAAAATTTATTCAAACAAGTTAAGCGCTTTCATCAGTCCAATCAGCTGACTTCCTCAGAACAAATGGAAAAATACACAGACTGACTTTTATATTGAAAGTAAGTCATGTGGCTAACTAAAGAGTGCCAAAAAACATTGTAAAATTGTTGAGCATTATAAACATTGTAAAAAATCACAATATAATACTTTTATCAAAACCACATCAAAAGGTGCATGTAAAAATAAAAAAATATAAAATATATATATATACATGTATGTATATATATATATATATATATATATATATATATATATATATATGTGTATGTGTTGTATATTAAACTCTGTAAGAAAGCAACCTTAAAAAGCTACTAAAATTAATACTATCATTGAGTCCAGGGAAAGTAAGTGCATCTAATTTTAGTTGCCACCATAATTCCCTGAACTTGAGATAATCATTCCACGCGCACCCCCCCCCCCCCAGGGTCTTCTAGAACCTGTTCTAGTACTACAAATTTAAAATCACTTTCTGGAAAATCAATGGTGTGTTTATATAGTGCATTAGCACTATTCCCCATTCTCAGATCTCTAAGGTGCTCATGAATTCTTTCTTTGAGACGTCTTTTAGTTTTACCAATATAGTAACCACTACACTTTGTACATAGGGCAGCATAAATCACCCTTTTAGTGTGATGAGCACCTTAGAGATCTGAGAAAGGGAAATAGTGCTAATGTGCTATATAAACACACCATTGATTTTCCAGAACATAATTTAAATTTTTACTACTAGAACAGGTTCTACAAGAGCCTAGGGGGGCTCTGTGGAATGATTATCTCAAGTTCAGGGAATTATGATGGCAACTAAAATTAGATGCACTTACTTTCTCTGGACTCAGTGATAGTATTAATTATAGTAGCTTTTTAAGGTTGGTTTCTTACAGAGTTTAATATACAACACACACACACACACACACACACACATATATATATATATATATATATATATATATATATATTTTTTTTTTTATATTAATTTTTTTTATTTTTACATACACATTTTAGATGTGGTTTTGATAAAAGTATTGTATTGTGATTTTTTACAATGTTTTCTGGAACTCTTTAGTTAGTCACATGACTTATTTTCAATATCAAAGGCTGTCTGTGTGTTTTTCCATTTGTTCTGAGGAAGTCAGCCGATTGGACTGACAAAAGCGTTTGACTTGTTTGAATAAATTTTTCATCTGAAGGGAGTTTGCGTCTGTGGATTCTTCTCTTTACACCATTATAATGACCTGAAACAGAGCAAGCGGCCATGACACAAACAGTGGCTGGATGAGTTTAGGACTGACGACATCACACAATTGTTTAGCAACTTTAAATGATAAGGAAAGCTGTAGAGAGCCAAGATTAGGATGCATAATACTTTAGTGTCTCTTTTTCTCTCACTCTTTATTTTGTAGCTTCTCAGGAAATTTCAGCAAATGGTGGGGTGCATGCTAAAAGATTAGAAAGACTCAGAGAGGGAAGGGGTATGTATGCAGCACAAATGAACATGACTTTATTAAAATGATTGCTCTTGCATATATTACTGGCAATTTAAGCATGCAGATCTTAACTGTAAAACTGTAAAAGGAAGCATGCATGCTTTCTTTTGTAGCTCTTGGTAATTGTATTAGGCAGGTCTATATCACATAGTCAAAGTTTTATAACTTCGAACACGAAATGTATGAACCATTCTGTTCGAAGTTACAAAACTTTGACTATGAACAAAAAAAAAAAAAAAAAAGAAGGAAAAACAAAAACTGTTGTAAGCAAGGGGGCAAGCCCCCCTGAACTCCCCACCCCCCCAATACTTAAATATACCAACTCTGAGATCGCACCTCATTCAACAAAACAGAAACCTCCCCATACAGAGATTTCCATTGAAATGCTCAAACTTGTACAAGTTCGAACTTATGGTCTCGATCATATAAGGTTCAAACTTGCACAAATTCGACTATGTGATAGGAACCCGTATTAGGCAAGTGTAATAATGTATTGAGATTCAATGGGTTCAGTTCCCACCATACTTCTCAGCCTCTTATGCAAAAAATCTGGACAAAGCCATAAATAAAAATGGGACAAAGGCTCAAAAACAGAGAACATTTTTAAATATTGCTCTTAAAAACATAGAAAGTTCACAGAATAACAGTTTTTTCTTTTTGTCAGCATGAATTTTCTGAAGGATATGAAGTCCGAGACTCAGGTCTGTAATTATTTTCTAACTTCAGTCTTTAATGATTTACCACTAATTTACCAGAAAACTATAATTTTATGTATAACAGACCAAAAAATATGAGGCAAACATATGGACATTCTGGGAAAATCTGTAGAGTTGTGAGGTATGAATTTCCCACAAGTAACAAATACATTAAAATTACAAAAATATATATATTTTTATTTTAATTTCAGCAAAATAGGCATTACTGCCATGTTATTAATCTGTATTATCTTTAAAAGCATATGTGCAATATCTGCATATTGAAAGGGTTGCTTGTTACAATTCGCAATCCTATTTTGGATTTGGAAAGCTGTATAGCTAACATAGTAATAAAAGTATATTTATTGCAATAAAGACTTTATGTGACTTATAATGCTTCTAATCATCTGTTTCTGTTTTTGTCTCACCCCACCCCTTATCTTTCTTTTTTTATATGTAGACACACAATTTTAATGTCATACTTTTCTGCCAATGAACAAAATCATTTTCAGTACAGGAAGGTAGGCAAACTGCTGATGCTCAACCGGCTAACCCTCTACTGGCTGCTGCACCAACACCCGGCACATCTGGGATGCAACCTGGCAGTACTGCCTCTGGAGCCCCTGCACTACTTGGCCCATCCACATCAGATAGCAGTGCCCTGGCTGCTGGTTCATTGGTACACTCACTCCAGGAGTATTGGTGGAGGCTGGGATTATATTACCTGTACAGAGCTGGTGTATGAGGCATTATTAACTAGCAGTGTTACACACCTCAGCAATCTGGAGAAGTTGCCCCTTAGAATGCAAATAAGGCCCCATGTCAAACAATCTCACAGGGAGCCAAGAAAGGGGACAGTGATGACAGTTCTGAGGGTGAGGACTAGATTCTCACTGTTCACATGCTTGACAGGCATGTGCCTCCAATGTTCCCTACCTATCCCCAATCATGGTGTCCCCTAAACTTGTGTATCCAACACCATCCCTGTGTCTGTCTTGCTTATCCTGTTTGTCTGTATCTGCTTCCTCATTTGCCCTTTCTACCTGATCTTCATATTCCTATGTTCATTCACCATCATTCCTCTCATTTTGAAATTCATAAAAAATGGGCACCTGTCCCACAAAAAAAAAAATTCTCCCAGTACATAGCTCTCAACTTTCCATATATGTCTTCTTGATGCACTGGATTTGGTCAAATTGGCTATATAACATTATTACATTGTTGTTACCTATCTGTGCTGTGATAACAGTCCAAATTCTTCCAATTTTCTATTCATATTTACATTACAGTATTAAAGAAGTGGATAGCTATGGTTATTTCCTAATTCCCTCCTGCAAATTCCTTTATTTCTTCCCCTTTGTTCTTCCCCCTGATTACCTCCCATTTCACCATGTTCATATCTACCCCATTTTCACACATATAATCTGGTAAAAAAAAATAGAAACACACACCACACATTGCAAGAAAAGGCCCATAATAAAACCTTCACTTCTGCATTTGCGTGGAGTTTGGCATTGCACACCAGGGCTGAGTGGCGGTGAATGGATCTTCATGCCTACAGCAAAACCTGGTGAGTTTTTGTCATCGGATATATATATATATATATAGTGCTGAGCTCAAAGAAACAGATTTGAGTGTTAAAACAAAAAGCTGGCTAGTTCTAAGGGAAAATTTGAATAGTAGACTTTATGGTGCCGGGAATACTTTAACCCTAGCTAAACAGTGATGTATAAAGTGTATTTTTTAATATAACATTAACAAATAAGCAAACTGATTTAAACTAATTAACCAATACAAAGCAAAAAACTTTGTCCCGTTCCAGCAGTCTTTGATCAGACAAGTTCTAACTGCACACTCCTGCCACTAGGGTGTGGGTGAACCTTCTCCAAAAAAGATGATCTGGATTAGTGCTCAAGTTATACAAACAAAGCTAGATTCAGCAGGTCTGAATTTAGTCTATGCTACAGCAAACAAGGCATACCAATTTCAGAAAGAAATAGTTCAAATAAGCAGGCACAATAAGCCTTTAACCAGGAACTCCCAGCTCAGAAGGGTAGAATCTACCCTCTCCTCCCACAAGAGTGCAGACTACACCACCTTCTTAATGTAAAATAACTGGTCCAAAGTCCAAGTGCTTAAATCAGAACTAATACAATTTTAGAATAACAGACACTGAGCATTCAATCAGCAATTCCCAACTTAGAAGGATGTAAGACTACTGTTCTACCATAACAGTGCAGACCACAAACCTTCTTAATGTAAAACAACTGGTCTGAAGCCCAAGTGCTTAAACCAAAAGGCTTAGAATAACAGTTACAAAGTAATCAGGCTACTACCAAGCAGTAATAAATGCAGCAAAATAAATACAATTGAGTATTTTTAAGAAGAGGCAAAAGCAAAATAAAGTGCATTTTTTTAGCAAAGTGCAAGGAGAGAGGAAGGAGGAGCAGAAGAAAAATTCAAGGTTAAGAACCTAAGTAGGTTGGCCTTCTCATATGTTCTCTCTGTATTAAGTAGAATGAACACCAGACTGGGAGGGGTGTCCCAGATCAAATTTACAGTACAGGCGGGCAACTGCAAAGGCACCAACTATAACAACACTACAAGAATAGGGTGGGTGGAAGGGAAAAAAACTGTTTCAGGACAGATGAGAAACATAAAACAATGCCAGAAAATATATAAAATAATTCAGTTAGGCAAAAAATAATTCAGTCAGGCAAAATGAAGACAATGCAGAACTCTGAAAGGTTAAAATGCCAAGAAATATACTTATCAGCGATATATTTCCAGGTTTTTTGAGAATCACACTTCAGCCAGAACACCAGGAGTTTCCAACAATGTTTATTGGTTACTATCCAAAAATGAGTATCTGAAGTAACATCCATCATTACTGCTATCAGAGATTTAGCTAACATTGTTCTGCTTATAATAAGCCTTCTCTGTCTTTATGTCATTTACTTCATGCTACATAGCATGTAACATTAATAATGATAACAGATCAAAAATAACCATCAATGTGCCATTAATGAAAAACACTGTGTACGTTCATATCTCGTTGTATTCATCCCATCATTCCACCTCCTCTGTACATGTGTGTATCTGTTAGGTATCTATCAGGCTGATGGATGGTGGCTGCAGACTGACATGACTGTGCTAATGGATAATACTAACATGTTATCTTAAGCCAATAGTTTATTGGTGCTCATGTACTGTGGAGTGTTTTACAATCAGCTGCAGGATTCTGTTTACAACATGTTCAGGTGATGATGGATGAAATATTCAACTAATGTGATGTGCAAACTGTCCATAATATGACAAAGCATCCTGCACCCACTCTTAAGGATATAAGGCTATACAGAATCAGCATATCTGCTGAATCAGAGCAATAATTTCAAAACATGTACCACCCCTTGTCATTTCTAGTAAGCTGTACATACAATTAAATTGTGATTTGCAATGAGGTGTGCAAAGCAGCTAATAGTTGTACAACTGTAAAGAGTTAGGCATTAATGATAACAATTGTAGAATATGCATACTTTACTGTAGTCATTGTTTGTCACATTTGCAGTAATGATCACATTTACTTAGCTAATGCCATGCTGACACAAGCTGCTAAAATTATCTGGATTTAAAACCTGCGTTATCTATGCTCTGTCCAGGCACTTACTATTATTACACCTGGTGTCACAGGGAAACTTAGGCAGCAGGTGTACTTTTTGCACTCAGTACTGTCCAGAGTGCTTACAGCCATGCATCACCACTTAGTCTGCTTGCACAAAGAAAGGTAAACCAATAACAATATTACTATTTTCCCATTTAAGCAGAGAACCCCATTTTCTCATTGTTTAAGCCCAGATAAACAGGGAAGGCAATAACAGCAGTTCTTAATGTCATAAAAGTTGACACAATATTTCCAATATAACTACAGAATCAGCAGTATAGCATCTGTCAGGTATTTCTCACATAACATATATTCTTAATTCCCAAGTTCAAGTTGCATTCATGAAATGGGTATCTTGCATGCACTAACACTTTGTCTTTGTTTGCACAAATCAGTTTCTTGCTGATGCCGTATGTAAACAGGAGCTTGGTATGTCTTACTATGGTTATTGTCCAGTTATCCTCCATCTCATCAACAGCCATTCATTAACACAAGAAAAGGGAAGGGGACTTGTTCTTCTCTGAAAACATACTTACTTGGACTTGTGTCAGCCCTGCAGCAATGCAATTGCAAATGATATCTCAGTATAAGGTCCAATGTCAAGTATACTACAGAAGTAGACCACAGCTGCACTGTTACACTTGTTATGGGTTTATACTGTCACCAGAATTTGGCCATCACTGATCAAAACACAATGAAATTATCAGGAAAATGTAGAATAGTGGATATTAATTCATCAGAGTATGAACACACATACATCAACACTTGCATTCTTGCTGTTTCCAAAATATGTGCAGTGTGTGTCTGTGTGTGTGTGTGTGTGTGTGTGTGTGTGTGTGTGTGAGTGTGTGTGTGTGTGTGTGTGTGTGTGTGTGTGTGTGTGTGTGTGTGTGTGTGTGTGAGTGTGTGTGTTATGTAAACAACATACTGAGAAACATGGACATATGTCACAGTTCTGTAACATGCATTCATGACAGCTTATTTCACACAGGTTACCAAGATGTCTTTTAAAGTATTTTTGTACATTATCACAAAAACAAATCTGAAGTCTGCCATTTGCACACAACTCTGATAACAGTATATACCTGCAACATTTTGATGTGTCATCCTCTATAAAGGCCACTATGACAATGAAAATATTAGACTGCTGTGTTCTGCATATGGATTAACTAGTTATATTGGGGTTCAAAATGCACAACAGTCAACATGTGTGTGTGCCTGCATGTGTAAATGTATGCGTGCATAGTCTGAACTGCATGAGTCTATGTCCTAATCCTCTCATTCAAGTCTGAAAACAAAATTGTACAGTGGTACATAGCTACACAGCAATTTTTCAGCCCTCCAAACATCATCTTTTCACCATAAACTGATGATGTAATCTGCTATAACGTGTTCTGTAATGATATGAAAGTAAGATGCGTGCCATGTCACTAATGTTAAATACTATGTTCTCTAACTTGCACAACTATGTAGGTATGGGTTCTAATCTACCTGCAGTCAATGCACTCAGTTAACTATTATTCTGGAAACCAACTGTAAACAGCATGTGAGACACTCCTGCTAACAGCTTCTTCTCATCATACACTGATGATGTCATTTGCTATAACTTGTTCTTTGACAGTATTTATTTATTATTTATTTATTTTACATTTGTTAACCGGGCTAGTCTAGCTGGATATATGTCCATTTTCAGTAGAGGCCCGGGGAGAAAAGCTCCAAGCATGAACAGTGATAAAGTTAACAATATATAAAAAACATAAAGGATTACATTACAATCTAATATTAGTCTAAAAGGAGTAATAATACTACAAATTTTAACTACAACAGTTCACAATGTATAGAAACATACAGGAAACACAAGTGTTATCCTCATACTTCAAAGAAAACAGTAGTAACTTGTTTTGGAGACTTAGTTTAGAGGAGTAGGGAAAGGGGTAAGTGAAAGAGTAAAGAAAAACATCAGTCTGGGTTAGTGCATGGACAAAGCCAATGAGTTTTTAGATGTTCTTTAAGATGTTTTTTAAAAATAGAAGTAGAAGCAAGGGTGGATAATTCTGAGAGCAGCTGGTTCCAGAGTTTTTCTGCAGTGTTTGAGAAGAGTGAATCCCCAGCTTTGTTATTAGCTTTATTAGAGGAAACTAGGACGTTATTAGCAGAGCGCAGTGTGGATAGATTTGTATAGGGTGTAATTAGATTGATGAGGATAGGTGTGTTGTTAGGGTGGTATAGGATTTTTTGAGTAATAAATAATTGTTGACAGAGTATATGGTTTTTCAGTTCTAGCGATCCTAGTTGTTTGAGGTTAAGGCAGTGGTGAGTTTTAAAGGGGGAGCTTATGATGAATCTAGCTATGCTATTACTAACAGGTGGAGAGTTTAGAGAGGTTACTATTGGTAAGGTTAGTATATATGACACAGGCATAGAAAAGGGTAGAAATGAGGTGGGTTTGGGCAATAGTTTTCCTTGCAGAATGGGTAAGGAAGGGTTTGATTCTATAGAGGGTACCAATTTTTTATTAACAGACTTTATAGTGGAGTTGATGTGTTCATCATAGCTGAGACGATTATCAATTGTTACACCTAGAAGGCGGGTTGTAGTATCTGGGGTAATGTTGGTGCCATTGTTAGAGGTTATAGTGAAGAAAGGAGTAGGGGTGAAAAGCAGTAATTTAGTTTTTTTGGGATTTAGGAGGAGGCAGTGTTGCATAAACTAGTTTTCAACTTTATGAAAAACAGTTTGGGTAAGGTAGTGGAGAGTGGCTATATTCTTGGCTGTACAGATTAAGGTGGAGTCGTCGGCATATTGAATGCAGGTGGCTTGAGGTATGTTCATGTGTAGATTGTTAATAAATAAAGAAAAGAGTAGGGGACCTAGGATAGAGCCCTGGAGTACTCCTATATTAACTGGTAGTAGTGGCGACAAATTGTTCTGCCAAAGTACTGCTTGCTGTCTATTTTCCAGTTATGACCTAAACCATTGTATAGCTTGAGGGTTGAGAGAGTAGGCATTTAGTTTGTCTAGTAGTAAGTTATGGTTAACCATATCGAAGGCTTTCGACAGGTCAATAAATAGTGCAGAGGAAAAAGAGTTATTGTTACGATTTTTATTTATGGAGTCAGTAAAGGATAGGAGGGCAGTGGAATGGTCTAAAGCCATGTAGGCAGTTTGCAAGTAGGTTATTTTGTAATAAGTGGTTAAGTAATTGTTTGTGAATGCACTTTTCCATGATCTTATCTAAAGGGGAGAGTAAAGCGACAGGGCGATAGTTTGAAAGCTCAGTAGAAGAACCACCATAGAGCAGGGATTTTGCCTTCTGAGAGTTCTGATAATAATGATGGAGATGGGATAGGCTATGGCTTTTGCGGCTATTTGTAGGAATTCAGATGGGAGACGGTCTGCAGAAGGAGTGCAAGGTTTCAGTTTTTGAAGTAGCTTAGAGATGAGGGATATAGGTACAGGTTGTACCTGAAAGGTAGGCAGTGAAGTATTACATGTATTAGTTTGGGAAGTAGTGAAAGGTGGTAAAGAATTAGCCAGGGTTAGAATGGCTTCAGTAAAATAGTTATTAAAGGCATCAGGAATCTGGGTGGAATTATTATGGTTGAAGCCAGTTGGGACTGGAGTAGTGGTGTGGCCTGGCTGAAGAAGTGTGTTTATTCCAGACCAAAACTTTTGAGGAGTTTGTTGGCTGGTTTGTTGTAGTTGAAGGTAGAAATCTTTTTTATCCCTAAGAATATCCTTCTTGGTGGAATTTCTTAGCTGTTTATAGTAAAGGTGCTTTGTTGGGCATTTGGTAGTTCTCCATTTGGCCCAGATTTTATTTCTAAAGAGTATTTTCTGTCTAGTTTGTTTTGTGAGCCATGGGGCAGATTTTGTTCTTATTCTAGTAGTGCGATAAGGTGCATGGCAGTCAAGGATTTGAAGAAAGTTAGTATTAAAGTAAGTAATGGAATCATCAAGTTCTAGATGGGTTAGTGGTGACCAGTCACATGCTTGCAATTTGGTTAGAAAGCTGTCTGGGTTGAAGAATTTTTTTGAGCGGGAGGTTTTGAGGTTATGAGTAGTTGGAATATGGACTTTTTGTCTAATAATGTAGGTAAGCATGTGGTCGCTAATGTCATCTGGAAGGGCTCCTGAAGTATAAGTTTCAGGGTGGCTATTAATAAGGATCCAATCCAGAGTCATTTCTTTTTTGGTAGGTTTGTGGATTCTTGTAGGAGTTGTTATTAATTGTGTGAAACCAAAGAGGTTTATGTGATTGGTAGGATTCATAGAACTGCAAGTGGACCAGTCTATGTTAAAGTCACCTAGTACAATGGTCTCTTGGGGTAGTTGGGTAGAGAGGTGATTGAGTAGGTTCTCTAGAGTATTGGTATTATTACCTGGGGGTAGATACATACAAAGTAGATAGATAGATTTGGAGTTATTGATTTGGAGTTTGGTAGTTAGGATTTCAGAATTGGTGGCAAAAGATGGAAGCACATTGATGGGTGAAATTTGGAGGTTAGATTTATAGAAAATGGCTATACCTCCACCTTTTTTAGTTTTACAGTCATTTCTAAGGATGTTATAGCCAGGGGGGGTAATTTCTTGGTCTAGAGTTCATGGTTTAAGCCAAGTTTCTGTAAGACATAGGATGTCAAATGAGTGTACATCAAGGAGAGCATGTAGATGGGAAATTTTATTGTTAATACTTCTAATATTAAGGTGACCTATGAAGAGGGAGTTGCATGGCTTTGTTAGTGTTGAGACTATAGGCAATGTTAAATTAGTTGGGTTATTGGTGTAGATATTGTTGGGGCCAGGGTTTGGATGAATATTACCGTCTAGGAGGGGGTGTTGCTGGGAGTATTGTAGATATTTAAGGAGTAAAGTATGGTAAGACAGGCCAATGTGGTGGTTAAGAGTGGTATGTTTAAGAAAATATGTTTATATGTTGGGGCCATGGTGAAAAGTAGTATTAAGTAGGGAAAAATCCTGTACGTAGGTGTTGTAAAGAGAAGAAGAGAGTTATGGAAGGAATAGAGCAGGGTATAATATAAGTATGGAAGAAAGTGGTGGGGGTTGAACAAGTGGTAGATTTGGGAAGAAAAAGTAGAGTAGATGATGGATAGTGAGGGCAGGGGGAGGTACGAAGGGAGTTGGGAAGTTCTAATTAGGAGCGTGTGCTATGGGAGTGGCCTGGAGAAGGTGAGGTAAGTGATAGGATAAGAAGGGAAGTGGGGAGTGGTTAGTGAAGTATAAGTCTAGGACCCCTGGGGGTGGGTGGGAATTGATGGTAGGGTAGGGGAGCATAGTGAGCCCGCAGGGCGAATGGAGTGGGTAGAAACAGGCAAAGGAGGAGCTGGAGGAGAAACAATCAGTCAGCAGAGCTGAATACTAAAGGTAAGTGAAGTGAGTCTGAAGTGGGAAGGAGCAGGGATAAGTATGGAGTGTATAAGAAAACAGGGAAATGTAGCAAGTTAGAATAAAGGGTACAGTGTGAAATTACAGAGTACTTCTAGGTCAAAGCAGTATAATGTAAAGCAAACAGAATAACAAAGGGGTAAGCTGGAAAATTAATAGAGGGGACAGGAGTACCACCTACTGGGCAAAGTTAGAATTACAGGCAAATACAGTAAGGGGGGTAGGTTTAGTGCTAGTTGAGGGAGGGAGAAAGGCTAGTAAGAGAGGTAGTAAGAGGTGGTGTGGGAGTTTAGTGTACAAGGTAGCTATTATGGGGGGGGGAGGCTGCTGGCTGATCGGGCTCAGGGTGTGCTTTTGAACCCCTGAAGCAACTGTGGACGGTAGTCAGTTTTACAGGTAGGACATAGATAACATACTTTCTTATATCCTTGAAAGTGGGAGCAGGGAGTAGAGGCTGAGAGAGGAAGCCACAGCTATTTGTTGGACGGGTCCTTTGTCACCAGGTAGGTAGGATCTCAGAAACGTATGGTCTGGAACAGCACAGTGAAGAGCAGGGTATTTGAAGGAGAGAGAGAGACAACAGTGGTGGTAAGTATCAAGAAGCTAACATCAACAAATATATGATATTAGGGCAATAGGTATAACAGTTAGGAAATTGAACATTCACTGATTCTTTGGAAGCTACCAATAGCATAAGAGAGCATGTATTTTCTTATAACAAATATTTAGCAGTATATACTCTCTAGGCTTCAGAAGGATAGTATGTAACACATTAGTTTAAAATAATCATCTGATACAAGTATATGTGAAAAGAAAAGAAAAAAAACAACAGTGCAGCCAAAAATCAGGAACAATGATGTGCGGAAAGTGTCAGGAATTGCTCTATATTGTTGCCCGAAGCACAGGCAGCAGCCAGGGCAGGTGAAAAAAAAAGTTTGCTAGACCTGTTGACTAGACTATATAAAATAGCCATTACAGTCTAAAGCTAGCAGCCAAACAGTGCAAACAACAGCCATATGGCCTAAGGGGAGTGTTTGTGCTTTTGTTACTACATAGTATGCAACGAAGAAGCATTCATTTACTATTTGACAAGCTTGCCAAACATATACATTTAAATGTAGCCCAAGTTACACTGTTTAAAGGCCATTCCCGACATAAGTCCGGCACCTTAAAACATTTAAGTATGTGTTTTTGCACAACAAAGATAGAAACAGCTAAGGTATTATGATTAAATAAGTATTTCAGCTAAACAATTAACATTATAAAGGTAGCGCTCGCTATAGCTGATAAGCAGCCGTTACAGAGGCCATTTGTCCTATGGGGAATGTTTGTGCTTTTGTTGATGCGTAGCAAGCAAGGATAAAGCATTCAATTTATCATTTATCAAGCCTGCCGCACCTATTCAAACATTTACATGTAGCTTTAGTAGAGCTGATTAAAAAGCAGTTCCCGACATAAATCCGACACTTTAAACTTTTCAAAATATAAGTTTCAGCACAGCAAGGACAGAAACAGCAAGAAAATCAGCTTAAAACTAACATATTTGCCAAACAATTAACATTATTAACGTAGCCCACGCTACAACTGATAAGCAGCAGTTACAAATCATTCAAAATATAAGTTTTAGCACAGCAAAGTCAAAACAGCAAAAAACAAAATAGCTTAAAAAAAGCATATTTGCCGAGCAATTAGCATTAATAACGTAGCCCACGCTACAACTGATGAGCCGCCGCTACAAACATAATTCCAGCAGCTGGGATGCAATTGCTCATGCGGAGGTACCATGAGGGAGATTTGTCTCTAAACGGCTGTAAATGGTGTGCTAAAACAAATGCAATCAGTTCTCATGTACCAAGACTCCCGCAGATATGTTTGTGGAGTTATTGCACAAATCAAAAATAATATTAGTTTTACATTAAGCATGTGAAAAATAGTTTGAGACAAATATACATAAGGCGCATCAAATACAGTCAACTGAGCACAATTTACCAGAGGGAAAAGATGCTGGGCCAGGTGCGGACAGCAGCCAGGGGCAGTACTAAGGTATTAAAGATGGTGCCATGCCAGACTAGGGGTATTTAAGGGTTTCAGAGGAATATAGGCAGAGAGGGGAGGGGTGTAAGGTGATGAGTCAGTTCAGTCAGGAGGGGGTGGAAACAGACTAACAAGAGGGCTATTGGATAAGCTAAAGGTGCTGAGTAAGGTTTTAAGGTTACAGAAGCCAGAAAGGAGAAAAGTGAAGACAGGTTAGGTCTTCTGGATAGGATAGGTAAGAGAAGTAGAGGTGGTGGTTGGCTCCAAGATCTCCTAAACAGGCAAAGGAGGAGCTGGAGGAGAAAGAAATCAGTCAGTAGAGCTGAATACTGAAGGTAAGTGAAGTGAGTCTGAAGTGGGAAGGAGCAGGGATAAGTATGGAGTGTATAAGAAAACAGGGAAGTGTAGCAAGTAAGAATAAAGGGTACAGTGTGAAATTACAGAGTACTTCTAGGTCAAAGCAGTATAATGTAAAGCAAACAGAATAACAAAGGGGTAAGCTGGAAAATTAATAGAGGGGACAGGAGTGCCACCTACTGGGCAAAGTTAGAATTACAGGCAAATACAGTAAGGGGGGTAGGTTTAGTGCTAGTTGAGGGAGGGGGAAAGGCTAGTAAGAGAGGTAGTAAGAGGTGGTGTGGGAGTTTAGTGTACAAGGTAGCTACTATGGGGGGAGAGGCTGCTGGCTGACTGGGCTCAGGGTGTGCTTTTGAAACCCTGAAGCAACTGTGGACGGTAGTCAGTTTTACAGGTAGGACATAGATAACATACTTTCTTATATCCTTGAAAGTGGGAGCAGGGAGTAGAGGCTGAGAGAGGAAGCCACAGCTATTTGTTGGACAGGTCCTTCGTCACCAGGTAGGTAGGATCTCAGAAAAGTATGGTCTGGAACAGCACAGTGAAGAGCAGGGTATTTCTTATATCCTTGAAAGTGGGAGGAGTGAGTAGAGGCTGAGAGAGGAAGCCACAGCTATTTGTTGGACGGGTCCTTTGTCACCAGGTAGGTAGGATCTCAGAAAAGTATGGTCTGGAACAGCACAATGAAGAGCATGGTATTTCTTATATCCTTGAAAGTGGGAGCAGGGAGTAGAGGCTGAGAGAGGAAGCCACAGCTATTTGTTGGACGGGTCCTTTGTCACCAGGTAGATAGGATCTCAGAAAAGTATGGTCTGGAACAGCATAAAAACGGTATAAAAGTCAGATTTGTATAGTGCTACTAGCAATAATTACTATGTTGTCTAGCTTGTGTAACTAAGAAGGCAGGGGTTGTAATCTTGCTGCAATCAACTTTGTGTGTGTTGAATTAACTCTTATTCTGGAGACCATTTTGGAGCAGTGTGTAAGACACACAATTTCTTTTCTGTATACACTGATTATGTCATATGCTATAAAGTGTTCTCTGAAAATGTGAAAGATGTGCTATGGTGCTAATGTTAAGTACTGTGTTCACTAGCTAGTGTAAATAGCTAGGTAAGGGTTTTAATCTCACAACAGTCAACTTTTGTTTGTGTCTGTTCAGTCAGCTAAGTTAGAAGACCATTTTGAGTAGCATGTAAAACACTCCTACCAACATATTCTTCTCACCATAGACTAATGATATCTGCTATAAAGTTTTCTCTGACAATATAAAACTCAGACTTGTGTCATGGTGCTATATTTTCTAGCTTGTATAACTAAATAGGCCGAGGTTCTATTTTCACAGTATTCAACTTGAGTGTGTATATTTTCATTCAACTATCAGTCTGGAAACAATTTTAGAATGGCATGTGAAACCACAACTATGTCAGACACTCCTCCCAAAATCTTTTCCCCAAGATACAGTGATGATGTGATCCCATATAAACTGCACGCTGACAGTTTTACACTCGGATGTCTATGTTGGCATGAGCATAACTACTGTGTTCTCTAGCTTGTGTAGCTAAATAGCATGTGGTTTTAATCTCACAGCAGACAAATTGTGTGTGTATGATCAAATATGAGCATGGAGACAATTTTTTCAGCGAGTTATGGATCCACATCTATGTCACACAGGCATCCCAACATCTTCTCAGCTTACAATGATGCGGTCATCTTCTATAAAATGCACTGCTCCAATGTAAAGTAGGACATATGAGGTGATGCTAGTGTTGCATTCTATGGAACCCAATTTGTATATCAACACAGACTTGATGTTCAAATCTGACCGCAGTCACCTGCTGTGTGTGTGGTTGGTGGTATATTACAGGCATTATATGATCTTTGGAATCTCTTTTCATTTGACTCCCACTCAGGAGAACCTGTAACATAGCCCCATGAATCCAGAACCCTCTTTTTCCCTCTGCCAACATAACATCCTTTTTGCAGGAAGCCACCATCTCAAAGATGGGTACACACATCTCATGGGTACACACATCATGAAGCACAGCCCTTCCATGATGCTCTGCAAGCCATCTGCAGACTACTGGATGTCTGATTCCTTATTCTGTCATGGGCTTGTTCACATATCACATATGGGCAAAGACAGTATGTAAAATAATCAAACACATATGCATATACCTCTAATATCTTCAAACACACATATATAGTGATTTTGGTTTAAAGGCTATAATAATGCCTATGATTTTATGTGATGTAGGCCATTAGCCTAGTAATGTCTTATAAAAAAAATTGTTAGAATCTCCTTATGTGCTGACTGAGTGTGCTTCTCAGCTGATAAAAAGTGCCAAAAAATATACTTAACTGTTCAGAGTTCAATAAAACAATAATTTAATTCAGTTCAGAATACAGTTTGAATAAATTGCATTTGTTTAAACTATATTTGCTCTAATATTGCTACACACTCAAGTGTGCCAGCTTGCACTGCACTTGAATTGTTTTTAGTGGTGTTTTAGCTGCCTTTCTGTAAAAAAAAAATCTAAACTTCTTTCCTTCTTTTCCTGTAACTAGTCTAGTCCAGATACAGATTTGCTGTATCCAGGACTGTTTCTAAGCTTCTGATCCCCCTCAATTTTCCCTTAGATGTACTAGTTCTCTCCTCTCCTGCACTTTACCAGACTTCTTGTAGCAATTATTGTAGCACACAAAAGTGCTACCAGCACTAAACGTTCTACAACAAAACAGATCCAGTAATTAATACCCACCCCTCTAGGCATGTCTAAAGGTCAGTTCCCTGTGCTTTCTCCTATTAACCTGGTAAACCTGGGCATCCTGAGGCAATGTAGCAACTGCCTCATGTACACTGACACCTCTCTCCTCCTACCTTCCAACACTCAGACTTGTGAGAGATGCACATATATCCAAATTGGAAGCCACGCACTCACCAGCCAAGACCAGAATAACTGGTTAAGAGGAGAAGGTCAACACTTGCACCACACCACATGGAACACATAGCCATCCAGAACACACACCAGCGCTCCCTTCACATAAAACACAAACCACACACCCACTTTTGTGGAGGCTCTCAATAAAAATCTACCCAAACAGCAGAAATGCACTCGACCACCACAACATAACACTAATCACGAGACACACAACTCAACAGTGTGACACTCAACCAAAGCCCCTAATGCAAAACAGCATGCCCAACCCACTAGTCATAGGTGACTCAATAGTGAGGTACACTGATGTCCCACTCACTAGGTTAAATAAGGAGAAAGTAACAGTCAGCTGCCTGTCAGGTGCCAAGCTCCACCACATAATGCATGCACGCAGGTCCCTCAACAACAGTGCAAATATGACTCAGTCATTGTACATGTGGGTGTGAATGACCTGAGACCTACCTCTCTGGACTACATGAAAAGAGACATGGAGGAGCTCTAGGATTATGCACCCCAGGTGGGTATGACCCTAGCCCTGAGCAGCATCCTACTATCACCCAGAATGATACCACAGTACAAGCAGAAAATGATTGATTTCAACAACTGGCTAAGTTTCTGGTGTCATTCTAAGGGGATCCACTATCTGTCTGACTGGGATGACATGATTGACAGACCTCGATGCTTTGCCAGAGATGGCCTGCATCTGTCACCCCTGGGCTTCCAGATACTGGCCAAGGCTCATGCCACCCCTATAGTGCCTTTTTTAGGCAATATTCCAAAGGCCAAATTACCACTGTAACAGCTACAAACAAATGCAATTTGAGGGTCATGCAGCTCAACGCTAGAAGTTTAAATCTCAAAATGCACTCCCTTGAAGCACTCCTTAAAATGGAGAACATTGACAATTGTGTTGTAACAGAGACCTGGTATAAGGCAGCAGAAAGCACCCCTATACTACCAGGCTATAATTCTTTCCACACCTTTCAACCACAAACTTGGACAGAAGCTCCAAAGGTGGTGGTATTTCCATATTCATAAAGGATGCGCAAATCTCCAGACTGGTAGCCCAACATAATGCATCTGAGATACTTCAGGTGCAGCTACCATTGGGTAAGACAGCGATTCAGGTTGTAGCCTGCTATAGGTCCCAAACCATGTCTCAAGAATCACACTCCATGTTCTTAAGCACCTTGGAGAATATTAGGGTCCAACCTAATGCTCTCATACTAGGTGACTTCAACTACCCATCCATTAACTGGGAACACTACTCATGCACCAATACACTTGTCCAACATTTCCTGGAGTTCATTAATTCCAATGCCCTGGATCAGCTCATTCTTACCCCAACTAGAGGTAGCAACATCCTTGTCCTGGTCATTACTAACATGGGCGACTGTTGCTCTACACCAATAGTCAGCTCAACACTGGTTAGATCCGACCACAAACTAATCACCTTCCCTCACACCCCACACCACGCAAAGGTAACCACCATGAAAAACTTCGCCAAAGCTAACTTTGGGCTTCTAAAAAGAGAGGTGGCTAACTTCACGGCATCTATTTAAATGGAGAATAGTTGCATGACCGCCGAATCATGCACCAATGCACTGTATGAACAAGTATACAAATGCATGGATCTCGCCATACCCAATAGAACCAAGACATTCTCCTCCAAAAAAAGGAAGCCAGTTTGGTGTTCCCTTGCCATAAACAAACTCTACAACAGCAGGTGGAAACTGATGCAGAATAAGATGAAGTTCAAAGACTGGAAAAGCTTCCTTAGCCTCAAATAAAATTTGAGATCCTCATCAAATCCTCTAAAGCTTGCTATGAAAACAGAAGTGCTGCAAATAAAGACAATCACAAGGCCTTCTATAGTTATGTAAAGAAGCTCCAGAGCAATACCCAGATTTGCTCTGAGCTACTGTACAATGGTACCTCCTATACCAAGCCAACAAATATTGCCAATATACCCCTCTCTCTCCCTCTAAAGGACCAATCACAATACCAGTAGATTCCAGTCACCCAGTATTATTGCTGCACAGGTTAAAACAACACTATCCAAGGCCAAGAATACAGCTTCTATGGGACCTGACAATATCCCTGGCTGTGTTCTACATGAACTACAGAGTAAACTGGAACCTCACCTGTGTGCCCTGTTCATTCACAGCCTCACCTCAGGCTTTGTTCCTACTGAATGGTGCATTGCTACAGTCATCCCTACCCACAAAGAAGGAGTGACTACAGACCCCGGGAGCTATCACCACATTAGCATGATGAGTCTGATATGCAAAGCTATGGAATGCATCATGGACCTAACAAGGCTATAGGGAATCTCCAAACTCTGCATCCCACACAGTTTGGTTTTGTGAAGGGTAGATCATGCCTGCTCAACTTGGTCAACTTCTTTGAGTCAGTCACCAGAGCTGTGGATGAAGGCAAGGTGGTTCATACAGCCTACGTTGATCTAGCCAAGATCTTTGATACCATCCCCCACTCAAAAATTCTCAGAAAAATTCACTAAGCTGGGCATCAACCTCTATATCACTAAGTGGGTTGCAAACTGGCTCACAGATAGAACCCACAGTGTGAACGTAACTGACTCCAAGTCAGACTGTTGACTAGTCATGAGTGGAATCCCACAGGGTTCGGTCTTGGGTCCTCTCCTGTTTTGTATCTACTACTCTGAAGTGCAGGTCAACATGAAGGGACTCTGACAAAGTTCACAGACAATTGCAAGTTGGGAGCTATTATTAACTCCGCAAATTATGTTGGCATCCTACAAATGGCCTCACTGATGTCATGAGACTGATGTCAGAACTATGGCCTTAAGCTCAATGCCAAAATTTGGGAAAAACCTGGTTCCCATGAATTACCACATTGATGATAGTCCACTGAACACAGAAGGCGTTATAAGAGATCTGGGAACACAGGTTGACAGCAACCTCTCTTTTGATAACCACATTGCCACTGTGGTAAGAAAATCCTTCTATGTGGCACATCTCATTACTAAGGGTTTTGCATCCAGGAAGAAAGAGGTCATTGTCACCCTCTACTCTTTCCTCATTAGGCCAATCATCAAGTACAATGCCCCATTTGGCATGTACCTCACTAGACACCTGCAACAACTGGAGAGTTCACAAAAGTACCTCACAAAGGGGATCCTAGACCTTAAACACTTGTCCTGTATGGACAGACTCAAAAAACTCCAACTATTCTCTGTCTCATATCGCCTACTTAGAGGTGATCTCTGCTTGACTTGCAAAGCCATGTCTGACCCAGCTCTCTTAGAAATGCTACATCTAAAGAAATCCCAATCCCTCTGCACCACACACTCCAGAGACCTCAACCTCATTACCACAATCAACAGAACGTACTGGAGGGACAGGTTCATAACCCAAAGACTGTCCATGCTACAGAATGGACTTCACATACATGTCAAGCAGAGCACCTTGCTGACCTTCTTCAAGCTAAATCTTAATGAGTGGATGGGAAATAGAAAATTCAGCCTGGGAATAACTCCAGTGGCTCTACACGACAAAGCCACTGGGAACTAAGGTCAGGTGGCACAATGCCAGGGTAATCCTATGGCTAGGCTTGTAAAGGGCCCAGGGCCATTAGCCTAGTATACACCTATGAACCTTATGACTATTGCACATGTCAATGTTGCTGTCATCCACATGTGATATGTTGAGGTGTGGATGTATGGTAGCCCCATAACAGTGTATTCCAATATGTGATTTGAGGTAATGTATTGATGGCCACTGCTGACATTTAATTACACATTCCTTCCAAAACAGATGTAGTAATATGCCTTCTTAGGACTGTTGACATGGGATGATACTACATATACAGTTGCCTTAGTAAGGCATGTGTTCTTGTAGTGGAGTATATTAACATTCTACATATTTCTCATTCAACTATCACAGTGACACTTGCAGTATGGCACGTGTGTATACCTACCATAAATCTGGTAGATGTCTTTGATAAGATCACTAAGGCCGTGGATGAGGGAAAGAATGTGCATCCCACATAACACTACCTGGCCAAGGCATTTATCAGAATTCTATGGTCAAGTATTACAGAGAAACTGTCTAACTGGTCATAAACCACTACATCAATAAGTGGGTAGCCCAGTGAATCATCAACAAGTAACATACTGTCAAAACATTTGAATTCACCTCTAGCAATATTACATCATACTAATTACATGGGCACATATGCTTTGTTTTATCCACATATTGTAATGCTGGTATATACACAAATATATAAACAGTTTAGATTCACTTGCAACTTTGGGGGATTCATTGTATGCACAGTTTTGTTGCTACTCACAAGGATTATTCCTTGATTAATATCAGGAGTAATTAGTTTCTATTATAAAAATAATGTGAAGAGCAGTTAATATTTCATGAATAAGCAAAATATGCAGTGTTAGTCCCAACGCAACATTCATATATTTCATTACTATTTCCACAGTGATAGTGATGAGAAGACTGTCTTCTCCTCCAAAAACCAGCAACACAAGCATCAGTGTTCCTGCAGGATGGTAAGTCCTTCTGCACATTATATATACCACCTGCAAGATCACTTTATATTGGGAATAGGGCAAACACTCGACAACAAAAAATGACATCTTCCAGAGAAAAAGCCATTTTGATGTTCCATGATCTGATGTTATAAAATGCAATCATATTAAAATTTAAATCCATATACATATGTGTTTGTGTGCATATATCTACATTCTACATAAATATACATATATTTAACATTTGTTTACCAGGAAAGTCTAACTGCGACAGAGCCCATTTTCAGCAGAGGCCTGGGAAGAAATGCTGCAGACACACGTCTTTGTAATGTTGGAAGAAACCAGAGCACGCAGGGAAAATCCACGCGAGCACAGGGATGACATGCAGACTCTGCAGAGAAGACATCCCAGTCAAAACACCCCAGTCAAGAATCTAACTGTACAACCTTATTCTGTGAGTTGAGAGCACTAACCACTGCACCACTATATATATATATATATATATATATATATATATATATATATATGTATATATCTATATCTATATCTATATATATATATATATATATATATATGTATATTGCATATTTTGTTTGCATTGCAAGTCATTAAACTAGTATCCATGCAAAAAGGATGAGCCATCATGAAAATTACAGCTATAATGATGTTACCAATTCAGGACAAAGTAACACCTTATGTAAATCAGCTTTATATTGCTATTTTTACATTTGCTTTTAGTACATCATATTTAAGTGATAACATTAACCCACATAATCAGTAACATGTTTCTTACCATAAGTTGCTAATGTTTTGTGAATCGGCACATTACTGTTGTTTACATGCCTAACCTTAGCACAAAAGTCCTTAACAAACAATAAAGTTGGTCCAAGATGCCATCAGATATAATACAGTGGAAAAACATGTGCAATATACTTTATCAATGCAATCAATATGGAAAGCCAAGTAGAAAGTGTGACGTTGTGTCCTCCAGCAGTTTTATTTTTGTCATTATCATCTTCATTCTGATTCCACCCACTTACATGATTTTCAAAGGAAAATAGCTAGAAGGCTGTAAGTTTATTCAGTTAGTTCCTAACATAATCATAAAAGTTTCATTTCCCTAGAACTGTTTGTTCTAGAAACTGGTACTGTTATTATTAACTCTGACAGTCATTATAGCAGTTACAGTAGCATCTGCTCATGCACAGTAAATACATTACTTACAGAGCAGCTGAACTCATTATGGGATATGATGCTACATATGAAAACTAAATTCATTTATTAGATTGCCACTGAGAAATGTGTTTCCTGCTGTTAAGAATGCTGAACTATGATATATATTTTAAATGAAATGAAAGCATACTTCTTGAATTCTACATTTGTCAAGATGGAATGGTCAAGCTTTATGTTGGAGTTAGAACTGCATTACACTGCTGTACTATATACAGTCTTATAACATAATCTTTAGTCATATTTTAAGGCTGGAGCTGCTGAACTAACACATGGAATGGAGCTGGTAAAAGTACTATAAAACATAATCATTGGTTAAGAGTTAGCTGATTAAAGAATGCCACTTTCAGTACTATAGAACCTATCATACATGCGGATACATGCCCACACATACATCTTCAAACACATACACACAATCACAAAAACAGAAGAAAAAAAAAATTTTGATCCATCAATGGATTTTCATTTAATAACCTATTTAAAGTAAGTCACTACTTTTATTGCTTAAAATAGAGACAGCTCCTTAATGCATCATCCAATGCACGAGTCCCCTTAAATTATCTAAACTATGATCCCAGTTATTCTTATTGGGGATAATATATATTTATCGATCATGGGATGGATAAGGCCAGTCTCTAATAAAATGGAATACGTTAATTTGAGCAGAAAAGGTTAAACGGGCTAGGCTTAAAATAGCCCACTATGGCAGGTATTGCAGTACTTAACTATGAGCCTATAAAATACAAACCAGTGTGTTATGAAATATATAATGATTATTACAGGCAACTGATTTTGACAACCATTCTCAATATAGTTAACAAAATATGGTTTAAAAATATTAAAAACTGATTGGTTTTGAACATTCTGAAAAGAAGCTAAAGCAGATGAGAATATATCTTTATTCTCCATTAACCACAACACTGCATCATATTTACATAAGCTGACATCGTCATTCTTATCAATATTTTGTGCATCATGTGAATTATTACAGCTGTATAAAATTTTATTTATGACAATGTTAGCTGCATGTGCAATCATATAATATAGTAAATATACCCTGGGGGGGGGATATATATATATATATATATATATATATATATATATATATACATATATACACACACACATATATATATATATATATATATATATATATATATATATATATATATATATATATATATATATAGGTTACCTTTGAAAGATCGACAGCGCAGAAGATCGACACGCAAAACACCGAGCCCAGAAGAACAACAACGTAGATGATCCACAAGCCGTAATCCTGACAGCGAAAACACTGACAGGGCTAACTTGCGAGCGCGACCTGGTAAGTGTGCGATAGTGAGGGACTTAGGGTTAGGGTGCGGGTAAGGTTAGTGTGCGATGGTGAGGGACTTAGGGTTAGGGAGCGGGTATGGTAAGTGTGCAATAGTGAGGGACTTGAGGGTTAGGGGTGGATTAAGTGAGTTAGGGTTAGGGTGCGGGTAAGGTAAGTGTGTGATAGTGAGGGACTTGAGGGTTAGGGGCGGATTAAGTGAGTTAGGGTTAGGGTGTGGGTAAGGTAAGTGTGCGATAGTGACGGACCTTAGGGTTAGGGTTAGGGTTAGGTTAAGGTTAGTGCATAGATAGTTGTGTGAAAGGTGTACTGTAGGTTTTTAGGTTGCTGGTGTGTTGTGTGTAACAGTGAACTGTTTGTTTTGTTAAGTGTAGGGATTGTGGTGTGTTGGGCATGTGGACTTTCATGTTTGTGAGGTTTTGTTCTTCTGGGCTCGGTGTTTTGAGTGTCGATCTTCTGCGCTGTCGATGTTTCAAAGGTAATCCATATATATAGATATATATATATATATATATATATCTACACACATGCACAAAAATATATACATATACACATACATATGTGTAGATATATATATATATATATATATATATATATATATATATCCCAAAGACATGCGTCTGGAGCATTTCTCCACTGGACTAGGCTCTCTGGGACTTCCCGATCAACAAATGTTTTATATATATATATATATATATATATATATATATATATATATATATGCACACTTACACATATATGCATAGTTCATATATATATATATATATATATATATATATATATATATATATATATATATGTGTCAACCCCATTTCCCATTTTGAACATGGGGTCAGGGTGTCACTTTCAACAGTGACAATCATCTTGAACCAAGGTTTAGAGCACCAGGTGGCTGGCCCTGCCTCAGTAGTTCATCCATACCACTCACTCACACCTACAGCCAATTCAGAGTGTCCAATCCACCTACTGCATGTCTTTGGAATATGGGAGGAAACCAGAACACCCAGAGTAAATCCACGCAACCACAGGGAGGACATGCAGACTCTGCACAGCAGGCATCCCAAGCCAAGAAACGAACATCTTGCTATGAGGCAACAATGCTAAATGCTGTACTACTGCAGCCACTCCATCTCTCTCTCTCTCACACATCTATATATATATATATATATATATATATATATATATATATATATATGTATATACACACATAAATTGCATATATATATATATATATATATATATATATATATATATATAGATATATATATATATAAATATATACACACACAAATTGCACTTTACTGTGTGTATTTGTTATCCTTTCCTCCTATCTGAGACTCCCCTCACTGGTGTTAGTGGTGAGGATTGAGGCTCCTTGATTGTCGGACCAGGGCACAGGCGTCACATATTAATCTCTAAGCAGTTTTATGTATTGTGGACTCTTTACATTATGTATCATACTTTTGTACTTGACTATGTTTGTAACTTACGAGCTTTTCTCCCTGGGTTTCCACTGAAATGTCAAATAAATAATAAATTATATATATATATATATATATATATATATATATATATATATATGTATATCTATATAGCTATATAAATGGCTTGGTATGAAGATGGATTCTCTAAAAATGTACACGTGAGATAAGGTATTATGACAGATTTGTGACCACACCACAAGCAGAATAGTCATGCTGGACTTGAAGATGCCCTATTCTAAATAAAAAAATGTGCAATCACTCTCCAAACAGCAGTACTGGGAATTTTTTTTTTTTTAACTTTGTGAAGCCATATTGAACTCATATAATATTGAAATGGTGAAGAACATCATACGTCTAGGATAATTAAAGGCTTGACGTGATAGTGAAGCCTTATTTCAGAAGTTTTCCCCATCTCACTAAGCCATTCCAGTTCAGAGACTGCATTACCAGTTAGATTTTCCCCTCATGTGGGCCTCAGCATAAAAGGTGGGCTTATGGGCATATCTGCATGTGAATACAAAGGCCTGGGTGAGTGATTAATTCTAATTAACCAGGCTGGAAATTCCATGGCCCTATTCAGAAAATCTCTTGACCAGTAAAATTTTACTATAGCAGGAAAAGAAATGGGCAGCATAAAAACACAGCAGTCATCTATTCACTCCTATGAGAGTACTCATACCTTAAGTTCAGTGAAAGCATGGAGATGATGGATATTTGTGTGTTTGTGTGTGTGTGTCTGGACTTATGTGTGCATGTCTGTAGAGGAATTAATGAAGCTGCACAAATGTGTGTGTCTATGTGTTGGACCAGCTCTGGGGGGGGCGGGGGGTGGTTTAATAGTGGATGAGTGTATGTAGGTTTGTGTGGGAATGTCTGGGAGTGTGTGTGTGTGTGTGTGTGTGTGTGTGTGTATGAGTAAGTCTATGAGCTGCCTTTGTTAATGTAATGGATGGTCTGTAAGGTTGAACCAAAAGCAGAAGCTCACAAATGCAGTTCCTTGGTGGGTAAATTGCTCAGAAATCAAACGCAAGAGCATTATCCAACAAAAAGTACACACCACAGCATTCAAATACAGTGCATTTGATTTTATTTTTAGTCCATAGTCCAGGGGCGGCTCGTGGCATCGGTCTGCCGGACTGCAGCCCACTCAAGAAAAAAGAAAAAAGTACTTTAACTTTTTAATTTTACTTTTTTTTTTTTTACTGTCAGTTTACATCGAGTCACTCACCTTTTATCAGCCGGCTGCTTTACGCCGACTGACTGAGCATGCGCACTTTCAAATTCCAGGTTTTTTTTTTTTTTTTGTCTTTCTTAGATCCAAGTTACTCCAGCGCTGCAGTCCGGAGAGCAAATTAAGGCATCAGTCTGATGCCCAGCAGTCTATGCGGTCCCAAACCACATAGAATTGGAAGGGGTTCGGACTGCGACGTCCGCAGGCAGGTACATGACATGCATGGGCTAATTGGCTGCTGATTGGTTCTTGCTCTCTTCCTGGGCTTTATGTGCTGGGAAAAGAGTAAGAACCAAATAGTAGCAGCCGGTGAGCACTGAATTAACGTCTCTGCATTTTTGCATAAAGGGAAACCTCAAATATGTCATCTTGTCCTGAGGCTAAGGGCTGGCTAACTAACCTAATTCATTTCCCAACATCGTTCGATCGGATGGACAGTGTGTGATTGACTTACTATTAAGCTGATCTGGTGAGTCTGAACACCAAATGTTCTGGTTTTATTCTGGAAATTACCTGCAATATATACAATACTCCTGACTTTTATTTATGTAATTCGAGTCGTCCTTGTCTTGCATTGTGCCATCCATGCATGCTCACTTACTTGGATTGCGTGTACATACAATGTGTTGTTGAACTTGTTGATATTGTGCAATTGAGTATCTGTGCACCTGTTTGTGGCTGCTAGCAGGTATTCTGGCCATGAAAAGGTGCTGCTGAATGTGTACGCTTGTTTAGCAGCTTACATATTCAATGAGCATGTTAACACAAAGTGGATAGGCTTCTCAAAAAAGAGAGCGAGAAACGATCAGTAGCACTTGCTTAGTAGTACTTGTGTTGATGAAGAGGTCATTGGTGGTGCTAATTAAATTACTGCTTGCTTCTTTCGTTTTTTTTTTTTTTTGTCTTGGATGTTGGACTGACTCTTGGGTGGCTTAGGAAGGCTTGTACTGAATCCACATTGAGAGAGGTGAGAGAGGAAGTAGACAGAGTTACCGGCGAGAATAGATACAACTAACTGAGGTAGGTGCTGTGCTGGTCTGCTGGAATCGGCTCTGTACCCTTTTTTTTTTTTTTGCTGCATATCAGGAGTCAGAAGGACCCGAACAAGATTTTAAATTTATGATGCTTCAAGTCATAAATAGGAATGAAAGGGGAGGTGATAGTAAAAACATATACAGAGAATGCTGAATAGCTGAATACTGTTGAATAGCATGCTTGACCAGACCACAAAGCCTGAATGAATGTTATTGTCGCTACTATCTGAAACCTGTGTTGAGTTACAGGAAGTTGAAGCATTGATGCCGAATGCCTTTAATTGTGATGCCACTTTATTTGAATTTAACACTGTGTGTTAGTGAAAAAAATAGTGAAATATTAAACCAACTTCAGCATTGCCTGACTAGGATGCTTCCTCTATGAGTGGACAAAACTGAATGTGCTGATGATTGAAACCCCCGAACTACAACTGAAGAAGGGGGACATTTACCCAAAATGTTCATTTGGCATAATTTGACGAATGGGATATTGCAACAATTTATTAAGCAAAAAATGTACCTCTTTAGAGTCAGTGCTAAGATGTTGACAGCTATGGTGAAAACTGAATTCAATAAATGGCAGCCATTTAAGTTTCAGTCTTCCTCTTTCATAAAACAGATGATTAATTTGGCATAGTGGTATGTTGCTCTGACTGTTTTGCACAGGCTCCTGGGTTCAATACATGGCAGTGAAATGTAGGGTGGTAATACAGCATTTTATTCTAGCAACTTTCCAACATTATACAAGCAATGTTTAAAATGTGTCCCTGTTTTCTGGTATTTTACCCCCCCTAAATTTTGACTTTTTCCAAATTTGTGCTGCAAAGTTCAGAGATACAGCTGAGTGTCAAGTAGATTTTATAAGAAGCTGAGAGCTGCAGGGGAACAAAAGTTTAGTGATGCTTATGCTGAGTTCTTGTACTTGCTTTTGATGTAGAAGGCTGTGGGTTCTACTCCCACAGTAGGTAGTTGCATTGCTGATACTGTACTGTATTGTAAAGAGGGTGGATGCTGCAGTCCCTTTTGGTGAAGATACCTAGTAACTATGAACCTGTTATCAGTTTGCCATCCATTCCCTATTGCAATATTACTAGCTTATCGTTTTTTTAATGAAACAGGCAATTTATTCCTCAAGGGCAACAGACCCTTTATATAAAGTTGTTTGCTAGCAGCAACCTCTTCATTAGTTACAGATTTCTTTAATGTGGAATTATTTAGATGACTTTTACTACTTCAGAGATTGTGCATATTTACTGATACTGGTGGACTGTAGAAGTTTGAGTAAACTTTTATGATAGAAATGTTCTGAACTGGGCAGTTTTGTCATTACTGAAGCATGCATTTTGTTTCATTGTTTACTGGTAAATGTTCAAAACAAATTTAAAACGCGCTCTACAACTGTACTATATTGTACAAGGAATATAATTTAATACAATCAGAAAGGTGTATCAAAGACCACGTGTATGTTTCATGTGCAAGGGGCCTATGATTTGAAAACAGCCCAAAGTTAATCTTTATCTGCCACTGGCAGAATGTATTTTCTTTGAATGTGGGTTTCAATGCTGTTTCAATGAATGTGAGTTTCAAGGGCAGAGAAGTTTTAATGCTCAGTCTATTTTCGTTGTGAGATTGCATTGCTTTGTTTAACAGATGTCTTAGTGTTTCTGCTGTAAAATGCAAAATACAACCTTCAAATGAAGTCCAAATCATCGTAGAAGTAAAGCAGTATGCACATTAGTGTTTATGGTAAATGGGGTGAAATAGCCAAGTAATGGTTTATTGGAATGGCTGCAGGGGGGAGGCTCCATTCAACCCTGAGTTTGTGAGGGGGAAGGGTGGCAAACTCAAAGACAGCCCCGGCTGAACTATACCTCTCAACTGTCCAGATTTTCACAGAATGAATAGATTTTTGCTTCTTATTTTTGGTTTATTCCTCATAAAATGTGTGGTTTTCTGGCAAATAATTTAGGAATTAAGTCACTAAATAATGACAGACAATGAGTTTCAGACGTCATATCCTTCAGAAAAATGCATACTAAAGCATACAACAATTTTTAGTACTGTTTGTATGTTCCCCCATTATATTTGGCCTTGTCCAGATTTCCTGCATTAACAGGCTGAGAGATATGTGCAAATAAATTGCTTTAAAGAATTAAGCATATCCAAACCTCTCAACTGTCCCCGATTTTGGCTCAAAATATTACTCTTCCCCTAATAATCCCGCCGCAAAATGGCAATTTTGGAAGAAAACGTGGAGGGTTTACAATTAAGAAATAACTGTAATAATCAGAGTTATAGATTACTTTTATTTCAGAAATGCATGTAGATTCTTTTATTTTGTCAGCTGCTCAAACTAACAGTGCTAATACTAAAAAGTGTCCCTTCTTTGACAGGTTCCCAGCTGTATTGTGTGGCTATTTTATATTTTTGCATCACATTTTTGATCCATTTTTCATAAAATTGTGGTTTTCTGGCAAATTAGTGGCAAATCATTAAAGATTGAAGTAAGAAAATAATGACAGACATTTCTGTTTCAGATTTCATACCCTTCAGAAAATTCATACTAATGCAAGACCTACTATTCTATTGGAAAGTTTATAAGAACAATATTTAAATATTGCCCTTAATTCTGGGCCCGACTGTCCAGATTTCTAGCTCTGAGGTTAAGAGGTATGACAAATGTGTCAGGGCCATTGCAGTCAGCCAGAGACATTTCAAGTAGTGACATACTTGTTGCACCCCACTCCCCCATGTAATGACTCCGGATGTGTCCAAGCAAGGCAAGGAGCAGTTATGCAGTGTAAGTGTGAAGAGCACCCCCCCATCCAAGGTAGACACAAGTACTACAGTGGCTTTTCATCTGTCTTGCTTGACTTTGCAGCTTGTTCTGTTTTTTTGTCATATTTTTATTCTGTTGATTATGCTTCTTATTATTCAGAAAGTGCCTGTTGCTCTGTGTTTAAGTAGCAATGATTTCATGACCATCAGGTAAGCTTGTCTGAGATTGTAAGATGCAAGTAAGCTTACTGTTAAAGAATTATCAACATTGAAAGCCTTTTTGTTGCTGCCATGCAGAGAATATTTACATAACTAGATAACGTATAAGCCTTGGGTATTGAAATGCATATGACAGTATTGGTAATAAAGGACAGGATTACAGTATTTTCAGAAGCTCATTACATTTGTTGGAGCATTGCTGTCATCTTTGCAGGCTTTACCCATAAACTAAACAGAATGCCAGTCTATCATGTGTGGTCCATAACCTGTGCAGTAACCCTTTAAGCAATTTATCTTGAGCTTGTTTCTTGTTTGCTGTTCATTTTTTACTTTGATCTCATTTTCCCCATGAAACAAGTAGATAGTTGTCAATCAGCAGGTCTTTTTTGGATAAGAAACATTTTTACTAGTGGGGGTATCATTGCTACTTTCAGCATGTTACTTGGTACTTTTTATAAAGCTGAATATAAATTATAATTAGAACTGCAGTGCAAGGAGAAGTGGTTTGAGATGAGTGCTGCTTGTTTGTCTTGTACTTGATTTTGACTGGCATTCCAGTAATGTATTTAAAAAGTAATTTATTTTTTCATGCCTCACAACCTTTTTGTTTCCATCTAGATATTAAGTAAGCTGTCATGCAGCCAATGCACTGAAATATTTTTTTTCTTCTACACTTCATTTTGTCTTGATTGGACTCTCATAATGATGGTTTGATACCCAGGGCAGCGTATTTAATTAAAGTTAGTTTTTGTGGTTTAGAGCATAGCTCCTCCCCTTTCTAGTTGTCCACACCCCTTTCCATTGGCCCCACCCATTCAGCTGTCTCCTGCAGCCCCCCTTTGATTTGAAGTCACCAGCCGCCACTGCCATAGTCTCACAGACAGAATAATACCCTCATCAATTGCTAAATGTAAAAAGTTATCTATTTCTGTTTTAAAATTCCAAGTAGGATCCATTGCCATTATATGGTTGCATGTGATATCTTGTAACTGTAAAGGATATTCCTGTTTGTACACGTCTGTCAATAAGACTGCCCCACCCTTGTCAGCTTTATTAATGACTATATTCTTATCAACCAAAGGATGTTTAAGTGCCATCTTTTTTTTATTTTTAAAATTATATCCAGCAAGATGTTGCATAAATTGCTCAAATTGCAATTCTTTCATTACAGATTTCTCAGATGCAGCAACACTCTTATGACAGGGTGGAAAAAATAAGACTGGTCTGCCTACTGTATACTGGGATAATTTTAAAAAATGTAAATTTGATTTACAACAGAAAGCTTTTAATTCAGTGATGAATTTAATCTGTGAACTGAAGTGAATTGAAAACAAGAACCATGCAAGACTTCTATGCAGGAACACTCTTCCCTGAAGTGTTGGGGACCATAAATTGCACATACATACAAACAAAAGCCTTACCCGGTTAATGGGGTAGGTGGTACAGCAACAGAAAAGTTTTCCACATTATACACTGCCAGGTCATCTGTAATGCCTAAGGGATCATCTACCATGACTGTGCAGGTAACCCAAGTTGTTTCCATTGCTCATATATATGGCATATCTGTCAGCTATATATCCGATTAGCAAGGGATGTCATTCCTGACAGGCATCTAGTAGGGCATGCAGATTATGCACTTAAGCACTGGCTCATGACATCCATGAGAAACCCACACAACCCCAGTGAGCAAGGCTACAACAAGGCCCACCCTCAAACTTGGAAGAACATAGAATATGTGTTTTGATTGCTTAAATTAAGGTTCTGGTGTCTAGACACATCAGGAGGTGCACAGCAATATGACCCAGGCACCTCTACTGAATTACTTACAGCCTTTGCTATATTGTACAATATATAGTTCTCAGGAAACAGTTTCAAGAAGGACAGCAAAATACAGGAGCACAGGCAGAGCCAGAAGCAGCAGTAGATAACAATGAGTTGTCTGATGGAGAACCACCACACACATGCACATTGAAAAAAAACATTCACCTGCCCATGCCTTCTCACACACATGCAAACTAACTAAACTGTGCTGTTGATTGCATTTGTGCATCATTTAACAGTGTTAATGCTGCCAGACAGAGGTGCCCACAGTACGTCCTGGTTTTGGCAAAGAGGCAAAAAATAGCACACAATCACTACCTTTGTAAAAGTTAAAGATCTCAAACACATACAAATAGGAAAACTGATGCCGGTCAAACTCCACAGACTTTACTTAACCATGTAATGGCTGTGTTTTGATAGCATCAGACAGGGACAATCCCCAAGGACACAACTGTTACCTGCAGAGATAGAAGAAAAATGACATAACTGAGTACTCTCATATGGAAATACATATATGTCCCTAAGAAGAGCATTTGTATGAGGTGTAGAGTTATGTCCTTAATATCTGCTATATCAGATTTTTGCAAAATACAGTTGTGTATTAGAACCAATACTCTGCATCTAGCATTTCAATTGACCACCTTCTATAAAACATGGAACAGGTCAATTATACTCTAATTTGCACAACTATACCAAAAACCAAAACTTAAGTACCTAATGCTTTCACTGCTTTACTTATAATAACTGAAATACAATGTGTTCCAACAATTACATAAGAAATCATTCACAAAAGAGTAGGAACACAAATTAAAAACTTTTCTTCTGCAATACATATTGATAAATACAAGTTTATGAGTAAGCAAGCATTAACTATCCACTGTGTGCATCAGACATATATGCAGCCCTGAGTCAAAAAGACATGTAAAGGGCAGGGCACATTCATCAGCATTTACACAGGGCTGAGGGGGGGGGGTGGTAGGAGGGCAAACTGACACCATAGAAGTGAGTGTGTTTGTGTAAGAAACACGAGTATCTATCAGAGTATACAATGCTCAGGGCCAGTAACAACAGATGTAGAGCACTCAACAGTACTGTCTAGATAGTTTGTATGTGTAGAGGTGGTATGGGCAAGTGATCTTTTTTTTCAACGTGTGTGTCTGCTGCATGAACACAATCAAGCACTGTGTTAGCATTACATCCTAGACTCAGTTAGGTGTGAGCCCTGCATGGTAGAGTAGTCAGTTCAGTGCTGTGACCCCCCCCCCCCAACCATGAAAAACACCTCTGCCAGGAGTTGCACTGCTTCTTCCATGGTCTTGGCTGGAAGTTGGGGTTCTACCTGAATGTAAGTGATATCTACTGGATGAGCTGTACTCATGACTACATCCAGGACTACAACCCTGTGGCCTACCACATCTGGGTGTGTACACCACAATCACTGACAGAGCATTGGAAGTAAGGTCAAGATGCAAGCAGGATCTTGTACAGCCACATCTGCTAACACCAGAAGATGTAGTGGCCCTTTGGACTCATGGATGCTCATCATCCCTCAGTAGAAGTTGCAGCACAGATACTGTCTGATCCAGTGTGTTATTCATCCTGTCCAAGAAATCATCCCCATGGTTCAGGGAGTCACACACATCAGAATGCATAATGTTTCGTACTCGCACTATGTCTCCTGAGGCACTGGTGGAATGTGTCTGTGCCTTCACTGCAGCCCTACCATAAGTCTGGTGGCACCTGATGACATCGGTATCAGGAGTAGTGTGGACAGTAGGCCTCCTTGAAGCACCTCTAATAATGCTGCTGTGTAGCACCTTACCCTCATGACAGCTACTGGGAGAAGCTACCAGCTCTGCAACCAAAGTACCCATGCTACCCTGATCAACTGTGTCATCCTCTTCTCCTATATCAGATGTCTTAGTGTCATGGGCATGTGTAGGTGACTGTGTCTGAAATATGGGCAGGTGATGTTGGAACCACAACCTCAGTATCAGACAAACCCTGTACACCCCCCCAGACTTTCACAGTCATCAGAGGATACCAATATTCTGATATCAGGTGGTAGGAGTTCCACAGTGACACTCCCAGGATCATCTATGATAACAAGCAGTAAATACAATAGAAAAATAGAGAATAAAATTAATCAATTTTTTTTTAAAGAAGGGCATCTTAAACTGTATAAGATGTAACAGCAACTCTTATTTAGACCTGAATCTATCTTATATATAATAATAACAACAAAATGTGTGCTTACCATGTCCAGGTGGGCTGGCAGCCTGCAATCCAGATCTCCATGTATGTGAGGAAAGGAAATAAGAGGGATAGGTATCACAATGCAAATGAAACAAGAAAAAGAGAACAACCCCATTTACATGTGCAGATTAAGAATAACTTTATATAAAAATGTTTTAAACAGTTGGACCCCCCCCCCCTTCAAACAGCCTCCTCTATGTCTCTAATACTGTGTCATCTGACTCACATTTATGGCTGGTCCAAGATATTATATATATATATATATATATATATATATATATATATATATATATATATATATTCACTTTATAACCTTGAAATGCTGAAATATCGAATTTCAGTATCTCGAGACTATAAAACTGAATCCACAAAACACCGACAAACAAAAACCGCGAAACCACATAACCGAAAACACTGCACACACTACACTAAACATACAACACAACACTCACATCACAACATAAACAAAAAAACAACACACATACACAACTCCCACACACATAAGCAGGGGGACAAGCCCCCCTGCACCCCCCACACCCCCCTACTTATATATACTAACTCCGAGATCGCACAAACACAACACAAAAGCTCACTCACACACGCACATTCTCCAATCCCTCACACGCACTCTAACTCCCACTCAAAACCCTTACAAAACAGTCACTTACCTGACATAACACCTACATCCAAACACGGCACCGTGCACCAACAAAACACAAACCCGGACATTACGTAGCGCAATTTCATAACTGCGAATTCGACATATTTTCGACATACGTCAAATTCGCGATTATGAACGTTCGCTATTTGTAACATTCGACTTTATAGCCTCGAGATACTGAAATTCGACATTTCAGTATTTCGATGTTATAAAGTGAACCCATATATATATATATATATATATATATATATATATATATATATATATATATATATATACACATATATATATATATATATATATATATCAGCTAAGATATATGCATGCATACAAAGATATAACAATGACACTTGCATTTGGCATATCTGGAAGATCTACTTGAGACACTCTAGGTCAGTCATCCACATCAGCACCGATGTCAAGGATTCTGTGTGAAACCTCTGATGAGCTATATGTAACTCTCACAGTGCACAGGAACTCCACTAATTTAGTTAGTAGATGTTGAGTAGCAGGAAAACCTCCCATAGCCATCTGTTTCCAGGCAACTACAGATGCCCTATGGCAGGCAGAAATTATCATATATGTCTTATGTTACATCTGTGAGTAACATTCCCCAAGTCCTATAACAGCAATGATGTCACTACCTACTGCTTTATTCCGCCTTACTAAGAGAAAAGCTCCATGGTGACATAAGACTTGGATAATGAACTGATGTTCTACATCAGAGAATGGTGGCTTGTGGGGTTCAGATATATTCTCGGGTGCCATATCCCTGAATAAAACACATGATTATATAATATATAGAGAGGATGACTGTGGACTCTATTTATCAATATATGCATACATCATGCAGACAGCTCTTTAAAAGGTAGTGCTCCCTATAACTGCACACAGCTCAGGAAAGCCCCCCCTAAAAGTCATTCTAAATGAAATATCAACAACAACATATAAGAGTTCTACAATTCAGACAGCAGATGTTTATGTACTGTGTAATACATCACAGAATTAAAGATAAAAAAAATCATAATGTAGCAGTATAAATGTAAGACAACTATTATAAGTGGCATCTCCTCTGCTGTGGAGGGCAGTCAGGTAGAAATTACAAAGTTAGCACATTAGTCTTAGTGCTAACATATATTAAAAGGTCAGGCATTGCTACAAATTTATAATACAATCATCTGTAATAGCTGTGCAAATAACAGTTATGTATAAACTACAAAATATAGGTCAGGTAGCATTCTGCACCAAATGTTTTGTAATGCAGATATAACTGATATGCCTGAGCTATTCCAAAATAAAGGGATATAGAAAAAAAACATCAAGATAGAAAAATGTTTTTGAGAAGGCATTGCAATTCACGCTTTAATATTACATTACAATTATGTAAGAAATAACGTACCTTAACAATAAAGCAGTGCAGAAAGTAAATAATTTTCCAAAAGTTGTGTTTGTTTGGCAGTATCAAGCTGTCTGGATCCAAACATTATCCTATGATATAAGTGCAATGGCTACATGATTACCATTACATAGTCTAGAGTCATGCAGATGAGGTGAAATCATTAGCATTCCTGAACACCACATTCTGTACTAAAGTGTAGGAGATGTAAACATGGTGTAAGGAGCAACATGATTTCATGCTCACACCGTAGCACTGGAAGAACGAGAATTGAAAAGTGCTTCCTGTTAATGACTTGCAGGTATCTATGATTAGTCTGACTGCAGGAATAATTTGGGTTTAATTCTGCCATCTTTGATGTTCACCTACTGAGGGTGTGTCAGGGAGAAGAGACTTAAAATGTCTGAAAGTACATTGACCGATTTAGAAGAGCAACATTCCTAACATTCAAATGCAGGCTTTAATGACCATAGTTGCAGCCCTTTAATCATAAATGCTGTTCAGTTTCAATGGTGTACTAGTGTTTACGGTCTTTATTTAATATTGTGTGAGTACAAGGGTATCCTAACTGTGCTAATATCACAATCATCCAGACATTTGATTTGAAATTAATAAGGACAACTTCCATAACTTGTTTCTGTTGCACATTATCAGTATATCCAAACACGTTTTCTCTTTGCAAATGTACATCTTTGTCTGTGACAAATATTGGAAATAGTCTTCAAGGATTGCTCTTGATACCCTTGTATGAAGACTTAAATCCACACAAGTTCCTGTTGCAAGATAATAAAGTTGATTAAACATTAGAATTGTACATTTAAAGTATTTGTTTCAATATTGCTCCCATTGTCATTTATGTGCTGTTTGGCCATGAGAAGCACAGTGAAGACTGGCATTGTTGTGCTTTCCTCAGCAGTATGGACTGTACTAAGTGACGAAATTCAAGTTATCACACTCTTATCCTCATGGCATAATGTGTAAATGCATTGAGCTTAGAGAAACAATACAGGTGATGCAGGATTCAAAACCTGTTCACAAATCATTTTACTGTGGGATGTCAAATAAATCTTCACATCCATTTTGGTCTATGAATGTGTTGATGTGTGAAACTCAGGTTAGGTCAGTGTTGACTACAAGTGACTGTAATTTGAAATTATGTCAATATTAATTATGTGTGCTGTGTGAACAATGAAAGCATTTCTGCTGCTCCCTGTGCCCTGCTCCATTTCTATGACATTAGCTAAAGTCCTGATATTGTGAGACATACATGATAGTACTAATTTGGCAAGGAAATGTAAGAAGGCTGAATCCATCAATATAATGTAATAATAGTTCTGCTCATTGCTAGATATGCACTGTGATTCATTTCATATCCCTTAAAATTGATATGCCAAAAAAGTTGTGTGAATGCTTCTGATAAGTATTGCCTTCTGCAATTGCACACCACTTGGACACATGAAATATAATTTCAAAGCTTAAGGAAAAGTGAAAACTTTAGTTTAGGCTGTCTTATGAAGTACACACAAGCAAGACAGCATTGCGTAGCCGTCAGCACTCTCAATAGTACTCAGTGAAGAAATTATACCCATCTGGTAACTTTCTCTGTGGCACAAGGTGTAAGTTATTGAACTTTGAGATACAAGACAGCTGATATGTGGTTCAAATTCACTTAACTGATATCTTTGCAGAGAGTGGACTGAATACATAGTTAATCACATTTTGTAATGCCATTGTGTTTTTTAAAAATCAAATATTATCAGTATTGCTAATAACATTTGAGTTTTTGTCTATCCACTTTCACATTATTTTCATTAACTGCAAGTCTGATCATTTGTTCTGCAAAGTGAATTTCTGGTGTTGCAATGAGATGGGAGAAGGAAGAATGTATCACCTGAATGCAGTTCTAGCTCTGGTCATTAGTACATATATCCACTGATAATTTAATGTCATATTTTTCCCGATCATATATTTTCTTCTAATGCCTTTCCATTTTCTCTCTCCTGAGCAGGGCAGAAATACAATTCATTGCCTAAGGAAAAAAGTGAAAAATTAGTTTAGGCTACCTTATGTACAGCAAATATGCCTGGCATTGGTGCACAACCCTCAGCACCATGAGCAGTAATTAATGCAGATAATGTACCTGACAAATGTCCAAATTTGTGATACAAGGTATAAGTGAAGTGAACTGAGTGAAATAAGGCACTTGATGCATTGTTCAAATTCTGTTTATAGATCACATTGCACATAATCTGCATTTGCTCTTCCCTAGGCACTGTGCAAACATGGTTCACTAAGAAAAAAAGTGAATAATTTAGCTTAGGCTGCCTCATGTAGTACAGACATACCTGGCTGCATTATGCAGGTAGCAACACTTTGGATAGTAACCATAGGAGAAACAAACACCTCTCAGGTAGCTGTGTGTGACACAAGATGAAACCAATGTGAACTGAATAAAATAAGGCACATGATGCACTGTATGAATCCTGTCTAGAGATCATATTTCACTTGTTCCCAATATGTATTTGTATTTATTTATTTTTAATTTATATTTGCTCTACACTTGGCATCATGCAAACACAGACCACTACCTATGGAAAATGAAAACAAATTAGTTTAGGCTGCCAAATGTAGACCAAAAAATGTCTGTCAACATTGTACTTTCCTCAGTATTCTTTCAGTACTCAATGGAGAAAAATCATGCCATATACCTATATCTGCTTCAGTAAGTAGATGTGCAATGAGCATAGATAAAGAACAGAATTGATTAATGGTTCAAATCCAGCTAGAAGATACTTTTACAAAGGATGTAATATAACCTCAAACTAATGTGTATCGATTTTTAAATGTGACAATGATATTTAATTTACAATTCACTTGCATATGTATAATGGGCTCAATACTTTTGGCATCATGACTCGTCACATATCCTACCTATGTGTTTAGGACAAGTATGTCTTCTGAAGGATGTATGTTACATACCCCAACCTGTATTCCTCAACTCATTCAACTACATTCATTGGAAATCTATTTACAAACATAAATACTAACTTTTACATAAGAATGCATTTCCAGGACTAATTAAAATCACACATATACAGACTTGTCTGAATTATATCTCCATTTATTCTGAAAATAGTACATCTCTAATTTCCATGCTTAAAAGGTAATTTTCCCTTGCAATGTCAAATAAGTTTTCAGTTTTATCATTCTTTATCCTGTGGGTTTGATTCCTAGCTGTACAACAATATTTTAACATTAAGTCATAACATCAAAATATGTCACAATACATCCTCTTTCTCCTTACAAACTATAATGATTGAAAGCCATGCCATTAAGGATTCCATTTTTGAACACTGGAACCTGTGTCAATAGGGTGAACATCACACGTGGCATAGCTCACTGCCATGTTTGATACCTTTATTGCTATATGATATAAATAATGTCAATATGTCTGCCAAGGAATCTGTAGAATAATGTGTGTGTGTGTGTGTGTGTGTGTGTGTGTGTGTGTGTGTGTGTGTGTGCTGTACCTTTATGAAGCATTTCAAAGACAGCACATGCATATAAATAGCAAGCGCATGCTAGCGTCAGTGCCATTTTGAGAGTGCAGCCACAGAGTGAGCATGTATGAGTGTGATAGTTTAAAAGTTTATCCAAGTTAAAGTTATTAAACCTCAATCCTGAAGTGTTTGCACATAATAAAGCTGCTTGAACAAAACCCACAAAGGCTCGTCTATTTTATCCTGATTAGACAAGGGACATGGTGTCAGAACTAGGATTCCAGAAACTGCTTTCCAGAGCTGTGAGGTGCAGAGTTAACAGTTAAGGTAAACTTAGAGAACTGAGCACAAAAAAATGCCAGAAATGAACAAAAGGTAATGAAAACTTGCACATAGTATTTTATTTATTAAAAAAAATAAAAAGTACAGTTTTGTACCTACCATAAATGTAGATGTTCGAAGATCCACATTGCTGCAGTCCTAACACTTGGGTAGTCCGCTGTCCCAGTCGGCCCGAATACCAAAGTATATGGCTGACGTCGGTCAAGGCGCATTAGTCTGGCGTCAGGACGTCAGGGTACAAATGCGCATGACCGACGTCATATCCTCAGTCTTTTCTTGCCCCAGATGTCAGAAGACCCTAAAAAGATAAGGCTAAAACCAAAAAACACCACACACTCCTGCACCAAATATATATACAATATATACAAATTTACAAGAGTATAACCTCACCCACACAACCACCCCTAAACACAGAGGGGAAGGAGGGAGGGTAAATTGGACTGCAGCAATGTGGATATTCGAACATCTACATTTATGGTAGGTACAAAACTGTACTATGTTCTTCATACCACATTGCTGCAGTCCTAACACTTGGGTAGAATCCCAAAGCAGAGGTAAGGGAGGCTGGCAAATCATAAGGAAGCAGGAGCTGACAACATGCCCTGCAAAATAGCCGTGGCAAAACCAGCCCTAGATTTAGAGTAGAGAGGAAGGTGGTAATGCTTAGAGAAAGTATGCACTGAACTCCAAGTAGCTGCCTCCAAAATATCCTTAGTTGCCACCCCCCTTAGAAATGCTGTTGAAGTGGCAGTAGCCCTAGTGGAATGAGGCCTAATCCCAGCTAGAATCTCCTTGCCATGATGGGAATAACAAAATGCAATGCAAAACCCAATCCACTTAGAAATAGTTTGTTTTGACACAGGCTTGCCCTGAGAACGCAAAGCAAAAGAAACAAACAACTGCTGAGACTGCCTAAAATCCTTAGTCCTGCTTAAATAATAATGCAACTGCCTGTGTACATCTAAAGTGTGCAAAATCTTTTCCCCCTTATTTTGGGGATCTGCATAAAAGGTAGGCAAATGAATAGTTTGGTTTAAAGCCACACTAGAAACCACTTTAGGCATAAAGGAAGGATTAGTACGTAAAGATACCCTATCCTTATGAAAAATCAGGAAAGGCTCAACCGCCATAAGGGCCTGCAATTCAGACACCCTTCTTGCAGATGTAATGGCTAACAAAAAAGCAGTCTTCCATGACAAATATTTCAATTCAGCAGTAGCTGCAGGCTCAAAAGGTTGTAGAGTGAGTTTCTCCAACACAAAATTGAGGTCCCAAGCAGGAGTAGGAGCTCTACGTGGGGGTCTTATATTATTTGCCCCTCTAAGAAATTGCTTGAACAAAGGATGAGAAAACAATGGTGGGTCACAATCATAGTGAACTGAAATTGCTGCAGCATGAATCTTAATGGAAGAGAAAGACAAACCTCTGTCCAATAACTCAGTAAGATATTGAAGAGCCACACTCAAATTTGGCTCAGAAACATCCAAATCCTTTGCTGTACACCAAAATAAAAATCTCTTCCATTTTCCTGTGTACACTTTCCTTGTACTAGGTCTTCTGGCTTCCATAATCACATTCAAAACTTGTTGAGGAAGCTGAGACCTGCTATGGTTCAAAACAGAATATGCCAAGCTGTTAGATGAAGAGAGTGAAGCTTGACATTGAACAGATGCCCGTCCTTCTGAGACAATAGGTGTGGAATCAAAGGTAAGGGCCATGGAGGCTTCCTTACCAGACTCCTCAGCAATGGGTACCAGTGCTGCCGAGGCCAATCTGGAGCTATTAAAATCATCCTTGGCTTGTCTTGTCTGACCTTTAGAAGTACCTTTGGGAGGAGAGGCAGAGGTGGAAAGGCATACACATGAAGATTTTTCCAACTGAAAGAAAGAGCATCCACTTTCCAGGCTGTGTGATGAAACCTTTGTGCAAAACTTTGGCAGCTGGTGGTTTAGTGGAGAAGCGAACAGATCTATGTCTGGAGTTCCCCATGACACTGTCAATGTCTGAAATACATGAAGATCCAGTTTCCACTCGTGGGGATCCATGATTTGCCTGCTTAACACATCTGCTAAGGAGTTCTGTGCTCCTGGCAGAAACCTTGCTTGAAGATTCAGCTGCAAGCTTAACGCAGTCTCCCACAAAATCATTGCTTGCCTGCATAGAGGATAAGAATGTGTCCCCTTGTTTGTTGATGTACCACATGACAGTTGTGTTGTCTGTTAGAATCAACACCTGCCCTGGAAGAAGTAAATCCTTGAAAGCCAGTAATGCAAACTGGACTGCTAACATCTCCTTCATGTTGATATGTAGATGCTGCAGTCTGGCAGGCCACTTGTCTTGTATCCACTTTCCATTCAGATGAGCTCCCCAAGCTGTGTCTGAGGCATCTGTCGTTAGAATCTGACTCGCCTCTGGCCGGGTCACAGAGAGTCCCTTGTTTAGGTGACATTCCTGAGCCCACCACAAAAATTCCTTTTGAATGCAAGGTATTATTTGAATGACAGTGTCCAAATCCTGGCAGTGCTGTGTCCATACATTTTGAGATACCATAGTAGCTTCCTCATATGCAGTTGGGCATTGGGAAGTACCAGAATACAAGATGCCATGAACCCTAAGGCTTGAAGGACTGTCCTTGCAGTCAGCCGGACTGATGAGATAATTGATGGAAGTAAAGAGAAAGATTCTTTTGTTTGTCCGGGGTTAAAAGGCCATCTGGGTTGCTGTATTCAGTCTCACACCCAGAAAGCACATGTCTTGAGAGGGTACTAGACTGGACTTTATTTCGTTCACAGAATACCCTAGGCATCTTAGCACTGCTATCACATATTCCAAATGCTGAAGAAGCACGTCCCTTCCTTGAGCCAGAATCAGGCAATCGTCCAAATAAGGATAGATTTGTATTCCTTTTAGCCTGAAGAAAGCTATCACTGGAGCCAGAACCTTTGTGAATACTCTGGGCAGTAGATAAGCCAAAGGGCAATGCAGAGAACTGATAATGAGAATTCCCAGCTCGAAAACGCAGATACTTCCTGCAAATTAGTCTGATAGGAACATGAAGGTAAGCTTCCTTGAGATCCAAAGTTACCATCCAGTGATCTTTGCCCAGCAGAGGTAAAAGCTGTTGTAACGTCAACATTTTGAACTTGGGAATGTCCAGATAAGTGTTGAGGATAGACAGATCCAAAATTGGTCTCCACGTGTTCCCCTTTTTTGGTACTAGGAACAGGCGAGAATAAAATCCTAGGCCCCTTTCTGGCACAGGAACCGGCTGAATGGCCCCTATTTGGAGCAACAGAGAAATTTGCTTGTGAGCCTCTTTCCTTTGTTGAGGAGGAATGTCTGGCATGCCTTTGAAAGGAGGCAAGGTATGGAAATAAAACATGTAACCGTGGTGAATGATATCCAATACCCATCTGTCTTGGGTAATTAAACTCCAGTTTTCTTTGAAAAGTGCCAACCTTCCCCCCAAAGGTGCTGCCAGACGAGAAGATTCTGGCAGCTGAAAAGGCAGGTCATTGTGTCTGTTTACGAAAGGACTGACCCCTGCCCTCACCAGAAGACTGAGCAGGTGAACTCCCTGTTCTACGCCTAAAAGAACCTTGAGCTCTGCCTCTACCACGTCTAGACCTACCCCTAGACTGGAAATCATAAGCAGGATATGTCCACCCCTTGGTAGGCCAATTTCTACTAAACTTCGGAGGCTGAACCTGCAAAAAATCTTTAACAGTCTGCATAGACTTAGCCTTGTCTTCCATTTTCTTTAGAACTGCTTCCACAGGCGAACCAAACAACACATCAGATTGTAAAGGAGCATCTAAAATCCTTGTTTTCACATGCTCAGCTAAATTCTGATCCCTCAACCAGGCGTGCCTGCGAAGAACCGAACCAGTGGCAGCCACCCTCGAAGAGGCCTGCACAGCATCAAAACCACATTGCAAAGAATGCTTACCCACCTGTTCAGAAACATGAACTAAATCCTGCAACTCTTTACACTCAATACCTTCCGCCAAAGCATCTACCTTAGACTTTAATTGTGAAAGGAGATAATTTTGGTATTTCAACATGTGAAACTGGCAATTCAAAGCTCTCATGGCCAAAGTGGAAGAAGTATACACTTTCTTTCCCCATCTATCCAAAGCCCTAGCCTCTTTATCTGGAGGAACAGGATTTTTAACAACAGAAGCCTTAACACCTTTAGGCCCCTGTGAAACAGTTTCTGGGTCTGCCCTAGGACTCTTAAAAGATACTTATGAGCTTCAGGCACCCTATAATATCTATCCGGTTTAACTGGAGCAGGAGGCAAAGAGTCAGGGTTCAGAGAAGCCTCTGCAAAACATCCTCTACCACATCTAGAACAGGAGGTATAGCTAAAGGCCTATGCTGGGGTAGAAACAAAAATTCCCTAAGCCTTTTCCTGGAATCAGAGAAATCCTGACCTTCCCATTTAAAATGCTCCCTCATGGAATGAAGAGTCTCTGAAAATAAAAATCCTCAGGAGGAGAAGCAGAAGGAGTAGAATCATCTACATCAGAATCAGAGTAAGGGGAATACTCCTGCAAGTCTTCAGCCGAAGACTCAGAAGCATCCGAACACTGCTCAAAACTCCCAAGCTCAGGTTCCACCCTAGGCCTCTTATCAGGAGGGGGCATAGAACCTCTAATCATTGTAATCAAATCTTCTGCCATCTTAAGCATATGCTTCTTAGGTACAGACCCTGAAGAACTAGGGGTAACTCCTGAAACAAAACCTGGCCTGCCCCTGGGAGAAGCCTTGGAAACAGCAGGGCGGGCCTAACCACCTTAGGCAGGGAGGGAAGAACAGCTACCTGAGAAGCCCCTTCCGCCTGGCCTACCTCCTGAGAGGACACATCTTGCAGTAATAAAGTCTCTCCCTGGGATTCCAAAGAAATTTCTGGCTGAACCCCTGGCTCCACCGAGCCCTCTAAAGAACCGACGTCCGGGACGGACGGTTCTTCCAGCCTAGGCTTTGCTGTTTTGTCCTTGTGCTTTTTTGAAGCGGCGCCGGAGCATCCGGCGGCATTTTATAATTACACCGCTTCCCAAAACTAACCTGGCACAATCTAATCTTCTCTTTATAGTGCGTTTGTTAAATCTAGCACAAGAGCGACAGCCAACAACGTCGTGCTCAGGCCCTAAGCAAGGTATACACAAGGTATGGTAATCCCTATGAGGTATCTGTTTCCCACAAGAAATACAGTTATTCACTTTTTCTGACATCCGGTAAAATACTGAGGCAAGAAAAACAAAATAATCCCCAACGGGGTACTTAGCCAACTTGGATTCGGTCTGAAACTCCGACTTCGGAAAATCTCAGAACGCCAACCTGCACTTGCAAAACTGCTTCTGCATCGGACCATGTGGCAAAAAAGACTGAGGATATGACGTCGGTCATGCGCATTTGTACCCTGACGTCCTGACGTCAGACTAATGCGCCTTGACCGACGTCAGCCATATACTTTGGTATTCGGGCCGACTGGGACAGCGGACTACCCAAGTGTTAGGACTGCAGCAATGTGGTATGAAGAACATCGGGGAATTACAAGGGCACAAGCCATATTATTAAGCAAGCAAGAGGCATAAAATGTTTACTAATTACACAAAATGTTTAAAATTATGATATTTGATAAAACGATTATCAGAAAAGCAAATAAAGGGTTTTGGAATTACCTCAGAATTGTAAAACTAGCATGTTTGAAGTAAAACAGGCATGTTTAAAGTAAAGACATGATATAAGCACCAGTCTGACACAGGTAAAGTCCATAAAACTTTAATAAAAATAAAAGAGTAAGCGCTTTCACGGTATATTAATACCACTTCTTCAGACTGAATACTAAAGAACAGCAGAGTCATTTAATAGCACATCAATAAAACAATCAGCACATCAGTTAAGCATACAATGGTTAAAGTGCCAGTACATAAAAGCACAAACTGTTTTTATGTACTGGCACTTTAACCATTGTATGCTTAACTGATGTGCTGATTGTTGTTCTTTAGTATTGAGACTTAAGAAGCGGTAGGAATATACCATGAAAGCGCTTACTCGTATTTCTTATTTTTATTAAAGTTTTATGGACTTTACCTGCAGCTGTGTTGGACTGGTACTTATATTATCTCTATTTGGTCCCTTTTGAAAGTACCATTCCTTATTCTCTCTTTGACTACTGTGTTTTTAAGATTATTAAAGTAAAACGAGAACAAGAAAAGTATAATGGGCATGAAAAGAGATTAAATAAGCTAAACTAATATAATAAGGGCAAAAAGGGCACATTAAGCATAAATAAAGCAATGAGACTGCATGTGTTTTGGCATGATGCATTGTTTTGGCATAAACTACAATGTTACATTGATTGAAACTATTCAGAGCATAACTAGAGTTATTCGAAGTATATCAAACTGTGTAAAAGTGCTTATTGTGTGTGCTTATTACTATGCATTTATTCTGAAGAGTTTGTGTGCCAAGTGCAACTATTTTGTAAAGTACAGTCAAAATACAGCCATTTCAAAAAGTTTCTTGTGCTGGGTGTGTCTATTCAAAGAGTGCCACCATTACAGTGAGTTTCTTGCACTGTACAGAGTTATTTAGCAAAGTAGAGTCAGTTTGAGAAAGTTTCAGTCTGCTGTGTACTGTTTGAGTGTGTAATTACTTCAAAATGTTTTTACTCTGGGCTTATTTTGCCTACTGTATTCGCACGGTGCAGTTATTTTGAAATATTTCTTACACTGATAAGAGGTGATTTCTTACAAAAAGGTGATTTGAAGAGTATTCGGGTGCCCGAGAGACTTATTTCACAAAGTTAAGTTATTCAGAGGTTTGCTGTGCTATTGGGCATAGTTTTACATAATGGCATAGAGTTCAGGCATATGTGCAGGTTTGTAGAGTTAAAAGTGGACTTGGGTTGCATTGGGTTTTACTGTAATTTGTTGGCATGGCAGACAGATTTCAAAAGCCATCATTGCTTGTATTTGATTAGAATATTACAAAGAATTGGAGAATATTTGAGCAAGAGTACAATATGTTTTATACAAGTAGCCTATTCAAACAAAGATGCATGAACCAGGGCATACATTTTGCCAAACGTAGCTTGGTCGAAGGCCATTGATAGACAGCATTAATTTGCAGTATATGAAGGAGGGAGTGAATTAAAACCATCATATTATTGTACAGGCTGAATCAAGGTAAGACCCTGAGTATTTGAAATGCAAATTCAGGAAAATGTGTAACCCCCAGATAAATATTACAGTGAGGAGGCATTTGTTTTACACAAGAGATCAAAAGCAGGGTGAAACTTTTGCAGCTTATAATACTGACCTGATAAACAAAGCTAAAACTTGCAGGTTTGGTGACTTAAAAGGTGAGTTAATAAAGGACAGGTTTGTGTGTGGTATTAATAGTGCTGCAGTGAGAAAGACTTTGCTTCATGACAGTGATTTAACATTGAGCAAAGCTATTGAGATTCGCCAAATCCATGAAGTTACAGAAAGACACATGAGTATGCTTGCAAGTGATGCTAGCAGAAGCAGGCCTAAGCACATGGCAGCGGCAACCCCTACAAGTGTGGCAGGTAAAACTCGTAGTTTTCCAGCAAGTACTAAGAGAAGAACATGCTCAGTGCAGGACAAGGATGAGTCAGCAAAACCCAAATCATGCTTTATTGTTAACTGTCGCAATTGTGGTACCAATCATGAGTCTAGAAGAGAAAAATGCTTAGCATTTGGTCAGCACTGTCACAAGTGTAAAAATTAAACCATTTTCAAAAGTTTCGCAAATCAAGTAACCTCACACAGTTATATAGAGTCACTCAAAAAAGCAAATTGATCATATAGACAGCTGCAGTTCTACTTTCTATGCAGATAGTGTGTCAGTAATTGGTGAAAAGGATGATGCAGTAAATTTGCTGGCAAAGAAAAATGTGTTTTGTACTGTCCAGATAAATGGTAAACCCCTCAAGCTCAAAGTAGATATTGGTTCAATGTGTAATGTTATGTCAGCAGATACTTTTGCTAAGGTGGGAGCTAATGAGCAACTTAATGTGACCAGTTGGGTGAAACTTGTTGCTTATGGAGGTGAAGAAATTCAGACAAAAGGCTCAGTAGTGCTTTCATGTTGTTTGGCTAAGAACTGCTACTGCTTAGTATTCTATGTAGTCTGAAGACCTGCACAGTCATTATTGGATCCTGCGCAGTCATTGTTATGTCTCAGAGATAGTCTGAGAATAAATCTGCTTTCTTTAACCAAAGAAGCCCATCATATAAGCACGTGTCCTATTTCCACTTTTACTGAAGCTATTTTCTCAGAGTATGATGATATTTTCGATGACAAGTTGGGCAAACTTCTAGTTGTGTATTCCATGAAGTTAGACCCAGAGGTTAGTCCAGTGGTCAGTCCAGCAAGAAAAGTTCCAATAGCTATGCAGGATAAAGTCAAATCTCAGCTGGATAAAATTATGCAGCAAGGTGTAATTTGTCCAGTTACAGAACCAACTAAATGGGTGTCATCCATGGTAGCAGCCCACAAGAAACTCAGATGAAATCAGAATATGTATTGACCCAAGAGATTTAAACAAAACATTAAAGACACCATATCATCCCATGCGTACAGTTGAGGAAGTCGCAGCCTTATACCAAATGGCACTGTTTTTTCTGTCTTGCATGCAAAAACTTTTTTGGCAACTGATGCTTGATCGCAAATCTTCACTACTGACTACTTTCAGTACCCCATTTGGAAGATATAGATTTCTCAGGATGCCATTTGGAATAAATTCTGCAAGTGAAGTCTTTCAGCATGCAATGGAGAAATTTTTTTGGGTTATCCTTGTGCCATTATAGTAGATAATTTATTGGTTGGAGTTAATAGTGAAGTACAGCATGAGAGAAACCTTAAGAGAGTTCTAGACAGAGCACGTGAAGTGAACTTAAAGCTCAGTCCTCTAAAGTGCAAATTCAGACTACCAGAAGTTACATATGTAGGTCATTTATTTACCAGTACTGGCTTGCGACCAGACCTGTCCAAGCAAGCAGCCATTCTTGAGATGCCAGCACCAGATAATGTTCAAGCTCTACAACATTTTCTTGGTATGGTCAACTATTTAGGCAAGTTTATACCGGACTTCAGTGAGTTGACAGCTCCTTTGAGAGAGCCAACACACAAAAACTTTACATGGTCTTAGTTGGAACAGCACCAGAGAGCATTTGAAGACCTTAAGCAGAAAATTACCACGCCACCAACATTAATATACTATGATGTCAATAAACCAGTAACTCTTTTCTGTGATGCTTCAAAATTTGGACATGGTGCAATTATTCTTCTAGAAGGCAGATCACCAACCTCTAGTCACTAAATTAAAGAAGCCTATGCATTCAGCTCCAATGCAATTACAATGATTGATGCTCAGCTTACAAAAGTACAACTTCAAAATGGTCTATACAAAAGGCAAACTTCTTTATCTGGCTGATACCTTAACAGATCACCAATGGAACAGCTTCATGCAGAGAAGTTTGACTTTGATGTCATGGAAGTGCGCAATTTTGCGCAATTTTTCTACCACAAGACTTGATGGGCTGAGAGATCATACAAAAACTGATCTTTTTGCAAAAGCTCAGCCAACACATTACTGTTGGATGGCCATCAAAGCAATATAGTGTACCACCTGAAGTGCAAACTTGTTTTCCTTACAGAGTTAAAATGTTGATGGAAGATGGCATTATTTTCAAAGGTCCTAAAATTGTTATTCCTGCTTCCTTACAATGTGAATATATACAGATTTTGCATTGTGGCCACCCATGTTCTGAATCTACCAAACGAAGGGAGAGAGGACTAGTATTTTGGCCTTCACTAGCAAAAGACATTGATAAAGTACTTTCTTCTTGTTCAGTATGCAATAGTACTAAACCACATTTGCAAAGAGAACCACTTTAGCCAAGTCAAGTTCCTGAACTACCTTGATCAACAGTAGCCACTGATACATTTGAGTGGAACAATTAGCATTACTTGGTGTTGGTAGCCTCTTATTCAAACTGGTTTGAGATTGATTTACTATGTTATCTAACATCTACTGCTGTTATCCCTAAGTTGAAACATAATTTCTCAGTCCATGGTAGTCCACACAAAGTTATTTCTGATAATGGTACCCAATTTACCAATCAGTTGTTTCAGAAATTTGCAAAAGAATGGGACTTAGTACATGTTACTAGTAGTCCAGAATACCCACAGTCAAATGGACTTACTGAACATGCAGTACAGAGTGCAAAGCAATTACTAGAGAAGTCAAAGCATAATACTGATGTCTTTTTGAATTTATTCAATCTCAGAAACATACCCCATGATGATATACTTGTCTCACCTGCTCAGAGACTTCTATCTAGGCAAACCAGAACAACATTGCCTATCAGTTCCAGTTTGTTGAGGCCTAAAGCAAAGAACAACAGAACAATCAGATCCCAACTATTCAGAAAGCATTCTTTTTAGAAGTCCAGCTATGATAAATCAAGCAGATTTCTTCATCCATTAAAAGAAGGGGAGACAGTGAGGACTGGATTGGTCAAGTAGCAAGTATATGTGCCGAGCCAAGATCCTACTTCATAGAATCTGAAGGTGTAGATTACAGGAGAAATCACAGACATCTTCCTTTATCAGAATTGATATTGCAGCATTGTTCTTGTGATACAAGACTCCAGATCACAGAGCAATCCAGACAATGTTCCTGTTGTAGAATGTGTCTTAACTGTTACTTCCATTCCTGATGATGTTCCTGATGTCCTCAAAGTTAAACATTCAGTAGAGACAGTCCCAGCTGCTAGACCTAATTCTAATTTCCATGTCACATGATTTGGTCATATCTCCAGACCTAGTGTGAAATGCACAGCAACCAGGACATAAATTGTCTATATGTATTTAGTTCTGTATAATTGCATGGCAAAGAATTATTTGTAACAATTGCATGTCAATTAATGCTGTCAATACTGCATGACCCATTTCTCAAAGACGGAGGATGTAGAATAGTGTGTGTGTGTGTGTGTGTGTGTGTGTGTGTGTGTGTGTGTGTGTGTGTGTGTTGTACCTTTAAGAAGTATTTCAAGGACAGCATGTGCATATAAATAGCAATCATGTACTAACTTCAGTGCCATTGTGAGTGCAGCCAGAGAGTTAGCATGTATGAGTACGATAGCTAGTTTATTTATAAGTTTATCTAAGTTAAAGTTATTAAACCTCAATCCTAATATGTTTGTACATAATACAGCTGCTTGAACAGAACCCATGAGGGCTCATGTATTTTATCCTGACTGGATGAGTGACAGAATCCATCAGCTAAATGCAGATGGCAAGGATGTGCATCTTTGTTCACAGCTACTTAGTACAACAAAATAGGGACCAGCACAATGGTAAACCTTCACTGTCACAGCAATATCAAAAAAAATATATAGTGTAAGGAAACACTTGATAGCAGCTTCAATACAACAAAACTTCTTTAATAAAACACAAAGCTTTCAAAAATGCGTCTTTCCTCAAGTGTTTCCTTACACTTAAAGTTTTTTTTGCACAATTACTTCCCCATGAGATCTGAATTGGGTGCCAGTTCAGACATATTTTGTTAGCCTGACTTTTCAGACATGGCTGGGAAGGGAGAGAATGGTTCTAAATGTTGTTTAGAGATCACATTGTAAATATTCCCAATATGCAATTTCTTTTCATCTGTATTTGCTCGCTGCTAGGCAGTATGCAAACATGGTTCACTACCCAAGGAAAAAAGTGAAAAATTTAGTTTAGGCTGCCTTATGTAATGAAAATACACCTGGCTGCATTATGAGGCCAGCAGCAGTCTGGATAGTAATCACTGCAGAAAATATACCTGTCAGGTAACTTTCTCTGTGGTACAAGGTAAAAAAGATGTGAATTGAGAAAGATTGTTCAAATCCTCTTTAAATATCACATTTCACTTCTTCCTGATATGTATTTTTTATTTTATTTTAAATCTACATTTGCTCTCCACTTGTCTGCATGCAAACACGGTTCACTATCTATGGGAAAAAGTTAAAAATGTAGATTAGGCTGCCTAATGTAGAGCAAACATGCCTGCCAAATTGTGCTTTCCTCACCACTCTAGACAGTACTGAGTGGAAAAAATCCACATGGCATATACCTGTGTTTGTGGCACAAGGTATAAGTGCATGAGCTTATGTGAAAACTGAGCTGGTTATGGGTTCAAATCTCACTAAACGTTACTTACACAAAGGGTATAAAAATCTGATTTCTCACAACATTTTGACTAGGACTGTCAAAATAAAGCAGAATGATAATGTTAAACATTTTTTACAGACAATGTACCAATAATGGTTACATGAGTAAACTTTTCTATTTAGCATATATCATTAATGCTTCACATATAACCTCAGGCTAGTGTCTCTCCAATTTCATATATATGACAATGATAATATTTAATTTAAAATTCACTTGCATATGTGTGATGAGCAAAATACCTTTTGCATAATCATCATGACTCAGCACGTATCCTATATATGTGTTTAGGACAGTTATGTCTTGTGAAGTATGTATGCAACATACCCCAACCTGTATTACTCAACTCATTCAACTGCATCCATCTGAAATCTGACTTTTACATATGAATGCATTCCCAGGACTAATTAAAATCACACTCATACAGGCCTGTTTGAAGTATATCTCCATGTATTCCAAAATTAGTATAGTTCTAACTTCCAGGCATAAGCGGTAGCTTTCCTCTGGGCAATGTCAAGTAATAAGCTAACTTTTTAATTTTTGCAAACATTATCCCATGAGTTCAATTCCCAGCTAGTATAACAGCATTTTAACATTGTGTAAGCCCAACAGCACAGAATGTCACAAAACATCCCATTTTCCCACTGCTGATGTGCTTTCAGTTGTGCAAATGCATTTGCCAAGGTAGTATCTTTGTGCTCAACCCTTACCTGTGTGATCTGAACTGGGCTCCAGTTCAGACATATTTAATTAGCTTGACTTTTGCAGACATGGCTAGCAAGGGAGAGAATGGTGTTAAATTTAAAGCACAAAGATGGGAGTTTTGAGGAGTTTAGGATATCTGTGGCACTCTTCAAAGAGCTGCAGCCATAGGCTACTGCAAGGGGATTATACTGGATCTCATTATAAAGTTTAGGCTTCGAATAGTTTAGCCAATGCTGTCTCCAGTGCAACTGGCATTCCATGCACTTGAGAACAATGTCATTATCACTATAGTGACCTTAAGAAACACAAGCAGGACCTTCTCAGATGATGGGAGGCTGAATTTAGGACTGCAAACATCCCTCAGATGTGAAAGTGTACTGACCCATAACCTATCTATAATATGGCATTAATGATCTAGCCAGCCTCCTCAGTTACTCATTATGCTTTTATATACATTTATTTTTGTAATGTCTGGCTGTACAGGAAGTAGGTATAAACTGTGAGGCACTTGCAGGAGAGCTTAACTTTCCTCAGAGAGTCACATGGTAAGTATGACTTGGGTCCACATTCAGGCTAGATATTTTATTTCATTTCCTCATTCACTAGCATCTTGAGTAGGCATACATTAACCTTGACCTCAGGCATGCCTCCCCCAATAACTCTTGTTGCTTCCATTAGGCAATGAGAATACCAGATTAAATTTGCATGGGTTCAACATCCAGACGCAGCAATTACTTTTACTTTTAACAGGATAAGTACATCTAAAACATTAACAGCCATGATATGTCAGGAGCAATTCAGTTATGGTAATTGCAATTATTACATTTGAATGCATGTATCCTACCCATCATAGGAAAATAAAGGGTGCGGTTTGTTATATCATAGCAGTGAAATTTATTTATTTTATGACACATGAATGCATTTCCATCATATATAGATTTAGCAAAGGTGAACAATAGTAAATTATCATAATTGTTTATGTATTTCCAAACAAAGCTTATTGAAAAAATACAGTAATATAACATGCCATGTATCTAACTATTTTTTTTTGTTTCCCCCACCCTCCCTCTTTTTCTATGGGGGAGGGTTATAATTTATTAACATTCTGCTGCTGGTATACCTGGATGCTGAAAGATAAATGACCAACAGCACAGAGATGTAGACTGACTACTGCAGCTCAGCCCACCATACTTCCCCAAGTGGCAGCACAGACACCCAGCACTTTAGGTTTACAATCTGTCAGTGTTGCCTGCACAACCCCTTCCCTACCTGATCCACCTGCTTCAGTTAGCCCTGCCTCATCTGCTGGTGCAGTGGTATCCTCTGGGAGCAGTACCAAAGGAGGTAGAGATTTTGTCACCCAGTAGGAGCCGATGTGGTTAGTGGAGGATATCATGGAGAGGGGCTTTGGTGCACATATTTGCAGAGTTGAAAATGTCCTGCATCAGGTTTCAAAGACTGTGATAGAGCATGTCAGGTACTGACCTAGGGAGCTACTACAGGAGACAGCAATGACAGTTTGGAGGGTGAGGACTGAAATCTCACTGTTCTCAAGCTGGACCATCCCTGTCAGTCTTGTATGTTCAGTATTTCTATACCCGATTCTTAACCTACCCTACTCACATGACCCTCTCATTCCTAATCACCTTTCCCAACATTCATCTCTATCCAAAATAAATAAATAAATAATAATAAAAATGTGCACCTGTCCCATAAAAAATATACCCCTCACATATCTCTCCACTTTGCCTATGTGTCATCTTGATGCACTTGATCTGGTCCCATTTGCCATACAACATTGTTCTGTTGTTGTCAGCCATCAATAGTGTGGTGACTCTCTAAAGTAATGAAATTGTGTATATAATTGTACATTTATGTTGTGAAGTGGATACCTATGGTGCTCTCTCGCAACCCTCCTGCAAATTCCTGTTGCCAACCCCATTTTTACCACTGTCCTATCCTCCCCTTTTTTATATGTTTAATCTAATCAAATGACACACATGACATACATGGCCAGAAATGGCACATGGAAATGCTTTCACTTTGTCTTTGGTATTTGCATGGAGGTTGGCAGAGAACAACAGTACAGAGGTAATGATGAATGCTGTTTAACTTCTTACTGTACAAGTTGATGATTTCAATTTAATCCGCAATGGTCTGGTTGCTTTCCCCCAAATGTGCTTAAATCTGCTGACTATGGAAATACAGAATAAAGGTAGTACTGGAAAAAAGTGAAAGTAACAGTTCTTGAGCAGAAGGCTGCAATAATGTAGGAGTTCCTATGGGGCATGTTGAGCTACTCTGTTCATAGATTGATGTTTTTGCAAAGTGTTGTGGGTTTGATTATAGCTGTAGGTCAAGCTATAAATTAATGAAATATCATATTCCTATCATATATTTAATTTCAAACATCTGTATTCCTCCCCATATACAACATTTCAGCAAGCACTTTATTTTATAGCGTGTCAGTTTAATAATGATTTAATAAGTAACAGTAATGCACCATACAGATGGTCTTACATGCCCCACAAAATGTATTGTTGCTATTATGGTCATCTGTCTCCAGCTCTCTGTTTTCACCCCTTCTGCTTCAGTAAGTTGTCACTCTGCTTCATTTGTGTTATTTAAATACTGTAAAGTAGCAATTTGTGTGTAATGAGATAATGTTTACATACACAGATCTTTGACTTTTTTAAAGGGTTCTAATTTCACTATTAGTTAAGTGTTACTGACTGTTTTTGGTACACCATTATCTGTTGACTACATATTGCTATGAGCCAACATTATCCTTTTTCTGTCGTAAGCTACTTTGTCCCTGCCATCTGATACTGTAGATGTATCTTTATTTATTTAACATTTGTTGACTGGGAAAGTCCTACTAGGACAGAGCTTATTTTCAGCAGGGACCTGGGGAGAAACACTCCAGATGCATGTCTTTGGAATGTGAGAGGAAAGTGAAGTACCAGGAGGGAATCCACGAGAATGCAGGTAAAACAAACTCCACAAAGAAGGCACCCCAGCTGAGAATCAAACTGGAGAACCTCTTGCTGTGAGGTGACAATATTAACTGCTGCACTACTGTACCTCCCCTCTGTATCATTGTTCTTTCACCTCTACATTTGTACAGCGTCTGACACTGAGCAACAAATGCAACTAAGGCTAAAATGGAAGTACACAGCTTATGGCAAAAGTTTGTGATTTTATTGCCTTTGGCTGCATTATTCTTGTACTTCACGCTGCTGTGTTTAGCTATGTATATTCAGTTAAATGTACTTTTCAACTAGCTGACAAGTTGGATGTTCAGACTACAGTGGTCAACAGGATAATGAGGATGAATGCATACATTCATGTTTGCTGAAATCTGCAGTCAAATGTCAACTATCAAAGGCCTGACTTTCTATTTGGTGTGCTTCGGTAATACACATGTATAAATATTTTCCTTGTAATGCTGTAAAGGTTTGAATCCAGATGGATGAAAAAAAATACTTTGACTCCTGAGGCTGCAAATGTTGACTACACCATTCCTTAACATATTGTTATACTGCTGCTATATTAATGTGCCAACCTGCTATTGTGAAGCTGGTCTTGTACTGATCTTTGTGCAAAAGTCATCACAGAGCAAAACAGAGTACTGCTAATTTCCATTCTAAGTTCAACACTTAAAGATATTTATTTATTAAAATATTTGATTACTGGGAAAGTCCAACTGGGGAGGACCCCATTTTCAGTGGAGGCCCATTGATAAAAGCTCCAAAGTATTACAAAACATTTTAAAAACAATAATTTTACCATCGTTAAAAAGATACAAAAAAAAAAAAACAGTTTACCTAATTATACCAAATTAAACATATGAAAACATTGGATACGAATAAATACAAGTTATGTGACAAAAATTGAATAGTTAGAAAAGCTTTTTAATAGAGATATTTAAGGTAAGTTAGCAAAATGCAGACAGGAATTGCAAAATGAAGTGAGAGAAAAGGAGGCTTATGGTATATTTGCACAGAAAGTCAGAATAGAGAAGTTAATAAAAGTAAGGAAGTGATTCTAGAGGAGCCGGTAAGGAGATGTAAGTTATAAATAGGTATTTGTTTGTATTTAGGAGCACAGTTTATCCCAGTGTTGAGCAAGAACAGAGGCAGCGTTTGGCTAGGAAGTCTTGCAGAATGGTTTTGAAGGATGGGAGGGAAGGTATTGACCTGATGGATACAGGTAAGGTGATTAAAGCATGCACTAATACTTTTCCATTAGCAGCACAATTCAGCTTGGCCGTGCTATGCTCAAAGAGTAACAAAAAAAAAAGGAAAGTCAAATTATCATGTTTAGGTTGTTCAATATGTGTCAACAGTATATCTTGATTTCAGAATGATGTTGACTGAATTCATTTAGTTATTTAATGTATGTCTGTTCTACAATGTTTACACTTGCAACTGCTTTACAAGCTTGGGTAACATTCTCACACAATCCATCACTGGTATTCTGCAGTGCATTGTCCTGTGTGTGACTTGCATGTTTGTCTTGCTAATGCACATAGTGCATGTATGAGACAATATAAGTGTGCAGTCATACAAACATGACATCACAAGAATGTTTGACTGATAGTCTGCTGATTTACAACAGAGAATGTCTATGGCATCTCATAATGTGAAACATGTCAATACCCCTCAAAGTAGCACAATGTACATGAAGGGCAGTATTTAAATGTCAGTACAGAAGTATTTAGTTAAATGGGACAATCACGGTGATGTAACATTATCTTGTGCACATGTATGCATTTGTTGCACAACCTCTGATGCACAACACAACCTGTTCAAAACAGAAGATTTTCAAGAAGTACAAATGAGCTATTTCACACCGCTAAAGCTAATCTTCTCCTGTGGTGCTTGTGAATAATGCGGTATTTTCTAGATCATGTAACTAGATAGGTAGGAGGTTAAATGCTCATCATGGGAAGTGTGTGTGTATATAATGCTTTGTGCTGTATCCAATTTCCCTGAGAAGAAAGCATTTAATGCTTCCCACAGCTCTCTTATTCCACTATTTTCCACTATTTTCTGAAACACACTGATGAGGTCATCACGACAAAAGTACACTCTCTCTCCCCTTAAGAGTCAGACATCTCATGTTGCACTAGTGATTAATGCACTGTTATCTAAATTGTGTAATCAGGTAGGAAATTCAATGCTCAGCCTGGAAAACTTGTGTGCGTGTATATCACTGTATATAACACGGTGTTATTTCTATTTCTAATGAGAATAATACTTTTAACTCTTCACACAGCTCCCTTATGCCATGTTTAACTGAAACATCCTCTCTGAAATACAATGATGAGGTCATCGTAACAAAACTGCAGCCTCTCCCCCTTAAGATTCAGACTTTCCCTGACGCACTTGCTGATAATACACTGCTTTCTATACTGTGTAACTAGATGGATACTAGATTCAATGTTCAGCATGCAAAAACTTATGCATGGTGGTGTGTGTGCGTTTCTGCTTTTGTGAGCACATGCAATGGTTGATGATGTGTCCACTTGTCTTCAAGAGAAGACAATTAACTCTTTACACACATTCCTTATCTCACTTTCTTCTGAAACACATTAATGAGGTTATCATGGCAAAAGTACTGACATTCTGTGCTGGTGCACACAGGTACCTTTCCATAACCACAAACACTAGAGCTAGTCATGAACTTGTGTTTGCAAACATGTAAGAGCTATGAGCAGCATGTGTATTCAATTAGTTCTGCTGGTCATTCGGCTAACATACTACCATTGTGTAGGGTTAGTGAGACGCATACGTAACTGAATGAATCCCATGGTTGAGGTGTTACATGTAAAATATGCTTTAGCTTCATGAGGCCTATTTAAATGTGGCAAATTCACAAAAGATCCTTCATAAATATACTTAAACAGGTGCACATCCCACATCTATAGGTCCCCTTAGGTCTTTGCTCTGTCCTATCTCCTCTATCCTTTGACAATCAAAAATATATACATATCATTTGCTTACAATCATATGAAAGCTCTCAGCTGGGTCATCAACATGTTGCTGACAGTATAGGTATAATGTGAGTAGCTGCTGATAAATTGTTTACAAAATATTACAAACTTAATAGCTACTGTGTTTACTTTAACTTATAAAAATCCATTTTAAGATGTAGAAGCTGAAGAATACTACCACTGTAAAAACAGTTTATGATGAATAGTTTGCCATTTACACTTCTTCAGTAACCTCTATGGTTCCAGAGATATGAACATTTGCTTGAAATCCGAGGACAATTTGATTTTATCAAAATTCTTAAGCTCCACTCATTGGAAGTTACAGTGCAAACTTCCAGAACTCCATTGGAGAGTATGAGTTAACTCTTAGACCCAAATACCAGATAATTCAATAAATAAATCAAGGAATGTATGTCTGTGTTTTATGTAGTAATAATGTCAATGAGATTTCAAGTCTCCTGAAAGTTGTTTGTGACTTATACTGGGGTTAGCAGACTTGATGTGAAACATTTTGCAGCATTTTTCTGATTAAGTCATTGTCTTTGTAGTGACCTGTGGAAGCACTTTTTTCAGGCATCTAAAGGCACTAATTATATGGCTATAGAACATGTTTTGTACAGCAGCATTTTCAGATCATTAGCATTACAGTTAAGTGTGAGGCTGTGAGGTTCTTGACAAATACTATGACAGATCCAATTTGTCTAACTTGTTTTTTTTTTTATTTTGTACTCTACTCCATAGCAGTGACTTCAACTGACTCAATGCAATATTCATTTACTATAAGAAAACACAGCAATTTGTTTCATTGTTAGTCAATCAATTTGACAGATGCTCTGTGAGCTCAAGGTTAATATAGTCAGTCATAACTCTAATTAATTGGCTTCAGCATGCTGTGGGGAGATAGAAATGTCTGTTTTCAGTAGTATAGCTTAAAGAACAATATTAAATGTAAAACAAGTGAAATTTCTGAAGTGTAGCTTATTAATTGGTGCTGCTCAGCTAGATGACAGATGTGTTTTGATCTTGAGGAGCATGATCACCCTCCAGTTCAATTATTTTGACTCTTTTTGCTTAAATCACGAACTCCTGTTACTAAAGAGCTGGCATGAGGCCATGATCTCTAACATCACAACTGACATATCTTTGTTGAGGATTCTTCACATATTGGCAAGATTCCTTAACTCTAGGAGCCTCAAATTCAGTAATATAAAAGGAAATTAAAATATATTACACCTCCAAGTATCAAAAGTGTTTGCAGTCATTTTTTATAACTACTTTGTTAATTATCTATTTACTAACATTATGCATTATTGTCAAGGGTGTGGTCAGGCATATGCTTTGGCCAATCAGTTTTTTAAAGTAATTTATTTATTTTATGAAATAAGATGTGCTAGCATTTAACTCATTTCCTCCAAAAGAGTTTTTTTGAGTTTGTGCCATAACTTCCAGTGACCATGGCCTGAGCCTTTTAAAAAAATAAGGTATTACCCTACAGTTCAAACAAATGTTCATATCTCTAGGACTATAGGTGTCTCTAGAGAACTGCAAATTACAAACTACTCAACACAAAGTAACCTTTACAAAGGTTGTATTCATTCAATTCTATGTCTTAAACTGGATTTTAAACCGCAATAAATATGAATTTTGTAATGTTTTATAAACACCTTACGATATCCCAGTAAAGCAACACACAGCAGCATTTTCTTCATGCAGCTTTGAGGTTTCAAATGAGGCTAAGACGTTCTGTCTCTTGATTGCTGAGATATTTAGAGAAATGTGAAAATTATTATAATACTAATAGTATACGAATATCCAGTGTCTATCTGCACTACACAGATGTCACATATCAATACAGTTGTGTTTGCTATCATGTAAGCTTTAATACGTAATTTTCTAATACCTTGTATGCAACTTGGTTTTAGAATTACTAATGCAAATATAAACAAGCCATAATGGATGCCTGGAGGCATGACAAAGATGTAACTGCAGAAATGCCTAGAGATCTCATTAGAGTATAATGTGAGTTAATTAAAAGGCCTTAGCATATCTTTAAATAAGTTCATAGGTAGTTACTAGGCATGCGGTAATGGAGACCACTGACAAGCCTAACAAAGATTCCCATTTACCCCAGAGCACTATCTGGTTAAGTCACTTGCTCAGAGTCGGCAAATGGAGGCTGCTGGAATCCAACCCTAAACTGCAAAAAAGTCTCCTTAATTTTTCTTTTTTTTTTTAATTAAGTTACAAAGTTTCTGAAAAACTTTTATGTCAGACAGGCTACATATTTCTGGGATGGAGGGTGTCAAAGGTGCTACACTTAGGGTCCTACTTTTCACAAGGCAGTCCCTATTATTGCAGCGGTGATTGGAAAAAATATAAAAATAGCAAATGTCCTGAGACTTTTTGACAAAAAATATTTTCCAAGTTTTCTCTAACAAAAGTACTGAATAATTACTTTATATCTGAAACTAAGGGCTTTTCATCCAGAAAAAAGGAGGTCGTTGTCCCACTGTACTCATCCCTCATTAGACCCATTATAGAATACAATGCCCCGTTTGGTATGTACCTCTCAAGACATCTGCAACAACTGGAAAGGCCACAGAAATACCTCACTAAAAGAATCACAGGCCTAAAGCAGATGCCTTACGCTGACCGCCTTAAAAAACTCCAGCTATACTCTGTCGCATATCGTCTACTCAGAGGCGATCTTTGCTTAACATACAAGGCCATGTCAAACCCAGAGCTGTTGGACATGCTACACTTAAAGAAATCCCAATCCCTCAGAGCCACATGCTCCAGGGATCTAAACCTTGTCATCACAATAAACAAAACATGCTGGACGGATAGGTTCCTAACCCAGAGACACCCCAGACTCTGGAATAGATTGCCCATACATGTCAAGCAGAGTGCCTCTTTGGTTCTCTTCAAAAGGAACCTTGACAATTGGATGGGAGAAAGGAAATTCACCCCGGGGATCACGTCAGTCACCCTGCTAGACAGGGGTCCAGGGAAGTAAATAGTGTGGGAAGAAATAGCCAGGGAATTGTTATGGCTAGGCTTGTATAGGCCCTAGGGCTGATAGCCTAGTACCAACCTATGAACCTATGAATACCTAACCATACCTCTCAACTGTACAGATTTTCACAGAATATCCATATTTTTGGTCTGTTCCTCATAAAAATTGTGTTTTTGAAAAATTATTGGAATGATCATTCTAAAGATTAAAGACTCTAAATAATGACATGCATTTGAGTTTCAGACTTCATATCCTTTAGAAAATGCATGCTACCTCACATTCTATTATTATAGCAACTTTCTAAGTTTATAAGAGCAATAATTAAAATATGTCCCTAATTATGGGCCTACGTTCCCCCCATTATGCCAGGCTTTGTTCAGATTTCTTGTGCTAAGAGGTTGAGAGGTATGGTTAAATTTGATATGAAAGCGTGGAAACAAAGGTCCTACATGAGTGAGATTTTATTAAGACAATAAAGTGAAGTCCAGTCCTTTGTTTTGGCTGTCAGTATGGTTTGTACTGCACAATTTCATGTTTCCATAAAAACTAATCATCTTTGGGCATCTGAGAAGGTGATAACCCTACCTATACTTGAAGTAGAGAATCTCCATTTTGGAAATTGGTATAAGTTTTCAAAAATCCTGGCTATGTCTCTGATTATCGTAACCTAAAGTGTTATTGATGTTATTAAAATGTTTTAAATATTCAGCAAATATCATAAGACTTCCTTGCTGATGTAATTTGGGAGCACTACTGTTGATCACATGCTCATTAGCTGACTGCCAACATATTGGTGTAGTTTAGCTGCATTTTCATGCTGCGACTTGTTGGTAGATCGGTGTGCACACTATTACAGGTATTGTACTGTGATTGTAAAGCTGTAGGTCTCAGAAGAAAGAACCAGGTGGAAAAATGTTAGTCATTATAGGAAAGCTAAAGTAGGACATGAAAGTCATGATGGCCATTTTGTATACAATTAGTATTGTCCTACAATTAATGTATTCTTCTATAAAAACATATGACCATGTGTGACTTCAGGTGCCACACAACTTGAAGTCATGTGAGCATTAATCATAACTGTTCCATTTACTAGCAAAGTTGTCAGAAAAAGCAGAAAAGCTGCAAGAGAAGAAGGCAATATTAGAAAATATGTTGCCTGTAGGCTGCATGTCACCTTCCATTCCTGATGTTACAAGCTCAGCTGTAAAACCAGATCACTTATTTTCTGCAAATTCCTCCCAGATACCACATCATAGAATTAATGGGGATTCAGTCTGACCATTACTTCAAGATTCTTATATCCACTAAGCAAAAAGTAACCTTAGGAGACAAGACAGGTTTGAAAGATAGGAATCATTTTATTTCCGATAAATCATCTCATTATCAAAACAAATACTGTTGCTCCAGGTTAGGGGTTTACTATTACCCATGTTTTCATACAAACAAAAAACAAGTTAAATGATTGTTGCTGTAAAACATTACTGGTTGCAAATGTAGCAATTTGTACTGCCAATTTCAATCTTATTAACCCAGTAAAGCTACAATATAAAATACATTCTTATGTATTTACCACAATAGTGTATTTCTCCATGACCTAGTAAAAATAGTTTGTACACAGTAATCAGCAAAGGTTATATCCCTTCTATATATATATATATATATATATATATATATATATATATATATATATATATATAACACATATGGCCGAGACCATATGTTCGAACTCGTAAAAGTTCGAACACTGATGTAAAACCACATAAAACCAAAAATCACAAAACTAAACAACTATAGCAGGGGGGGCTATGCTCCCCTGCACCCCCCATGTTGGGGGCTTCACTCCCTCACACCCCCTTACTTAAATATACCAACTCCGAGATTGCACTACATTGCGGAAATGGGAAATCTTCCCTTTCCGCTCTGTACGGAGATTTCCATTCAGTCAGATCAGACTTTTACAAGTTCTAACATATGGCCATATGTGGTTCAAACTTATAAACGTTCGATCTACTGAAGGAGGCCCATATATATATATATATATATATATATATATATATATATCTACACGAAATTGCTGTAAGAATGAACATGTAACATGCCAAACTTAGAAAGAATGAAAAGCTACTGCACATATTAAACAGTAGTCAAACTTCTGAATGCAGATCTTGGAGCATTCAGAAAAAACACATGATTCATTTAAAGACCTATTTTAACACAGAAATGTATGTCAAACGGTTCAGTATGGAGATGGAGGTACAGTGAGGATCTGGAAATGTACCCTTTTTCCCACTGTAGAGCAGTCTTGCAGTTGGTATATATCATTTGCAGTGGGTCTGGGGCAGTGCAACCCCCAACAAGAGGGGTACATGGAGGCTTGCTTCTTTGCAAAAACATTGAAATATTACAATTCTTTGTTAAAAATGTGTTTAAATGGAGTAGCTGTTTTTTTGTGAATGGTCCACGATCTCCATTCACAAGTTAGAGTGCTGCTTACCATGCACAGTAGTTTTTCATTCTTCCTAACTTCAGCTTGGTAAGCATCCGTTTTTATAGCAATTTTGGTCTTCTCATCTCATTAATTTACATTTTGTCATTCTGGCAATTAAAACTTGTAAAATAGATCTATAGATCCACACACACACACACACACACACATATATATATATATATATATATATATATATATATATATATATACATGTATGTGTATATAGATAGCTCACTTTATATCCTTGAACTACTGAAATATCGAAATTCAGTATGTCTAAACTATAAAGTTGAATTTTTGAAACCACGAAAAAGTACAGTTTTGTACCTACCATAAATGTAGATGTTCGAGGATTCCCTTGCTGCAGTCCTGACAATTGGGTATAGTCCGCGTCCCAGTCGGCCCGAATACCAGAGTATAAGGCTGACGTCGGTCATGGCGCCTTAGACTGACGTCAGTACGTCAGGGTACTAATGCGCATGACCGACGTCATTTCCTCAGTCTTTTCTTGCCCCAGATGTCAGAAGACCCAAAAAGACAAGTCCCAAAAACAACCTGCACCAAAAAACATGTACAATATATACAAAAAATATAAGCATGTAAACTCACCTACACAACCACCCTGAAACACAGAGGGGAAGGAGGGAGGGTAAATTGGACTGCAGCAAGGGAATCCTCGAACATCTACATTTATGGTAGGTACAAAACTGTACTATGTTCTTCGTCTTCCCTTGCTGCAGTCCTGACAATTGGGTAGAATCCCAAAGCAGAGGTAAGGGAGGCTGGCAAATTATAAAGTAGCAGGAGCTGACAACATGCCTTGTAAAACAGCTGTGGCAAAACCAGCTCTAGTCTTAGAGTATATAGGCAGGTGATAATGCCTAGAGAAAGTATGCACTGAACTCCAAGTAGCTGCTTCCAGAATATCCTTAGTTGCCACCCCTTAGAAATGCTGTTGAAGTGGCAGTAGCCCTAGTGGAATGAGGCCTAATCCCAGCTGGAACCTCTTTGCCATGATGGGAATAACAAAATGCAATGCAAAAGCCAATCCACCTAGAAATAGTTTGTTTTGACACAGGCTTGCCCTGTGAACTCAAAGCAAAAGAAACAAGTAACTGCTGAGACTGCCTAAAATCTTTAGTCCTGCTCAAATAATAACGCAATTGCCTGTGTACATCTAAAGTGTGCAAAATCTTTTCCCCTTTATTTTGAGGATCTGCAAAAACGTAGGCAAATGAATAGTTTGGTTTAAAGCCACACTAGAAACCACCTTAGGCATAAAGGAAGGATTAGTACGTAATGATACCCTGTCCTTATGGAAAATCAAAAGGGCTCTACTGCCATAAGGGCCTGCAACTCAGACACCCTTCTTGCAGAAGTAATAGCCAACAGAAAAGCAGTCTTCCATGACAAATATTTCAATTCAGCAGTAGCTGCAGGCTCAAAAGGTTGTAGAGTAAGTTTTTCCAACACAAAATTGAGATCCCAAGCAGGAGTAGGAGCTCTACGTGGGGGTCTTATATTCTTTGCCCCTCTAAGAAACTGCTTGAACAAAAGATGCGAAAACAAAGGTGGGTCACAATCATAGTGAGCTGAAATTGCTGCAGCATGAATCTTTATGGAAGAGAAGGACAAACCTTTGTCCAATAATTCAGTAAGATATTGAAGAGCCACACTCAAATTAGGCTCTGAAATCTCCAAATTCTTTGCTGTACTCCAAAATAAAAATCTCTTCCATTTTTCTGCGTACACTCTCCTAGTACTAGGCCTTCTAGCTTCCATAATCACATTTAAAACTTGTTGAGGAAGCTGAGACCTACCATGCTTCAACACAGAATATGCCAAGCTGTGAGATGAAGAGATTGAAGCTTGACATTGAGCAGATGACCGTCCTTCTGAGATAACAGATGAGGAATCAGAGGTAAAGGCCATGGAGGCTTCTTTACAAGACTCCTTAGAAGTGGGTACCAGTGTTGCCGAGGCCAATCTGGAGCTATCAAAATCATCCTTGGCCTGTCCTGTCTGACCCTTAGTAATACCTTTGGAAGAAGAGGTAGAGGTGGAAAGGCATAGACATGAAGGTTTTTCCAACTGAAAGACAGAGCATCCACTTTCCAAGCTGTGTGATGAAACCCCTTTGTGCAATACTTTGGCAGCTGGTGGTTTAGTGGAGAAGCGAACAGATCTATGTCTGGAGTTCCCCATGACACTGTCAATTTCTGAAATACATGAAGATCCAGTTTCCACTCGTGGGGATCCATGATTTGTCTGCTTAATACATCTGCTAGGGAGTTCTGTGCTCCTGGCAGAAACCTTGCCTGAAGAGCCAGTTGCAGGCTTAACGCAGTCTCCCATAAAATCATTGCTTGCCTGCATAGAGGATAAGAATGTGTTCCCCTTGCTTGTTGATGTACCACATGACAGTTGTGTTGTCTGTCAGAATCAACACCTGCCCTGGAAGAAGTAACTCCTGAACGCCATCAATGCAAACTGGACTGCTAACATCTCCTTCATGTTGATATGTAGATGCTGTAGTCTGGCAGGCCACTTGTCTTGTATCCACTTTCCATTTAGATGAGCTCCCAAGCAGTGTCCGAGGCATCTGTCGTTAAAATCTGACTCGCCTCTGGCCGGGTCACAGAGAGTCCCTTGTTTAGGTGACATTCCTGAGCCCACCACAAGAATTCCTTTTGAAGGCAAGGTATTATTTGAATGACAGTGTCCAAATCTTGGCAGTGCTGTGTCCATACATTTTGAGATACCATTGCAGCTTCCTCATATGCAGTTTGGCATTGGGAAGCACCAGAATACAAGATGCCATGAACCCTAATGCTTGAAGGACTGTCCTTGCAGTCAGCACGGACTGATGAGATAGTTGATGGAAGTAAAGTGACAGACTCTTTTGTTTGTCCGGGGTTAAAAGGCCATCTGGGCTGCTGTATTCAGTCTCACACCCAGAAAGCACATGTCTTGAGAGGGTACTAGACTGGACTTTATTTCGTTCACAGAATACCCTAGGCATCTTAGCACTGCTATGACATATTCCAGATGCTGTAGAAGGTGTTCCTTTTCTTGAGCCAGAATCAGGCAGTCGTCCAAGTAAGGATAAATTTGAATGCCTTGAAGCCTGAAGTAAGCTATCACTGGAGCCAGAACCTTTGTGAATACTCTGGGCGCAGTAGATAAGCCAAAGGGCAATGCAGAGAACTGATAATGAAAATCTCCAGTTCGAAACCGCAGATACTTTCTGCAACTTAGCCTTATGGGCACATGAAGGTAAGCTTCCTTGAGATCCAAAGTTACCATCCAGTGATCCTTGCCCAGCAGAGGTAACAGTTGCTGTAACGTCAACATCTTGAACTTGGGAATGTCCAGATAAGTGTTGAGGATAGATAAATCCAAAATTGGTCTCCACGTGTTCCCCTTCTTTGGTACTAGGAACAGGCGAGAATAAAATCCCAAGCCCCTTTCTGATACAGGGACTGGCTGAATAGCCCCTATCTGGAGTAACTGAGAAACTTGCTTGTGAGCCTCTTTTCTTTGTGGAGGAGGAACATCTGGCATGCCTTTGAAAGGGGGCATTGTGTGGAAATAAAATCTGTACCCGTGATGAATGATATCCAGCACCCATCTGTCTTGAGTGATTAAATCCCAATTTTCTTTGAAAAGAGACAATCTTCCTCCCAAAGGAGCTGCCAGACGAGAGTCCACTGGCAGCTGAAAAGGCAGGTCATTGGTTCTGCTTACGAAAGGACTGACCCCTGCCCTCACCAGAAGTCTGAGCAGGTGAACTGTCTGATCTAGGCCTAAACGAACCTTGAGCCCTGCCCCTACCACGTCTAGACCTACCCCTAGACTGGGAACCATAAGCAGGATATGTCCACCCTTAGCAGGCCAATTTCTACTAAACTTCGGAGGCTGCACCTGCAAAAATCTTTAACAGTCTGCATAGACTTAGCTTTGTCCTCCATTTTCTTTAAAACTGCTTCCACAGGCGGTCCAAACAACACATCAGACTGTAAAGGAGCATCCAAAATCCTGGTCTTAACATGCTCAGCTAAATTCTGATCCTTCAACCATGCATGTCTGCGAAGAACAGAACTAGTAGCAGCCACCCTCGAGGAGGCCTGAACAGCATCAAAACCACACTGCAAAGAATGCTTACCCACTTGTTCAGACACATGAACCAAATCCAGCAATTCTTTACACTCAATACCTTCCGCCAAAGCATCCACCTTAGATTTCAATTGTGAAAGGAGATAATTCTGATATTTCAGCATATGAAACTGACAATTCAACACCCTCATGGCTAGAGTGGAAGAAGTATATACTTTCTTACCCCACCTATCCAAAGCCCTTGCCTCTTTATCAGAGGGTACAGGATTTTTAACCACAGAAGCTTTAACACCTTTAGGCCCCTGAGAAACAGTTTCTGGGTCCGCCCTGGGACTCTTAAACAAATACTTATGAGCTTCGGGCACCCTATAATACCTATCAGGCTTAACAGGAGCAGGAGGCAAGGAATCAGGGTTCAGAGAAGCCTCTGCAAAACATCCTCCACCACATTCAACACAGGAGGAATAGCTAAGGGCCTATGCTGGGGCAAAACAAGAATTCCCTAAGCCTTTTCTGGAGTCAGAGTAATCTTGGCCTTCCCATTTAAAGTGCTCCCTCATGGAGTGAAGAGTCTCTGAAAATGAAAAATCCTCAGGAGGAGAAGCTGAAGGAGTGGAATCATCCACATCAGAATCAGAATAAGTAGGAAACTCTTGCAAGTCTTCCACAGAAGACTCTGAAGCCTGTGAACACTGTTCAAAACTATCAAACTCCTGTTCCACCCTAGGCCTCTTATCAGGTGGGGCATAGAACCTCTAATCAGAGTAATCAAATCTTCTGCCATTTTAAGCATATGTTTCTTAGGCACAGAGCCCGAAATGCTAGGAGCAGCCCCTACAGAAGCTGAACTTGGCCTTCCTCTAAAAGAAGCTTTGGCAACAGAAGGAGAGGCCCTAACTACCTTGGGAAGAGAGGGAAGAACAGCTACCTGAGAAGCCCCCTCAGCCTGGCCTACCTCCTGAGAGGGCACATCCTGTAACAGTAAAGTATCTGCCTGAGACTCCATAGAGACTCCTGGCAAAACCTCTGGCTCCCCTGAGCCTTCGAAAGGACCGACGTCCGGGACTGCCGGTTCCTCACCCCTAGACTTCACTGTTTTGTCCTTGCGCTTCTTAGATGAAGCAGGCGTCGGAGCATCCGGCGGCATAGTATAATTGCAACGCTTCCCAAACACTAACCTAGCACAATCAAGCCTCCTCTTAATAGTGCGCTTGTTAAATCTAGCACAAGAGCGGCAACCAACAACGTCGTGCTCAGGCCCTAAACAAGGTATACACAATGTATGATAATCCCTATGCGGTATCTGCTTCCCACAAGAAATACAGTTATTCACTTTTTCTGACATCCGGTTAAATACTGAGGCAAGAAAAAACCAAAATGTTCCCCAACGGGGTTACTTAGCCAACTCTGTTTTCGGTCTGAAACTCCGGTTTCGGAAAATCTCAGAACGCCAACCTGCACTCGCAAAATTGCTTCTGCATCGGACCATGCGGCAAAAAAGACTGAGGAAATGACGCCGGTCATGCGCATTAGTACCCTGACGTACTGACGTCAGTCTAAGGCGCCATGACCGACGTCAGCCTTATACTCTGGTATTCGGGCCGACTGGGACGCGGACTATACCCAATTGTCAGGACTGCAGCAAGGGAAGACGAAGAACATCTCAGAATCGCGAAATTCAAAATCTCGCACACCGGAGATTTTTAATTTTGAGCTTTTACTGCACACACACACACACACACACACACACACCATCCTCCCCACACACAAACACAAGCTCTCTACTACATAAAATTTGCTCTTCTTCTTCTACTGCACACCCCCACACCCCCTACTTAAATATTCTTACTCCAAGGTCGCACTACACACAAGCACACACAAAACACCACCACACCAGCTACATTCTCCTCAAACACACACATCGCAGCAACAAAACACACTGACACACACCACAGCCCCTACCCAAAACCCTTAACACACACACACACACACACTTACCTGAATCCATAACCACAGCAAAACCTCAGAGGCGCGAAATTTAAAACTGCTGGTATTCAAGGTTTTGAATTTCGTGCTTCTGAGCGTTCGCTGTTCTCAGGATTCCACTTTATGGGCTCGAAATACTGAATTTCGATATTTCAGTATTTTGAGCTTCTAAAGTGAATATATATATATATATATATATATATATATATATATATATATATATATATATATATATATATATAGAGAGAGAGAGAGAGAGATATTTAGTTTGCGTGTGTGTGTGTGTGTGTGTGTGTGTGTGTGTGTGTGTGTGTGTGTGTATATAACTACTTATCTATCTATCTATATATATATATATATATATATATATATATATATATATATATATAAAGAGCGACAGAGATGGCTAGGCTAGGTAACTTACCATCCCATATCATGAATAATAGAATACCATCAGCAAACTTTTAACAGTCTCGTAATGTGGCATCGTATATGCCTATATTTCACTTGTATACAGGTGTGTATGTGTTATATGTATGATTCCAATGAATTTTATACAATTTTAGCTTGCATTATATATATTACTGTATTTTTTCTGTTTCTCCAACAGCACTCTGACTAGACCTTTTCATCTTACATTATCTGCAGTGAATCTTACCATTTTGTCCTGAATTTGCTAAATACTTATTCTGTATACAGTATTTTTGATTAGAGAAACTGTGATGTATTTTTCAGCTCTTTGAAACTGTTTTTTTTTCTGGAATGGGTCAGAGGATCAATCAACTTAACTGGTGAACAAATAGTAAATAATAAAATAAGTTATATATGTATAAATATATATAATGGGATGGTTCACTTCTGTGGATGTTATGGAGTACAGTGTACTCTGTATAATGTACAATGCTCTATGAATTACTGGCTATAGCTATTTCTTTTGATCTTCTGAGAGCTTACCTAAGTGCAATTAGACTGGAAAAAGTTGCAAATATTCTTTTTAATTACTCCAAACCCTAGAGTACTATAGCTTATTTTATTTATTTATTTATTTATTTTTCAGGACTCCCACACAGTATCTTTTTAATGTGTTACAAAGTCCATCAGAATGCTTCCAGATTCCACTGTAATCAATCAGATTTCTAGCAAGGCTTCTTAAAAGGTATTCTGATATTTATATAATGTAAAACTGACAGTCAATGTCTCTTGCAACCTGTAATGTCCTAGAGAGAGAGAGACAGAGAGACCAAAAGATATTTAAGCACTGAACAGGTCATGGGATATTTAAGTACTAAATGACAGTAACATGATAACAGATAAATGTGATAAACTCAGGTAAAGTAGTGCACTGATAATGTCAAGCAATGAAGAAATTCCTGTGCTTGTAACACAGAGATATCATAACCATACCATAACAAAAATGTGTTCATATAAAAATTATTTAACTTGTATTATTAAAATCATTAGGGAAAAAGTAGCGAGTGAAACACTATGATTGGTATTCATAGTCCCAGGATTTGCTCTTTTGTAGTGGTTATTCGGGAAGAGCGCTGCTATCCCTATATGGAAATTCAGTGATCACAAGCTATTCATGCTGAATAAGAAAATGCAAAAGTGTTTTTTTTTAAAAAGTCTAGTTTTGTTGAATGTGTAGTTAAGTTATTCATAAGTATTTGCAAAGTACTACATGATAACATAAGTGCTTGTATAATTATGGAAGTTTTCTGGTTTTATGAAGGAAAGCAGCTTTGCACAAACATGTTTGAAGTATTTAAGGCAAGCAGCACACAGCACAGCAATTTTCATTTAATTTTAAAAAATAAGGGGGTTTTACATGTTTCATATAGGGTTAATATAGATAATATGGGAAGGAAGTAGGTTACAGAGTATAGGAGAGAGGACTAAAGAAGGGAGGAGGTGAAGAGGAGTTGTGCTCAGGAGGATACCTGGTTAACATGACCTCAAATGTTTCCACTGGCTGATGATGTTGCAGTGGAGGACCCCAATGTCAAGGGGCTAGGCATATGATGGCATAGTGGTTGGTGCCAACCTGGGCAGTGAGCCTTGTACACACTGAATAACATCCTGGACTGGTTAAAGATGTCTCTCCACTAAATGTTCCACTACATTGTCAACCAAATCTCAAAGCTCACAGTCTCTGAGGATTGCAAAGTTGTCACATGCCAGGAAGTACACAGGACTGGTGACATCTCCTTAGTCCTATAAGGATGTCTCTAATGGCCAGAGAATGAATGCTCCTAATGTGCAAGGAATGTGGATGGTCTACTGCTAGGTATTCAGGATCTTTAGAAAAATGAATAGAAATGAAACAGAGAGAAAGAAAATAAAGCATGATAAAGTAATGTATAATCAAAATATGAATGGGGGGGTTGAGAGACAAGTAAATGGACACAATAAATGGACTCAATGTAATAAATCAGTGCAATCTTAATTAACAGCGAGTTGTTATTTTTATTAAAACTTTATTCAGATAAAAAAATCCAGGAAATGGTAGTGGAATCATGAGAACAATCAGTAAACTGCTATGATGAGATGGTGATTTTTACATTTGCAGTCTATTCATTTTAATGAGATATGCTGGTGTAACATAAGACATGGTAAAATTTGCTAAATGATATGAAGTGTGGTACAAATCATGTACAACAAGCAAGTTACTTCTATTATTTTTGTGAATGAATTAGTTCTGCCTTTATATTTATGAAATAAATAAAATATAGAAATGTATATGGGCCTACTTGAAATGATCAAATCCCCGCTTAAATGAATCTAAACTGAAGTAGCAAAACACAGATACCATGTATTACTGCTTGTTTTCCCTGTAAAAAAAAAAAAAAAAAAAACAGTTGCCCAACACTGGGAAATTTCCCCATTTCCCCACCATAGTGCGATCCTGGAGTTGGTTTATTTAATTAGGGGGGGGGGTTGGGAGGTGTAGCACTTCACTTAGGTGGGTCTCCCTATGAAAACGTTTGGTAATATGTTGTGCAGGTGTTTTGCAAGTTCAGTGATGTCATCCTGGGTAAGTGGGAATTCGGTGTTTTGAGGTAGACACATGTATATATATATATATATATATATATATATATATATATATATATATGTATGCATGTATATGCACACATATATATATATATGTATGCATGTATATGCACACATACATACATACATATACACACATTCTTTTTTCTTTCGTTTTTCCCATACTTACGTACACTCAGTCCTTTCATTCTCCTTTCTCATGAACTCTATTATGGGATATCTCCTCTTCTGTTGCAAAGAGAAGATAGAGATTAAGTAGAAATGCATACAGAAGTAAACAGTGCATTTCTCAGTATCCTCTGTGTTGGTCATTCACTTACTACTTTAACCCCAACCCCCACCTCATCTCTTCCTAGGGTGCGGCAGTTAACTGAATACAGTCATCTTGTATGTGCAGTTAATATTTTCAAAGACATGAATGTTTTTTATAATTATCAATTTAATAAGTAGTTTATGTCCTACACAAACCATTTTTTTCTAAATATTGTCTGACTGTAGTAGAATTAATTACTAAGCTAAAGCTTACAATATATGAATTGAAATTATGTGGCAATGCAAATATATTTTTCTGCGTGTGTGCTTGTATAGATACATTATATATATCTATATATATATATATATATATATATATATATATATATATATATATAGATATATATATATATATATGTATATATGCGCGCACACACACCACACACACACACACAAAATATACGTCTGTGTTAGCACTGGGGACAGAGTGAGTGATCCCTGTCAGGGCTGATAGTTGCTCATCCACTTCTTGCCCGATGTCAATTTTTTCCACTCAATGCCATGTACTGATAGGACTCCCTTAAGAGGTAGACCATAGCTTTTGGTTTCCTTTTCAGACCAACTTGGAGCTTAGTCATATGCTTTCACAGGTGCTGCCATCTTTCAAAGTGCCAGTACCAGAATGAAGAATGTAACTTGCAGGGCTGTGGCTTACAGGTTTGGAACTACACCCTCTGGGAAGTATGACATCATCATAACCAAACCCAGCTACCAAGTAGAGGGATTAGACATGGAGCTGCTATTCATGGCAAGTTTGGTTTTATTGAACTGCTTTGTCACATGGATATATTTTTTAAAGTAATACTTTCACATTTTTTGCCAGAGTAAATAAAATTCAGTTATGATATCACTGTTTTTTAAGTTGGTTTTATGTGTTTCCTCTTCTTTGCTGTAATGTCATTTTATCTGAACAATAAACCTGGGGATCATGTATTAATCATTTCTTTAAGCATGCCTTTTTCATTGTTGTATCAGTAAATTTCATTTTAAATTTCTTTTTTTTACTTTACTATATTCATCCTCTATATCAGGCAGCTATGGGGGTGCAGTGGTTAGCGTTGCTGCCTCACAAAAAGAGGTTCTCTGGTTCTATTCTTGGCTTGGGTGCCTTCTGTGCGGAGTCTGCATGTCTTCCCTGTGGTCACGTGGGTTTGCTCCGGGTGCTCTGGTTTCCTCTCACATCCCAAAGACATGCAGTAAGTGGATTGGGCACTCTAAATTGGCCCTATGTGTGAGTGTACATGTGTGTGCATTCTGTGGAAGGTTGGGCGCCAGGCTGGCAACTCGACACCGTAAAACACCACTACCAGTCATGAGCGGACAGATGATCAGCTGTGGTGACCCCTAACTAGGAAAAGACGAAAGAAAAAGAATCCATCCTCTATATCATGCTGTATACACTACTGAGTGATTTGAGGTGATGAGGTATGTCACAATATGCAGGATATGCATTGATGAAACACCATGATTATGCAAATTTAACTATGTCTGACTCTATATTCCCTTTTCAATGCACCCTGGGTGTTCTGGTTTCCTTCCACGGTACAAAGACATGTGTCTGGAGCATTTCTCCCTAGGCCTGTGCTGAAAATTGGCTTAATCCAAGCTGACTTTCCCGGTAAACAAATTTTAAATAAATAAAAGCACATGTAACATATGACAATTACTGTTAACAGGTGGAACCCTTCACATTTGTAAATAATGACATTGAACAGTGTGCACATAGTGTCCTCCATACCTCCTTACACAGCATACAGTAGTGTGCTCCAGTGTCTAAGTAGCAATATATACAATTAATTCTTTACAGGGTGAACAGCAGAAAAACAGCTCCACCATGCCAGTAAATTTTAAGGATACTAGCAGCAGAATGGCTGATGGTGGTGATAACATACTTTGATTTACAGACAATGTGAGCGAAGCAGCCCACATTCACTAAATGTACTGGCAGGATGTCACATCCCACACCATGTTAGTTACTCTGAAGGAAGTGATATCAGGTCACAAAGACAGATACATGGTGACATTACACTACAGCTCAGAGAAAGAACCCATGTAACCCATATCAAGGGAACCACAGGAACAACTTCTGGATGATGTCCCATATCAAGAGAACCACAGGAACAACTTCTGGATGATGTTCAAAATTCAGAGGTAACAGTGTCACAGTGACATCTTTATAAAGGGGTATAAGGCAGAGGCACATGTCACAGCTTCCCCGTGAAACATGTAAAGCATTGGCAACCCAGGAGCAAATGTGCTGTGACAATGTTAAGGCTCAGTGTACTGCCACAGAGAGTCATCTAGAAATTATCCAAGTCTTCCATGCTGTATGTGAGGATTTCCAGCACTACATGGAAATAACAGAGTAGAGACAATGCCATGATCACATTGCTCTAAAGTATTGTGACACACCTAACATCCATGTCTGCCTTAAATCATATACTACTGAGGGCTTACCAAACAAACAGGACTCAGTGTTGGAAAGAGGGGAGGACTAAGTACTGTCCGGTCATGAGGGGCTATATCACATTAGACTAGAAATGATTCTCAAGAAGGTAGTGGAAAGAGCAGGGGGAACACAGACAACAGAATTCAAGTAGACCATATCAGCATGCATCTACAAGTAGAAGAGCTTCTCATTTGAGGTCCTGGTCCCACAGTATTGTGTGGCCAGTGTCTGTATGATCACCTGTATCAATTAGGTTATAACATTATAGCACGTCATCATCCAGCTCACATGACAGCCCCTCCTCAAGTTCACATGCACCTTCACCTCCTCTATATTTAGGAAATCTTGTAAATGACACATTAGATCTTGACCTTCTTTATTTCAAGCTAGACATTACAGGTACTTGCTATCTGAATTTTATACACTGATGTCAATATTTAACTTGAAAGACGGTGAGTTATTAAAAGAAATAGTACAGAATATATGAGTACAGAATGTAACCCACTATTAAGACAGTTTGCATCTGCATGTATTTCATTTCAATAATGGTAGTCCTTACAATTAGAGAACTATGTGGAATGAGAAGTGTAGGTCATAACATTCAAATTGCACTGATTTACACCGTCAATGGCCCATCCATTATCAAGGATTTCAGTTTAGCAATGTTCCAGCTGACAGTTACTGAGAACATAAAACAAATATTACCTGCTATTAAGAGAGAGTCCTTAAAAAAGAAAAAAGAAAAAAATATATGAGTATCCTGCCATGTTAATAAGCACTATCACTTCACCTTCAGCACTACACAACTGATAATTCTGTTTCTGACTGCATGACTTGTTGTGCATGGCAAAATGAAATAATATGATGTGCAGCACCTTAAGAGAGAACAATACATCATTTCAAATATGTAATAGTTAAAAGTGAGGAAAAATGTCATAATAAAATACAGCATGTGATGTATTTTCCTTTCAAGTGCATGGAATGAACTCATGTTAAATGCAAATTTATAGATTTAAACACACAGTTTATCAAATGCAAAACAGTCAAGTACTGAAATAACACTTTCTTATTAAATGTACCACTTCAGAACATTCAATATGTGCATACTTACTGACCTTAATAGAATGTGTATTGTGCAAAACAGGATGTAATTATCCCTTATATGAAGCGTTATGAAATCATTGTTCAGTTGCCAGTCAACAGTTGGGCATAATTATTATAATGAGTACCGGTTATGATATAAAAAATATTTAAAGATAAAAAGAATGTCTGATGAACAGTGACTGTAGATCCTACACCATACAACATAGCCAGCACATATCAATGTATGCATCAATTATACCCTGTGTTTTTCACAACAAAGGAAATCCTAACCTGAATGTAATGGTCCATTAGTACTGAACTTTATGCCACCTCTTTATTTGTGCAGCCATATGATATGCACAAGCTTGCTGCATGGGGTCCCTTACTACTGTTGGCGGCTGGTCATTTAAGTCATAGTAAGACTGGAAATGCGATCTGCAATGACAACATGGGTCACTTCACCACCAGACTATTGCATGATTATGTTCTACAGAATGCATCATGCAGTAAACATCCTGACTCGTCCAGGCATCAGACTCTGCTTATCAACATGCTAAATACTATCTTGATGACAATATCAGTCTGGGACAGGGCTGTATTAAAATTATCTTCCACATTTCCACTTGATTTTTCAAAGGTGTTATGAGCCATGGCACAGTGGGTGGGGTCTATGCTCAGCTATCAAAAACATAAACCCTCAAACAGCTACATATCACACTGTAAATATCATTATTGAACATTACCAAATGGCAGGAAGAGCGAAAAAAAACGTCATTGAATGGCCATAGTTGGCCATCAACCAGGAAATAACATGATGTATAAGGTAAGTAAAGGTAACATTTTAAATTTACCATATTCCCTACTGTAGTGCAATCTTGGAATTGGTATATATAGTTGGGATTGTGAGGAGTGAAGCCCCCAACTTTGGTTAGTTGCATTCCAAATGTTGGCCAACTATGGCCATTTGATGTTTTTTTGCACTGCTGCTGTTGCTGGAGAATGCTCAATAACTATATTTTCAGTTCAATAGCTAGTTGTTCTAGGGTTTATGTTTTTCATAGCCAAATATAGACCTCATTGGATATTCTGCATTATCTAAAAAAAAATACAATTAAAGAGAGAGCGAGAGAGAGAGAGAGAGAAGGAGAGACAAAAAAAGGAAAATGTGGTTTAGTATTAAGCAATGCAGTTTACAATGAATAACTAAATATATATATATATTTTTTACATATCAACAAGACAACCGATGGACATCCTATCATGCAGGAAGAGGTGATAGAGTGAGCTAGTGTGCCAGATATGGGAATTGTGTGCACTGCCATGATGCTGGGCATACACATTGGTGATGCAATCCCATGCATCGCACACACTACCTGGCAACTGATGGAACAGAAGCCCTTTCTTTTGCAGTGGACAGATGGGGCCTTAACTGTGACAGGAGTGCAGTCTATTGCACTGAGCACCTCAGGGAAATGTGCCGTCCTATAAAAGACACACATAGTCTGGGCTCAGTCCTGAGGTGACAGTGAGAAATATATACACTGATCCACACATGTCAAGAGTATGTCCAGGAATTGCTGAAGTATCCTCAAGGCAGCAGCCTATGAAATACCCAGCATGTTGCCAGTCTATCAATGGAAGGTCCCTGTTGCTTGTATAGTGATGACTATACATAGGTTCATAGGTCTTTACTAGGCTAATGACCACAAGGGCCTTTTTAAGCCTAGCCATGCATCCGAAATCTCTGATAAGTTCTGATAACCTTGATAAGTGTAAGCATGGGCCTGGGAGATGAACCATTTACAGGTTACCTGTGTCCATTAGAGACATAGGTGCCAGAACAAGGATGAATTTCTGTTTTCCCATCCAATTGTCCAAGTTGCCCTTGAATTGGGTTAGGGAGGAACACTGCTTTACATGGATGGAGAGCCTGTTCCATGCACAGGGTAGTGTCTGGGATACACACCTCTCTGTCCAACAGGTCCTATTTATATTACAGGCAAGGTTTAAGTTTTTAGAATGGGTAATTCTGGTGATGTTTGTTTTGTGGATATGGAGGAGGTTCATCAGAGTGGGGTCTGACAATGCCCTGTATGCCAGTCATAGATCTCCCCTCAAAAGCCTGTGGGATACATAATACAGGGATAGGGCCTTGAGGTGGTCTATATAGGACATTTTATTTACACCCTGTGTTCTTTTAGTGGGGAATCTCTGTGGATGTTCCAGTTGTTGGATATGTCTGGTTAGGTACATACCAAAGGGCACATTGTGCTTTATTCATCCTTACATTTTATGTAATGCTGCTAATGTTGCAAGAGCACTCTGTATGTCATATAAGTACTACTGTAAAAGATTGATCCTGGGGTGTTGTATACAATGCTGCTAAATGTATTGTTACGAAGGTTGGGGTTGGTATAATGGTTAATGTGCTAACCTCTTAGACTGAAGATACATGGTTTGATTCTCACTAATCAAAATTGGCTAGGCTTAAAATGACCCACAAGGTCAGCTAGGCTAATACTTGCCTATGAATGTATGTTGCATGAGTATCTGTATTTCACATATGTGCTACTGTTATAATTTCTTGGGTACCTTTTTATTTCAGGGCCTACTCTGAAAACATCTTTGCCCAGTTGGACTTTTCCAGTAAACAAACAGAATAAAACAATATAAATAAATAATAAACAGTGTAGCAAAAACAAAAAAAAAAGGGAAAAAAAAAACTAAATCAAACTCTGCCACAAAAAAAGAAGCGAGACCTGGTCAGAGAAGGAAAATCATGAGTTTTTTTCCTACAAATCATTTTGCTGAAAGCAAATTTGTATCTAACTCATCACAGCATAATGATAATGAAAATGATCAAGAAACGGGCATTTTATATTGTAAAACCATATGAACCAGGACAGCCAACATTCTAGTTCATCAGGAGCTAGCTATCCGAAATGCAACTGTAAGAAAGTAAAGAGAATTTTAGGTGTTATTACCATGATACCTTTACTAGATGATGAACATACATGAGCAAAAGCAGTAAAATTCTGAAATAATTTCACAACTTGCTCATGCTGAATATGTTGCTGATCCTCAGAGGATAAATAGAATTTCCCTCTTAACATTTGTTCTAACTCAATGGTATCTATTAACTCTTTCAGTATGGATCATGGCAAAGTATGTCTATACAATAATGAAACTTTAATTCTGGCACACTCTATGCTTAAAAATGTGTGATGATTGTTATGCAGTGCTGACAATATGGAAATGACAGTTATCTTTGTCAGGTCTAAAAATAATAGACATCCCAGTATTGTTGAATAAACTCTTTTTGGGATTTGTTTCATACAACACCATTATTTCAAATTGCAGGACAAATTACTTATTTATTGTTTAACATTTGTTTACTGGGAAAGTCCAACTGAGAGAGCCCATTTTCATTGGAGGCCTGGGGAGAAAATCTCCAGACGCATGTCTTTGGAACATGGGATGAAATCAGAGCACCTTGATGAAGCCCATGTGAATGCAGTGTGGACATGCAGTTGCCACACAGAAGGCACCCCAGGCAAGAATCGAACTGACGAACCTTTGCTGTGAGGTGACAATGCTTACCGCTGCAGCACTGTGCCAACTTCAGTTCATCTACACTGAATCAAATGAAAAATGTCATACTTGAAATACCTGAAGTTCTGTGAATCAGAACTATAATAGTAGTCTTCGGTGAAGGAATGCCATCACTCAAGGCCTTATTATTTCATAATTGACTCGAACATCTTACAATTGTCTATTTGAAATTATTCATTTACCGGTCAGACTTCTTCTGGGAATTGCATTTATGGCAAATTGCATCTTATTGATTATGGCACTAACTTTGTTTACAGTTAAGTAAAGACATTTTATGTTTATTTTTTAGACCACTCATTATATCATATACTAATGGACTCAAATTAAAGGATTTAATGACTTTATAAAATGTTATTCTTGTAATGCAAGGAGTCTGGGATACATATTGAGTAGGCATTCATACTTGAACATTATGACATTAGTATTGCAGCTATAACGGATGTCTGGGACTCTTCTAATTTGATATTTACAGATTTCAAGAAAATCAAAAGCTTACAATCATCAAAGAATGGAGGTGGAGTTCTTTTGCTGCTAAAAGAAAATCTTACTTAAACCATGGCAACTGTTAAAGTAGAATTCAAAACTATTGTGAGTATACTAAATCTTTTCTTTAAGATAATGTAAAACTAATATGCTGTTATAGAAATCCCTCAATGGCGAATGCAATGAGTGCATATGTTGGACTCAGTGTAACAACACTGGAACAATTTTTATATGTGATTTTAATTACCCCCAAAGTGGTTGGATAGCTTATGCATCTCATTATTTAGTTGAGCAGTACATTTTGGATATTATAGTATTAAATAATTTAACATAGTAAGTAAGAAAACCAACAAGTGCACGTAAAGTACTTGATGTTGTTTTAATAAGCATTCTGTGAAATTTAACCAACATGCATAATGGTCCTCTGCTAAACAGCTCAGACCAAAATTACTTCTCTGTTGTATGTTACGCTGCATGGAGTGCCATTATTACACTCAGATATCAGTTAAATTATGTCCTGGTTTACCACTGCTATAGGACAAGACCCAGCCTTAACAACACTTAGATGGGTACTTAACAACTGATAAGCACCCCTATGCTGTTAACATCACATCTGGCACTATAGTAATGCTGAACCAGGGTGTTACTCAACTGATATCTTAACATAAATAACACCAGCAGAACATGAAATAGGTTAATTTCAACTCCATTTCTGCCTGCTGTCTATATTACCCTCACTAAAACATATTTGGGAACCAGCTGCTTCTCTCACTTAGGAATACATAAAGATATACAGTGGTTCCCAACTGCATTACTGGCTTTCAAAGATAACATAACACTTCCTTTTTTTTGGTAACTCAGTGCTTCTGTAGCTAGTAGCACATGGAACAGTCAAATATTTCTGCACTACAAAAAATTATAATCGGATCAACAATCATAACTTAAAATGATATGTTCTCAACATGGATGCCAAGATCTGTTCTCAAGGTGAATTTCGTGGTAGTCATGTCTTGAACACATGAAAAGCAAGTTGTAATCAGTGACCCAACCATAATCCTCTATGTTTGTTCATAGTTTGCTTTCTACATCTCTCAAGTGATATAACTTTAATGTTATACATTTTAAGGGCCTAACTTAATTTGCTGAGTGGGCTGCATTGGCTGATCATAAACCAGATGGTGCTCATACAACATTAGGGGTTATGTTACAAATTACTTTGAAAGAAATTATCTCATTCAAATGCTCAACAAAATCTTTATACTTTCCTTATGTACACTTTCTCAGAAAGTGGTGATTTTACAAAAACATTTAAAAGAATTCTTACTTCTGAGATTAAAACTAAACTAAATTGACTAAACAAACTTTAAAAAATGTCTCAAAAATTTAATTTACGAGACAAACATCATCTAGCACTGGGAACAAGAAACAATTCTACAAATATATAGTTTTAAAAAAACAAAATATTAACTCAACTATATTTAAATATTGACAAAAAAGAAAACCACCAACAGCTGCCAGTATACAAGTCCATGAAATAAACGAAGCAAGTAACTATTAAAAAAAAAAAATGCGTACACTCCGGTTTGACCAAATGATCCGATATACATATACTTTATTGTAGAAACAAGGACATAACCACTTTCTTAGTTAAAACAGCTTCTTCAGATGTAGTACAACACCGAATCAGGCTGCCAATAAACAGTAAAGTCAATTAAAATGCAACCAGTCACAAAAAATCCACACTTAAAGGTATCAAGCAGAGCAATATACAGAACACTAACACTCCAGAAAAAACAACAAAACTATAACTATAATACAAAAAAAAATAAAAATATATATACATAAATGCACACACAAAAATGCTATCTAAGACAGGGTCTGGCTTTGAGCATGGGTTTAATCGGTACCTTATCATTGAGGCCATGTCCAAAGTCACTTCTCAATCTAATAATCCATTTTCCTTGAAGTTGCCCAGTTAAAATTCTCACATGACCTCCATGAATACTTTCATAAACTCTCCCTATAACTATAAACTTGAAGCTATGATCACGTGTCGTCTCTTTGATGTGTCTAGCTAGGGGATTAGTCATTGTACAATTAATATGACATAGATGTTCTTTAACTCTATCTTTTGAAGCCCTGTCTTGCCAAGTACACAACATGCATCGAATTACAGGTAGCACCAACTTTAAATACATACCTTCTACACTGATCTGGATGTAAAAAAGATCCTGTACTGTCTTAATACTTACACACAGTGCTCCCACCACAAGGTTTAGTGTAATTGAGGCCACTAATGCCGATATCCTTCTTGGGGTTACATACTGTAACTGTCTCTTTAAAGACTTCATGTTTTTGAACAAGAACCTGGGCTGTTCATCTGGGCTGTTCATCTATTTTTTTAATCTCATTATCAGTAGTTAAAACAGGCCAAAGCTTTTTGAAGACAGGAATAAAAGAATTAACATTGCTGGAATAATGGATCGGCACTTTTAAGTGTCTCTCCCTTTTCGATCCATTCCTCTCTACAATGACCTCAGTATTAGCCAGAGGGGTCTCTGAAAAATATGGTTTAGCTGCGCTATCCCTCAACTGTGCAACTTTCTCTATAACATGACAAACATCACTTTCATTATATCCCCTTTCAAAAAGTGACCTTACTAAATCATTGGTCTTAGAATGTCTCCATCTTTTACATTGTCTAGAAGCTCTCAAGGCTTGATTCTTAATCACATTCTTAAAAATATGTGGTGGATGCATACTATCTTGATATAAAAGATGATTACAATGACAGGGCTTTCTGTATAGCTTCATCAAAATCTTACCATCCTTTATCTACCATAACTCTAACATTTAAGAAATCAAAAATGTGAAGGAAAACTGGAAATATGAAGTACTAGAACTGATATTTTCATCAAACACATGTAACTCTTCTAAAGAGCTGCACCAAATTAAAGAGATGGATGGATGAGTTTATATTGTATATTTCCAAAACTGATATTCAGCAACCAGAATTACCAGAGTATTTATCCACAGGCAACTACAGCTGCCCCTTCATTAGTACTGAGCATGTAAAAGCTGTTTTAAACTAGACAAGATCTAAATAGCAATGGTGTCTGATTATGTTCCTGCAATACCTGGACGACACAGTGGTGCAGCGGTAGCATTGTCGCCTCACAGAAAGAGGTTTTCTGGTTTGATTCTTGTCTGGGATGCCTTCTGTGTGGAGTCTGCATGTCCTCCCTGCATTCATACGGGTTTCCTCCGGGTGCTCCAGTTTCCTCCCACATTACAAAGACATGCATCTGGAGCCTGCCTCCACTGAAAATTGGCTTCATTCCAAGTCGGACTTTCATGGTTAACAAATGTAAAAATAAAAAAATAAATACTAATGGCAGGAATTAATACAATACTTCAAGCACTGAACTCTATATTTAATAAATTCCTTAAGGGTTGCATTTTCTCATCATTATCGAAGAAATCTATTATTTGCCCAAAATAAAAATGGTAGTAAAGTTGAAATATCTAATTGCGGACCTATTAGTCTTAACTCAATATTGTGTAAATTTTATAAGAGATGTATGTTGTATTTTCTGCTTGGTCATAATGGATTGCAAGATGTGTACCATAATGCTTTTTGACAGATTTGGATGAATTTTACAACCAAGTAATAACGATTGCAAAATTTGAACCACCATGTTTTTTTTTTCTTTTTTTTTGAAAAAAAAATCAACATTGAAAAAATTTGGCAGAATTTTACTATCAAGTGAGAATTGCCTTAGATTTAAACCTAACTGTATAGATAAAGGTAAGGCATTCAATACTCTCTTGCATACTTCATTAACTTCAAATTTAACATACTAAGGTTTTAATCTGTATCTTACTAACTGAGTTATTACGTGGATAATGATTATTTTCATTGTGCGCCCATTAAAGTAATGCACTCAGATTACTAGGCAGTTAACCAAGTTACTCAAGACTTTGTCCTGGGGCCACTACTGTTCAACTTAGTTTTTACTGCCCATCTCGTAGACATTGATGGCTTGCAAAATACATGGATGAGTTTAAGACTGGACTTGTACTTGATTCAAATGGAGATAATTCATCCATTAATAACTAAACATTTTTTTCTTACTAGGCAAATTTAATTGGATTAAAATTTAGTTATTCCCAATGTCAGGTCATGTATCTTGGCACACTTGTTAAGTGAGACCTTGCTCTCAATGGCATTACTCTTTAAGAGGCAAAGGAGTATAAAAACTTTGAAATTTGCATAACATCGTTCTTTTTTCTTTCTGTAATCATGGTAAAATTAGAATCAGGGAATTAAAACGAATTGTTTTTAAATCTATTTCCTTAAGAGATGAAGTAAGCTTATTTAAAACATAAATTATATATTCATCTAATCTTACAGTTTAATACTTCTTTTTGAAGCTATACTAGAACTCAAGATTGAATCAGTAGAAAGGAAATACACCAAAAGAATACATTCTTTCTGGAATTATATTCACTTAATTATAGATACACTAGAGGCAAATCTATACTTGCATATGAATTTTTCAATGACGAGTTTCTTAGACATAAAGAGCAATTTTATTAGTAATACTATACCAGGGTTATGGAACAAAATTCTAATTTATGTAAGAATGTCTAGAAATTTGTATTTGTTTAAAATGAGCTTTGGTGACTGGATGGGGATGATTTTTGTAATATTTATGTGAAACAGCATTACCAGATGGCTTCAGACCTGAATCATGGAATATAAACCTATTAGAAACTTATTTATTATATGCAAGTGTATTATGAGTCAACAGAACTTTTTACTGGTAGTCATCTTTCTGGTGTTCAGGGCAAGACACATACAATATGTCAGTGGCCATAAAACTATGGGACATTGGAATGTTGTTCATAGGTAGGTACTAGGCTATTGGCCTTAGGGCCTATATAAACCTTGCCAAAAAGGTACACTGGCTTTCGCCACCCAAGAAAATTATTTTCCTGTGCCCCTGTCCATCAGAGCCACAAAAGTGATTCCTGGGGTTAATTTCCTATTGCCCATCCAATCAAAGATTTTTCTTGAAGTGTGCTAATGAAGAGCTTTGTTTGATATAGATAGGTAGTTTGTTCGAGTATGGGAAGTCTCTGGAACAGGAATCTATCCCTCCAGCATGTTCTGTTTAATGTGGTGACAAGGTTTAGGTCCCTAGAGCGTGTAGCTCAGAGGGATTGGGACTTCTTTAAGTGGAGCATGTCCAACAGCTCTGGGTTTGGCATAGCTTTGTATGTTAGGCAGAGATCGCCTCTGAGTAGGCGATATGTGACAGAGTAAAGCTGGAGTTCTTTGAGACGGCCTGCATAGGGCATCTGTTTGAGGCTGGTAATCCTCTTTGTGAGATATTTCTGCTGCCTTTTCAGTTGTTGTAGATGTCTTGTGAGGTACATACCAAAAGGGGCATTGTACTCCATAATGGGTCTAATAAGTGATGAGTAGAGGGGAAAAATGACCTCTTTCTTCCTAGATGAGAAACTGTTTGTGATGAGGTGTGCCACGTAGAAGGATTTCCTGACAAATCGTGCGATGTGATTATCAAAGGAGAGACTGCTGTCCACCTGTGTCCCAAGTTCTCATCACACTTTCGGTGTTAAGTAGACTACCGCCTATGTGGTAGTTCATGGGTACAGAGTTTTACCAAATGGGATGGCAATGCATTTTTGGCACTGAGCCTGAGGTCATGGCTTTGACACCAGGCATCTGTCTAAGTGAGGCCCTTTTGTAGGATGCCAACATTGTTAGGAGTTTCGATTATGGCTCCTAGTTTGCAGTCATCTGCAAACTTCATTAGCCTAAGACCTTCTGTGTTAGCCTGTACATCAGAGAAGTAGATACCAAACAGGAGAGGACCCAGGACTGAACCATGTGGTACTCCACTTGTTACTGGTCTGAAGTCGGATTTGGAGTCTGCTCCTTTCACTGTGTGGCTTCTGTCAGTGAGCCAGTTGGCAAGCAATCATGTGACATAGGGATTTATACCTAGTTTACTTAGTTTATCTATAATTCCAGAGTGGGGGATGGTGTCAAAAGCCTTGGCGAGATCTAGATAGGCTGTGTGAACCACCTTACCCTCATCTACAGCTTTGGTAACTGCTTCAGAGAAGTTTATCAGGTTTAGGAGACATGATCTGCCTTTTACAAACCCGAACTAGGTGGGGTCCAGAGTTTGGAGATTACCAATGTCTTTGTTTATAAGTTCCATGGTGATGCGTTCCATGGCCTTGCAGACCAGGCTAATGGGGCAGTGGTTCCCAGGGTCCGTGGTGACTCCCCCTTTGTGGAGTGGGATAAGCATTGCTGTGTGCCATTCAGTGGGCACAAAGCCTGAGGTGAGGCTATGATTGAACATGGTACTTAGGTGGTGTCTCTGTTTGTTCTGTAGTTCATGTAGATCACAGCCTGGGATGTTGTCAGGTCTCATGGATGCTGCATTCTTGGCTTTGGAGTGTGTTTCTACCTGTGCAACCGTGATTACAGGAACTTTTCATTCTTCCAGTATAGAGATGGGCCCTTTAGGGGGTGAGAGGCGGGGTAAAGTTAGCACTCAACCTATCTGTCAGGATGTTGGCAATATCTGTTGCTTCTGTATATTTAGTGCTATTGTGCTGTAACTCAGAGCAGATCTGAGTGTTGCCATTGAGATTCTTGACATAGTTATAAAATGCTTTGTGGTTGTCTTTAGAATCAGTGGCGATTTTGTTTTTGAAACTAGCTTTAGAGGATTTTATGAGGGATCTCAGCTTCTTACTGAGGCTGACCAGGGAGTTCCTGCAATCATGGGATTTTACTCTTTTTTGTAACAGTTTTTTTCTTCTGTTGTAGGGTTTGTTTATGGCAGGGAACCACCAAATTGGCTTCTTTTTTTGGAGGATAGCATCTTGGTCCTGTTAGGGATAGCACGATTCATGCACTCATGTAAGTGCTTATAAAGTGCATTTATGTAGGATTCAGCAGTTGTACCTCTATTGTCCATCTGCATGGGTGTCATGAAGTTTGCCACTTCAGTCTTGATAAGAGTGAAGTTGGCTTTGGATAAATTTTTTACAGTGGTTTCCCTAATGGGGGGAGGGGGCGGGATGTGGATGTCTAGGGTGATTCGCTTGTGATTGGATCTAACCAAAGAGGAATTGTCCTCTGGTGTGGAACACCAGTCACTCATGTTGGTAATGACCAGGTCTAGGATATTGCTGCCCCTGGTGGGGGGTGTGGATAAGTTGATCCAAGGCATTGGAATTTATGAATTCCAGAAAATGTTGAGCAAAAGAGTTGGTACATGAGTAGTTTCCCCAGTTAATGTTGGGGTAGTTGAAATTTCCCATTAGGGTGTTGGGTTGTACCCTAATATTTTCCAGTGTATCAAGAAATGAGGAGTGGGAATCCTGGGGCATGGTGGGGGATCTGTATCAAGCTATAATTTGGATTGCGATCTTGCCCAGAGTTAGTTGCACTTGGATAATCTTGGATGCATTATGCTGAGCAACTAGCCTGGAGGTGTGGATATCCTTAATGAATATGGACATGCCTCCACGTTAATGGTTCAGTCCAGGTTAGGTGACCGAAAGGTGTGGTATGAATTATAGCCTGGTAATGCAAGGGTGCTCTCTGGAGCCTAGAACCAGGTCTCTGTCACTACACAGATGTTGATGTTCTCCATTTTAAGGAGTGCCTCAAGAGAGTGCATTTTGAGGTTTAGACTTCTAGCATTGAGTAGCATTACCCTCAGATTTTGCTTGCTCGTACCCATTATGGTGGTGAATTTGTCATTTGAACCTTGCCTAAAAAAGGCACTAGAGGGGTGGCAAGAGTCTTAGCCAGTATCCAGAATCCCAAGGGTGACAAGTGCAGGCCATCATCTCTGGCAAAGCATCATGGTCTGTCAATCATGTCATCCCAAACAAGACATACTGGATCTTCTTAGAATGACACCAGAAGCTTAGACAATTGTTGAAGTCAATAATTTTGTCCTTGTACTGTGGCATCATTCTGGGTGATGGCAGGATGCTACTCAGGGCTAGGGTCATACCTGCCTGGGATACAAGATTGGAGAGCTCCTCCATGTCTCTTTTAATGTAGTCGAGGGAGGTACATCTCAGGTCATTCACACCAACATGAACAATGACAGAGTCATATTTGTACTTGCTGTGGAGTGACCTGAGTGCATGCATTATGTGCCAGATCGTGGCACCCGACAGGCAGCTGACAGTAACTTTCTCCTTGTTTAGCCTGGTGAGTGGAACATCATTGTGCCTGATTATAGAGTCACCTATGACTAGAGTGTTGGGTATCGTGTTATGCCTTATGGGCTGTGGTTGAGTGGCACACTGAGTCTGTGGGCTATGTGTCATTTGGGTTGCGTTGGGGGGTGGAAGTTGCTTGCGTTTCTGCTTTGGCGGTCTCTGTTGCTTGGGCAGATTTTTATTGAGAGCCTCCATGAATGTAGATGTGCGTTTTGTGTTTCTGTGTGTGTGTTTTGGTGGTGTAGGTTTTGAGGGACTGTGATAATTCTTTAATTTTTTTTTTTTTTACTCTTGTCTCCCTAAGAAACGGTTATGTGCAATCTTTAAGACTGGATATCGGAAAGCCTGAGGTATCAAGTGTTACGTAATACTTTCCTCACTCTTATCTGCACTATTCATAAGCTCACTTGATGTTTCAGAATATGGGTAGGCAGGGGGTACATCTGCACAAGCAGTATCTCCCTTCATTACTTGAATGCTATTTCTGATTTCCCTTAAAATGAGATCTTCCCACAGTTCTTTTCTACTAAGACTATTTACATTTAAAGAAGTCATCCCCTCATTTTGTCAAGCGTCACTGATAATGGATTTAACCTCTTGGCCTTTTTCTGTTGGCCAGTGTCTAAGACTTTTTTAAGTCACTTGCTTCTGCTAGTTCTACGCTGAAACAGACTTTCAGTTCTTCACCACTCAGAAACAGTATAACCAATCTTGCACTTTCACTGGTCATCCATCTCTCATGCTCAACCATCATCTTCAAGATTATCAAAATGTTTCAGTACTATAAATAAGTACAGACATAATATCTAATTATTAAATTGGTGTATCATTCTGGTTAGGGTTTTGCTTGCTGGGTTTCCTTCCTTCTCTCAGGACCTGGACTTAATCTTGTAGGGCCATGATAGTTTTTGTTGAACATTTCTTACATAACATCTCAGTACATTTTTGATAGGCCTCTGTCAGTACTTAAGTATGCAAGGTTGGATAGCAGAGGTGTTTTGTAGTAAGACAAAGTTAACTATTCACCTTTTTCTGCACATGTATGTATAAATGTGTCAGAGTTCTCAACTATCCTTAGTTTGCTGGAAAATTCTTATGTTCAAGACTGATTTGTCCCTGCACAAAATGCATCTATTGCTGGTTTGCCCTATTTTCAGGACTGATGTACCACTTCACTTTTCTGGACCCTTTTTCATCACACATGATTTTTAAAGTAATCTACTACAAAGGAAACTATACTGCTTGAGCAACATACTAGTTACATCAGTGACTTAAACAAATGGGGCACATACCTTATGTTTCCCTTTTACAGAGGTAAAAATAAATGACCTTGTGTGGGAGAATTTTGCAATACCATATATCAAAGTCCACAGATTTTAGATGGTCTCTTTGAAAATGTCTTTTTATTTTTCCAAAGTTTTTGTCACTGTGTTTTAAATGTTTCTGAGTAGTATCCCACATTTAAATTGGAAGCGGGAAGAGTTACCTATAATTTGGTATACCCATTCTATGCTTATTAGAAGTCCAGACTTTGACCAGATATAACTACTTTTCGAAGGCTTTTTTGCATATTTTAAATATCTGCAGGTTGAGATGGACATATGTATCTAAAACTATGTCTACATTGTTAAGAGGAGTTTAGCTTCTGTAGTCATTTATTTCGCTGTCAGCTCATCCAAATATGACAAATTTGCCTTAATTTGTTAAATTAACAGTCCTTTCTTTAAAAGCAAGAAAAATAAATTTTATTGGAGCAATAAACCAGAAGTGAAACAACTACTTCTTAGCAAACGATATGCAGAACTTTGTGCAGTCTTTCTCTATAAAAGCAGGGCAGTTTTTTTTAAATATTTTGACTTCTTGCTGGAAGTACTAAAGTTATTTAGCCTGGCAAAGAAGCAGACATATAAAATTTCATAGTCCACAGTTTGCAGAGACAGGTTGCTAAAGAATACATTTCGTTATCAGCAAGATTATAAACTCTTTACCTTTCTGCAAAGAGAACATTTAACAATATTTACTCTAGTTTCAGCTGTGTTTTTGGAACTACTCATTAGACACAAAACATACAAAGAATAGCAAATGCCTAATGCTGCACCTTATAAAAAATTGTTAGGTTCCAGAATTGTCAGTTATGTGTTACAGTCACAACTTCCAAAGCCATATTGAAAACACCAGGAAAAGTTCAATTCTCTTTTATTCTAGTGATAAAAAATACCTCCCTTTCTCTCCAGACCATCTAGACCTGCAACAGGCAAATAATCCTCCTTACTCAATGTGAATACATGCACATCATAGCCACAGCCTCTAAAAATATTATTCACTCTACAGTCCATTGAAAACAAAATCTGCTAATTTATTTCCAATGCCTGTCCACAGGAACACCACAGCATCAACCTCTCCAAGACCAAATGGTGACAATCTGACAGAGTTCAGCTACTCCTAAGATGTCTTGTTTTCAAATTGCTTCAACCAGATGTCTTTCCACATCTTGTAGCTAGATTTCATAATAAAAACACCCCTACAAGCTCCACTACCTCTCCTAATTAACTTTTGCACTCCAGATACCCCAAATTAACTACACTGTGCCAACCATTCTTTCTGAAGTATTGCACCTGAACTCTGGCAATCCCTTGCCTTCACCTTAAAGAAGTCTCCTCTTTCCTCATTTTCAGAGTTCAACTCAGCTCAAAAGATACCCTCATCAGGAATCTGACTGCAAGTGCTTTTCAGCTGGACACATAACCTAACTCCCTCCTCCCCTGCATCAATTATACTTTTACCCAGCTATCCCTCTCAGATTTACTACTAAAATTAATTTATATTTGATTTTCTACTCTGTTAATATTATTTGATTTACCATGAGAAGGTCGAACCAGACTCCATCAACTAATGAATACCAACCCACTTCCACTAAAACGACAATGTCAAATCCGACATTGTTGAAATACAACTCGCCGTAAATCTCAAACGGGCTTTAACATGGGTCAAGATGGGGGCGAGATTCAGCCTCTTGACTTCAACTGAAGTGGGTTTGACCAAACTCTCTTTGAACTTCTAATACCAAACCATATTATTTACATATTATATTAATTGTCTGTGGGATCCTCTACCTTCTGTGATTACTCAGTATTTATGAATTTTATTATATATATATATTTTTTTTGTGAATCTCTTCACCTGGACTGTGCCTGCAAATGGTCTATAGTGATCAGTGTACTAGCCTGGTAAACAACTTAATATACATAAATAAATGTGAGCTTCTGTCCACTCTTGCAGATGACAGCATAAACTCACAGGACAACTCTTGTTTAATTTTCCCCTGAAATTATCTCTGTCCTTTAAAGGTGTATGCACCTCAGGGACCTCTGGTCACAAAGTTAAATCATGCCTGAAATATCTGATATCAGACCCTTTGGCATATATCATATTTCTGACATTTAGTGCAATATATTTTTCCTTTTTTATCTGTTCAATGTAATTTGAGAGAATGAATTACCTGCTGCTATTTTCTTGCTACTTGTATAACTTGCACAGTGAATGTAATACTAGATCTGATGAAGTTAATTTTCATTCATTCCTTACTGATGGGTTATCATTTCCGTCCTCAGAACCGAGCTAGCCTTATACCAAGCTCGCACCAGCCAAAAACTCTCAAGCCACGATCCTACCCAGAATGCTCGGCTCCCTGTTACCTCAGATCTTGTTTGCTACATTGCTGTACAGCCATATCAAGCCACTCTCTCTCAGCTAAGTGAATTACTTTTTTGAAAGTTTCTATATCTTTAATGCTTTAAAAGTTTTCAGTCAGTAACTATTTCTATACCTTTGCTCTATTGTATCTAAGACTCTCGCCCTATAGTTTCTTTGCCTTTATTACCCTTTTTCTTACCTTTGAGGTAATTCTTCATTACCATCGTTGGTAATCCTTCCTTTCTCTTTTCTTACCCTTCTGGGTAGCCTTCTTAATGCTTTGGTACTGTCGTTCTTCTCCACATCATTATGTTGGACCAGAAAAGTAGTGTTGATTTAAACAGTGTAAGGATTGCGGCTGTAAGTTACCACTTTCTGATGGCCATGACTTGTGTGTCTATTGCTTGAATGTCTCCCACCTTTCAGTGGATCCCCCATGTGGGATTTGTAGAAATTGTTTGACCAGGACTCTCAATGAAAGAAAGAATAAGTTAATCCTGAAAGGCCTCCTTAAAACCCCTATCTGTGAGGCTGTCTCTGGGTTGGAGAGCTCACCCACTCCTGCTAAACACCCTTAAGAGGTGTTCTTCCTCCTCCTCAAGGTCGTTCACTTCATCTCCCTCTGGAGATCACAGGGAGTTGACTCATAAGAAGGTTAACATTTCCAGTCTGGCACTGCCACCTGTGACCCTTTCGGCTCCAGGCTCAGCACTGCCTCAGTTGATTCTTGCTCCAGCTATGTCCTCTTTATCATCACCGGCACCAGAGTTCCCAGTGCAGACACTTATGGCTCCAACAGTTTTGTCTCAGCCTTTACTGGCACCATCTCTGCAGGTACAGTCTTCTTCGGCACCGTTGCTGCAATCTCCTTTGGCCCCGAGTTTGACAATACCATCCTTTACGTTGCAGACACCTTTGGCACCAACATGCTCTTTGGTGCAGTCCTTTTCAGCACAGTCATTACTACTGGTGCAGACACCTTCCTCAATGGCACTGTACTCATCGGTGCAGACACTTGCCTTTACATTGCAGACACCTTTGACTTCTATGCTGCTGCCTTCATTGGCACAGACTACCTCGACACCATTCTCCTTGGTGCAGACACCCTCAGTTCCAGGCTCTGCACCACTCAAACTAGCAAGGACCAAGTACTCTCCTTCTTTAGATTCATTTGTTGGTAGCCAATATAGCCCTTTTCTAGAAAGGCCAGAATTGCCTTCAGGTTTCTCTATGAGGTAGACCAGGAACCTCTCTGAACAAGATGTGTTGTGGCTTGTTGACCAGTTTCTTGAGGCCAGAGGTCTCTCTCAGCCAACTAAAGCTATGTTCCCTCTTTCAGGTGAACGTATTTCTCCAACATACACTCCTTCGGCTTCCACACAAGTATCGAAGCTCCTTCCTCTGACAGCAGCTTCCCTCCCTTTGACCCCAATAGTGGGCCTCACTTTGGAGCCAGAGTCGTCCTTGTGGCCGTCGGTGCACTGGGCATCAGGCTCTTCTCAGGTAAGTGGCTGTGCCATGGGAGAGGGCATTCTTGGTTCCATGATGATTTTTTCTAAGGCATCCTCCAGGAATTCTCCCTCCCTCACACTCCACAGCCCCCTTGAGACTCCTAGTCTGGGGGTTGGCCCATCAATGCGAGGTGTGACCCCGGTTCCGAGGTTGTTCTGCTAGGTTCCAGGCTCCCATCCCTTTTTGGGTGGTCTGGCCTTCCAAGTCCATGGAGAGGGTGCTTGCCTCTGCTGGCAAACTCCCCCATGTCAGAGTCCTCTCCCCCCTGTGCCACAACTGTCACAAACCACAACCACTGGACACCAGGCACAAGGGCCTCAGGTTTCTCCACCTCAGGAGACCCCCTCTTTGCAGTCTTCTCCAAAATTCCCCTCTGAGGAAGTACCTCGCAAGGTTTCATGCAAGAGGAAGCACATGGACTCCACTGAGAAGTCTTTGACCAAAGATACAGACTTTGATGATGGGTAAGGGACCCCATGGTCACTGTCTGATGAGGTGTCCTTTGGTGACATCCTCGAGGTCCTAAGACAGAGGGGTGACTGGAATTCCTCCAATCCTTCCTCAGAGGAATCCGTATTCCTGCAGGCCTTTCATGCCCAACCCCCTACTTCCTGGGTAATACAGACAGCTGATGAGCTTGTCCAGCTTATCGTCCAGCATGCATGGAAGGCTCCCGACACCCTGGAAGCTATACCACAGAGGCCTGACAAGATCTTATCTCCCCCATCTGAGCATCCCCATTGGTCAAAACGTCTTCCAGCAGATGCCATGGTGGTGGTGGTGGCAACCAAGGAAGACTTGGCAGAAGAGAGCCTGTCCATCCACCCAACAAGGAGTCCCGGGCAATAGATAGACTTGGGAAGCATGTGTTTGCTTCAACCTTTGCCGTAAGGTCCTTGAACTACTTGGCAGACTTTACAAGGCTCCAGAGGGATCTTATCAACCAACTCTTTGAAACCTTGGCAGGAGCTGTTTCTGATGAGGTCCATGACAGTGTAGCTTCTCAGTTAGTGACCCTAGAATCCATATGCAATTCTTCCATGCATCTTATTTCACACACAATGGAAGGAGCAGCTAGAGCAGCAGGCGTAGGTATAGTCATGGGACGACATGCCTAGATGCACCTTTGCAACTTTGTGGACTCCTTTAAGGCTTCCTTTATGAATGCTCCCATCAACGCTGCTTCTATGTTTGCCCCTAAAGTTAAAAATATGCTGGCAAGGTGCAAATAAGATGGAAAGACCCTATCTGCCATTGGTGTCAGACACTCCACTCCTCAATGATTCTACTCCAGAAATCAGAGGAGCATGAAGATGTGGCACAGAAAATTACTGGGCTCTTTCCATGATGCATGTGCAGAGTTCTCCCCTAGAGGCATAGGGGGAAACACCAATGGAAGATGCCCCTTTTGGGGTAGAGGAAGTCCATGAAACTGGGGTTCCATAAATTCTCTCTCTGGCCAACCATATCTGAAGCTTTGCACGACTGCTCACCTATGGAAGTGGTTGGGGTTCATTTTTCCTTGTACACAATTGCCTGGTGAAACAACCACCAATTCCTGGGTACAATTGATAATATCCAGAGGCAATTGCATCCCCTTCCATCTCTGTCCAACCTCATCCAGAGTCTTAACCGACATTCCACCCAGTCAAAGGGAAGCAGCAGCACATGAAATCCAAACGCTTCTATAAAAAAAAAAAAGAGTCATCCAAACAGTACCCCCAGACCAGAAAGGATCCGGTTTTTACTTAAGGTTCTTTTTGGTGCCAAAAAAGACAGGGGACTGGAGACAGATTGTGGATCTCAGCACACTGAACACATTTGTAAAAACAGAGAAATTTTGGATGGTCATGGTTCAGTCAATCCTTCCTTTTCTGGAAGAAGATGATTGGATGTGCTCTGTAGATCTTTAAGATGTATATTACCATATAAAAATGGACAAGTGCTCAAGAAGATACCTCCGCTTCTGCATAGGAGTCAGTCAATACCAATTTCAAGCACTGCCCTTCGGTCTCTCTACAGCCCCCAGAGTGTTCAGCAAATGCATGGCAGTAGTCATCTCTCACCTCCGACTTCAAGGATTCCAGGCATTGCCATACCTAGATGACGGACTCTTCACCGCCCCCATCAAGCATCTACTGGAAGAAGACCTAGACTACACTCCTCGCACAGCACAATACCTGGGAATCACTATAAATTGGGAGAAGTCCAACATGACCCCAGCACAGTCTTTAGAATTCATTGACATACTGCTGGACATGAGGAATTGCACAACATCTCTTCCGGATCACAGACTTCAACGAATAAGACAACAGGTTCAGCCACTGCTCTGTCAACACAAGTCTTCTGCTCGGTCCATACTCCAACTTTTGGGATCAATAGTAGCCACAATCACCATTGTTCCTCTGGCCAGATTCCACGTGAGACTTCTCCAGTGGTTGCTCTTCACTCAGTGGTACTCTCTACAACACCCTTTGTCTTTTCAGATAAGTGTAATTCAGAGATGCAAACAAGATTTGCTCTGGTGGACATCTCAAAACCACCAACAATGGTCTCACCCCTTCAAACCCCATGAACTGAAAGCCACGGTGACCACGGACACCTCCCTAATGGGGTGCTGGGGCTATCTCAGGGAAACTTGGTCCAAAGTACCTGGTCGGAGACAAAGGCCCTTTTGCATATCAGTGTCCTGGAACTGAGGGCAGTGCTACTAGCATTGCAAGCATTCCATTCCATCCTTCCGTCAGGGACTAGTGATATCCAATCAAACAACATGTCAGTGGTCTGGTACATCAACAAGCAAGGGGGCACCAGATCTTATCCATTATGCTGAGAGGTCTTGAGAATATGGCAATCGGTGATAGCTTCCAACCACTTAATTGCAATGCACATTCCTGGGAGCTCCAACTTGATAGCTGACAAGTTGAGCAGGTGCATTCTACAACCTTACGAGTGGTCCCTCAACCCTGTGATAGCAGCAAACATTTTCAACCGCTGGGGCCAGTCTTGCTGCGACTTATTTGCCTCCCCACCCAACTACAAGTGCAGCAACTATTTTGCCCTGATCCCCCTTCATAGACAGTCACCGAGAGATGCTCTAGTCCATGCTTGGCCTTCGGGTCGACTTTATGCTTATCCTCCTCTCCCCCTCATCTCCCAGTTTCTGAAGAAAGTAAGGCAGTTGAAAAGCAAAGTGATCCTCATTGCTCCATATGGGCCTTGACAAGTCTGGTTCCCCTTCCTCTGGTCTCACCTGCTAGATCGACCATGGATCCTCAATCCATCCTCAATGTTGATCTCCCATCCTCAGGGTCTGACTGACCCCAATCTAACAACCCTGAAGCTGACAGCTTGGTTTCTCCACTTCCTAGGATTACCAGGCAAGATAACCTCTCATCCCTGGTCTGCAATATTCTTATTGCATCTCTTAAATCATCCACCAGACTAATCTATCTCAGTAAATGGAAACGTTTTTCATTATGGGCAGCGAATTAAGAATTAGACCCCTTGTCAGCCCAGTTTCAGTGGCGTTAGATTATTATCACATCTTTTCCAATCTGGAGTGTCAGCCTTTACTATTCGTGTTCATTTAGCTGCCATTTCAAATTTCCACATTGGTTTTCAGGACTCTTCACGCATATCACATAGATTCTGTAAGACTTTCTTGAAGGGTGTTCTTCACCTAAAACCTCCCTTTAGAGAACCAGTCCAACCTTGGGATTTGGCCTTGGTTCTACAAGCCCTAACAGCTCCCCCCTTTGAACCTGCATCTTCATGCGATTTAAAGTACCTTTCCTGGAAAACTTTGTTTCTGATTGCACTCACATCAGCCAGACGTTTGTCTGAACTTCAAGCTTTGTGCATCAAACGCCCCTACCTTATCTTTCATAAGGATAGAGTATCACTGAGAACTAATTCTTCCTTTTTACCAAAAGTGGTGTCAGAGCGGTCAACCAGTCCATTGACCTCCCAGTATTTTTTCCTAACCATTCTAACAAGGGAGAGTATTGCCTGCACTCCCTAGATGTTCATAGGCAAATATGATTTTATCTGGACAGAACAAAATCTACCCATAAATCTGTTTCTGGCCTTTTCTGGACCAAGACTAGGTCATCCTGTCTCAAAAGTTACACTGGTGTCATGGCTGAGAAAGTGCATTACCTTTATCTACAACAAGAACAATATCACCTTGCCTCACAGAGTGAAAACACATTCTACAAGGTCTATGGCAACTTCAGCAGCTTTCCATGCTAAGGCTTTCCTCAATGATATTTGATCAGCTGCGGCTTGGGCTAAACCTCATACTTTTATCCTTCATTACAAGTTGGATTTGGCCTCTAGAGGTAGAGCTTCTTTTGGCTCCATGGTGCTCAGGAATGTCCTTCCATGAGGGTCACCCAGGAATACAGGTAGCTGGGGACTCTGTCCCATCAGTAAGACATGAACAAAGGTGAACATCAGATAAAGAAGTTATGTCTTAACATAACATTCCATCTGTGTTGATCTTCATTCATTCATTACTCCCCCTATCCCTCTGTCCCCCTCCAGAGGTTCCTGGTTGATCTCATATACTCCTTTATTGTAGGTCTGTTATGACCAGAGGTAGCCTCTACTTTTATCAACTTGCAAACTCGATCTGAGGTAACAGGGATCAGAGCATTCTGGGTAGGATCTTGGCTCGAGAGTTTTTTGCTGATGCGAGCTTGGTATAAGGCCAGCTTGGTTCCAAGGATGGAACCGATAACCCATCAGTAATGAATGAACGAAGATCAGCAGCACAGATGGAATGATATGGTAAGACAACTTCTTTTTTTTTTACTTACTGTGAAATTTAATTTGTACTGTGAAATTACCAATTGTATATTTTCTATGGTGGAGCTTTTCTCCTTGGGCCTCCACTGCAAAGGGGCTCTCAACAAATGTCAAATAAATAATAAATAAATAATGAATAAATAAAATTGTTAGTACTGCATTTGAAAACAATTATTTTGTTTCTGCTTGGTTTATACTATGCATTGCGTATTACCCTACTAGGACTGTTCATTGATAAGACAGAGTAACAAAGTAACTATATACATATTTAAAAAGAAACACAACTAGAATGTTGTAATTAATGGCTGAATCACTTATCACAGCAGTACAATCCTGTGAAATGGCAGGTACTCCCCTCATTTTTACTTAAATAAATTAGATTATAGCACATTTTTAAGTTTAAAAGTAAAATCTACAAATTTCTGGTCATGATCAACTACAAGATTATTGTATACCTTTTTCATACTTTCACTCTGTTTAAATAGGCATCATAGCCCATTTTTTCTGAATAAATAAATTAATTCCAGATTTTTTAAGCATGGAAATAAATCTGGATTCACTGTGTATCAACACGTCTCTGAAACAAAATTTCTTTAGAGAGAACAAGATGTGATGCAGTTTTATCTTCTAACACACCAGCAGTGAGTATGATTGGCATATGCACTTTCATTTATACAGAATGACTAGTCAAAGGATATGAAGCAAATGATAGCTTTTTCCCCAGCTCAGACAAAACTATCATTAGTCTATAGACTGCTGGCTAAAGGGCATGTCATTGGAATTTACTGAACTGATAGAAGTTAACTGTAGAAAAACAGATGTACTGCAGTCCGGCCTGTGTGAGTTAATAACACATTAATAATAAACTTGTTATAAAATTATGGTACTTATTAACACACTACCTTACTCTAGATAACCATTTTTGTTACCCAGTATTTACAGTTACATTCTCTACTGTGGTAACTCATATTTTGCTGAAATGGGTTTTTGAACAAATGAAACAACCAATTGAATAATTAAAACAGCATTTGAATTGAACCAGCTGTGTGTTTTCATTTCCATGAATCTCATTCCATAGGACTTGCCCTTTATTGATCTTTTTTTTTGGCTTTTCCCAGTTAGGGGATGGCGCAATGTAACTCCAGTCTGCTAATGATTGGCAGTGGATTTTTACAGTGCAGAGTTGCTAGCCCGAAGCCCGACCTTCACAGAAGGCACACCCATTCATGCATGCACCTACCTGCATGTCTATAAACATCATTTGACTGCGGGGAGGACATGCAGACTCCACACAAGGTGCTCCAGCAGTGAATTGAATGGGAGAACCTCTTGCTGTGAGGCGACAACGCTAACCTCTGCACCACTGCGGCACTTGCCCTTTATTGATCTGTTAGATATTAAAACTGTCAATGAATTAAACATTTAAGCACATCTGCAAATAAATTTAATAATTATTACAAACTAGTCTCCTGCTGTAGTTACCGGGCAACACCAATAATTATATGATGTGATGTATATCTGCACTGATAAAAGGCTGACTCACTGTCACAGATATTCTATCAATAGTATAAAAACAAATATTTTAACTAGCCGAGTATTATCAGTTTTCATGTTGCTGTATCCTTGTCAGCTGTTAAAGTGTGCAGATAGTAGTAAGCATGCTAGAATATAGTATTTAGTGGGTTAGAAATCTTGTCTTGCAAGAATGCAGTAAGTATACTAATTGGAAACCCTTTTTTCCCTCCATTTCCCATCTCATTCCTCAGCTTGTCATCAGCTAACACACCTGAGCAGTAATAACAGAATCAAGGGTATCCCTATAAGATTCATATGAGGTACATCTCCATTCATAATCCACTTCGTCGATGAATTACTTGCCTTTATCATGACATACTAGAATTAGGTAGCTAACCACATGCTTTAATCCCATCTGAAGTATGGCTGATGTCACAACACCCATTTCTGATGGGTTAAAAATAAATAGAATCCACTGGTAAGGTCTCTGGTTTGAAATTGAGCAGTGTTTTGATACACAAAATATTACAGCAGCCACCCCAATCATGATGGCCAACTACAGAACATCCAGGTATAATAGCTATACCGGCAGACAGAAGTAGTAGAGCAGCAAGCTTTAGTGCCCACCTTCTACAAAGACATGCATGATCAATAATTACACTCAGAAAAGAGTGATCTGACAAAAGAAAGTACTGAGAATATGGCATTGTGCAGAAATCCTTTGGCCCGCTTCAGCCTATGGGTCTATATTAAAACTATGAAAGCTGAAATCCGCGAATGCAATTACATTAATGTCGATCTACTAAAACAGCAAACTATGGAAATGTCAAAAATCACAAAGCCGAATGAATTTCCTTGGCCAGCAGAGTGATTGTGGGGATGAGGAAATATATCCTTTTCTCCAGTGTAGTGCAGTCTCGGAGTTGGTATATTTAAGTAGGGGGGTGTGGAGGGTGCAGGGGGGCTTGCCCCACTGCAAAAACGTTTGGAAAAATGTGTTACATTAGGTTTGTTTAGTTAGGTTTAACTTACCTGTATGGTGCTGTTGCTTCCGGAAATATGTTCAGCATTCTGATTTTTGACATTTCCGTAGTTCGCTGTTTTAGTAGATCGACATTTATGTGTTGATGTAATTGCATTCGTGGATTTCAGCTTTCATGGTTTTAATATAGACCCGAGCCTGTAGATAGTAATGATCCTTTAGGTTTTGCAAAGAAAGAGTTATGTGCCCTGTTATCGGTGGGCTCAGATCCTGTGGCCATGCCCATCCTCTCAGACCAAGAAAACACTCTAGCAATCTGTCTGCACTGTTTGCATTATGCTGACTAAGAACTCAAACCCAGGAAAGCAATGGAACTCAGCAACAACTTAATGATGGCTTGTCATTAAGTTCATATTATGTTTTATAGTGCAATAATATTATAAAAAAATATAAAAGCATTTATATGCTTAGAGGAAGGTCCCATTTCTCAAGCAAAGCAGAAAACTTGTCTCACAGCATATTTAAGATATCCCACCATAATATATCTGGTAAATGGCAGTCAGTAGCTGTTTAACTCACTTGCTGAAGTGGAGGAATTCCAAAAAGGTCAGGATATCACTAAATTAAATCATTTGTGGACATCATTAAGACCACAACATTCATACATCATTCAAATAAGAAGAGTCTTTTTCAACCTTCCCCTCCAAGTCACTGCTTGTTAAAAAGGAAAAGAGGTACTCAATTGTCAGGGTTCAGAGTGTACAAGCTCTCTTAGTGCAACTCGTATACAATTTGCTTTTTCCAAGAGATATCAGGCAATTTAATCCAGTGAAAACAGATTACAAAACTTTGCTGGACTGCTTAGTTAAAGATAAACCCATAATAATTTAGAATTATAATACATTATGTCATAACTTTAGCTTCCTCAGTGTTGTGAAGCAAACCATTTATTGTGCTTTCTACATCATTAACAGGAACTTCGACTTTTCTTCAAGTTCAGCTGGTTGGTATTACCTCTGGATCTGGGATTAGTAAGATTTCTACTGGCAATTTTGATTCCAGCATCTAACTTCTTTAACTTAGCATTTTGCATTATATATTTTGCATGCCAGTTGGATAAGAAAGGTGATAATGTACAGCCTCATCACCCTCTTATTCCAACCCTGAAACACTCAGTTATTCCATATTAGGTTCTAACTGTTGTTTCTTGTTCTGTATAAAGGTTCTTCAGGAAGGAAGTAATGTATCACAATATCCTCTTTTGTTCATGATCTTTCCACAGTTTGCTATGATGTACATAGGCTGTAGCTTTAAAGCATTCAGTAAAGTAAAATCCAATACTTTTCTGGAACTCCTTTGCTTTCTTAATTATTAGTTGCTGTTGGCAATTTGACCTCTGATGCCTCTGCCCCTTCTAAAACCAGCAAGTACAATTGACAGTTCGAAGTCTGCTTCTCTTGGATTATAACTTTCAAGGACTTGAGAAATACCTTGCTATTTTAAGATACAAATGAACTGAGCAATCTGTAGCATTTCCTGTTTTTGGAATTGGGAATCCAAAAGGAGGATGCAGAAGAGAAACCAAGATTCTTTTATTCAACAATGAGCACTTTCATCCAAATTACATGGACTTTATAAAAAAAAAATAATAATAAACAATCCAGAAAAAAATCCAAAAGGTCCATGTGATTCGGATGAAAGTGCTCATTGTTGTGGAATAAAAGAATTAGAAGTTATGTACTCACCATAACGTTCCATCTGAGTAGGTGACTTCATTCGGATGCAACCTGTGGGTATCGGATCCGACCTCGGATCCGAGCCGGCAATTCAAAAGCTTAGGCTCCGAGCTCCTAGCTCCTCCCTCTTACCCATAATCCCTTGCCAAGCCCTGACTGACCTCAGATTGAGTTTGCCTCAAAATACTGACAACAGTACACTAAAACAGCATAAATACTCACTCTAAAAAGGTCAGGGGGATGGAGGGGGGGATGGTTGCATCCGAATGAAGTCACCTACTCAGATGGAACGTTATGGTGAGTACATAACTTCTAAATCTGAAGTAGGCAGACTTCATTCGTTTGCAACCTGTGGGACAGAGTCCCTAGCTACCTGAATCTTGGGCGGCCGTCATGGAAGGATGTTCCGGAGCACCGCTGAGCCAAAGGATGCTCTTCCTCTAGAAACAACATCCACCTTGTAATGAGAAATAAAAGTATGAGGCGAGGCCCAAGTAGCTGCCGCGCAGATATCATCCAATGATACACGGGACTTAAAGGCGGCTGACGTGGAAATTGCCCTAGTAGAATGAGCCGTAACCCTCTGAGGAGCAGGTCTGCCTGAAGTGTCATATGCCTGCAGAATACAATTAGCAATCCATTTAGATAGAGTGACTTTAGATACTGCTTTACCCAGAGCAAATTTAGCAAAGGAGACGAACAGCTGATCTGATTTCCTGTGGCCAGCTGTTCTGTTAATATAAAAACGTAATTGTCTATGAACATCCAAGGAATGCAATTTGCATTCTCCTTTGTTTGAGTACTTGGGAAAAAACACCGGTAAATTGATTGACTGGTTAATATTGGATTCAGAAGAGACCTTCGGAAGAAAAGATGGATTGGTCCTGGGGCACACCCTATCAGGGAAGAAAGAAAGGTAAGGCGGTTTGACACACAGAGCCTGAAGCTCAGACACTCTTCTGGCTGAAGTGATAGCTACCAGGAAGGCAGTCTTCCAGGAAAGGTACTTTAAATCAGAAGAAGCTGCAGGCTCGAAGGGAGGAGCAGTAAGGGCCTGCAGGACTAAAGACAAGTCCCAAGGCGGTACAACCTCCTTGACTGGAGGCCTTAACAAAAAAACTCCTTTGAGAAAAGTTTTGCATAATTTCGCCGTCATAAGGGAGCTGTGTCATGACCAATGTGATAATGCGAGATAGCTGCCAATTGTACCTTAATCGTGGAAGAACTAGCCCCTTGATGAAAGAGGTCTGTTAGAAAATCCAGCACCGCTGACATAGGTGCCGAGAAAGGATCCAAAGTTCTCTGCCCTGCCCATATAGAGACTCTCTTCCATTTACTCCGATAAACCTGCCTGGTGGAAGGTTTATGAGCAGCCACTAAAATGGCCTTGACCGGTGATGAGATACCGGGAGTCCTAATTAAGGTTGGAACTGGAGCAGCCAAGCTGTCAACTTCAGGGTCCGGAGATTGGGAACTGACATTCCCAGAGGGTGAGATATGAGATCTGAAATTGGATCCAGAATCCATGGTGGATTGATTTTGTGAGACCATACGAAGGGGAACCAAGGTTGTCGAGGCCAGAATGGGGCAATGAGAATCATTCTGCTCCCCAAACTGTTGGCTTTCTGCAGAAGCCTCTGCATCAGAGGAAGTGGAGGGTAGGCATAAAGGAGACCGGGAGGCCAAGCATGCACCAGAGCATCCTCGGGAACTCCTGGTGGGGAAGCAGAGCGAAGAAATTGTCGCATTTGGCGTTTGAGGGAGAGGCAAAAGATCGCAACAGGGTTGACCCCAAATGGCAAAAATCTTCTTCGCTACTTGAGGATTGAGAGACCACTCGTGTGGAGAAAGGATAGTGCGACTGAGCTTGTCCGCGAGGATGTTGGACTTTCGGAATGTGCGTTGCTACCAGAAAGCGTTTGGTGGAAATTGCCCATTCCCAGACTCTCATGGCCTCTCGACAAAGGGGGTAAGACCTGGTTCCTCCCTGCTTGTTGATATACCAGACTACCGACATGTTGTCTGTCTGAATCGCAATAGTCCCTGAAGGAAGAACGTGGTGAAGTGCTTGCAACGCTAGGAGCACCGCCCTCATTTCCAGGACATTTATATGCAATGACGTCTCTGTGGGATTCCACGTGCCTTGGACAATCTTTCCCGCAGAATGCCCCCCCCACCCGAGGCAAGAAGCGTCCGTGGTCACTGTGGCTCGGGGAAATGCAGCGCAAAAAGGCCTCCCTGCCAGGGGCTCCGGAGAAAGAAGCCACCAAAGAAGGGAGTCCCTGCACGCTCTGCTGACCGCAATCGGAGCGTTTAGAGAAGAACAAAGAGGGGACCACTGAACTTGAAGGGTCCATTGAAGAACCCGCATGCGTAAACGGGCATGAATGAGAAGCAGGATAGCTGCCGCCATAGAACCTAGGGCCCTCAGGACTGAAGCTGCAGTTGGAGATGGTTGCAGGATCGCTGTCACATGACACTTCAGGCTGGCAATACGGTCTGGGGTGAGGAAGGCTCGTATTGATCTGGTGTCTAGTCTTCCTCCTATGAAATCTATAATTTGAGTGGGATTCAGGAAAGATTTCTCCCAGTTGATCGTGATGCCCAGCCTTGGTGCTAGTTGAAGAAAGTAATCCCTGGCTGAGCACAGAAGATGCCTTGATGATGCCGTCAGGAGCCAGTCGTCCAGGTACGGAAAGACCTGTAATCCCTGGAGCCTCAGGTGGGCCGCTACCACCGCTAGCACCTTGGTAAACACCCTGGGGGCTGAGGTGAGACCAAAGGGGAGGACCCTGAACTGATAATGACTGGCTCCCAGCCGGAAGTGAAGAAACCTCCTGGATCATCTGTCCATCCGAATGTGGTAGTACGCATCCTTGAGGTCTATGGAGCACATCCAGTCGTTCTCCCTCAAGAGGGGGAGTATAGATTGCAGGGTGACCATCCGGAACTTTTGCTTGGTTACTGACAGGTTCAACTGGGAAAGGTCTAAGATTGGTCTTAAGTCCACCGTCTTCTTTGGCACCAAAAAGAACCTGGAGTAAAACCCTAATCCGGTTTGATCTGGGGGGACGCGCTGGATGGCTCTTTTTTCTAGCAGCTGCTTGATTTCGATAGCTGCCGCCTCCCTTTGGTCGGGTGGAACATCTGGGAGGCTGCGAGATTTGGGAACCTTGAATAGGGGAATAGAATATCCTCTGGATATAACTCGAAGCACCCAACTGTCTGTTGTTATGGACTCCCAAGAAGTCAGGTGCATCGAAAACCGCCCCCCGACTGCCTCCAGAGACGGACAGCCGGGCAACCCTTCAGGGCTGCTGCGTGGGTCTCTCAGAGAAAGGTTCTCTGGACCCAAAGTTGCCAGGAGCCCCCCTGCCTCTAGCACGACGACCTCCCCGTCCTCCTCTGCCACGGAAGGACTGGTTATCCGGAGCAGGTTGGGACTGCTGCGACTTCCGGAACCACATCTTCTTCTGTCCCTTTTGGTTCTTAGAGAAGGACCTCTGGGGAGCTGAGAAGCAGACTCTGACGGTAGACAGTGTCTTCCCGTCCTTTTCACTCTGGACTAATGTCTCGCGAACAGTCTTGCCAAACAAGGCAGAACCATCGAAGGGGGCATTCGCGAAGGTCGCCTAGAAGTGCCCTGCAAAATCACAATGGCGGAGCCAGGCCTGTCGCCTCATGACTAGGCCTGCTCCGCTGGCTCTAGCGGCTCCCTCAGTAGCATGAGACAGTAGCCGCATAGATGTATTGGAAACTGATCTGAGAGTGGCCATTCGGGTGGAGTAAACCTGTTTATCCTCACTCGAGATGGACTCCGGGGGAGATGCAGCGTATTCTTTAATCAGATCCCGCTGCATCCTAATGACATGTGCCATGTAGTTCAGCGCTCTCAAGGAGAAGGTTGCTGAACTAAAAACTCGCTTCCCAATGCGATCCATCGAACGGGACTCCTTGCCTGGAGGATGCACGGAGGGACTCTCCTGGGCCAATTCCCTCTTCGTGGCTGCAGCCATCATCATGGCATCTACTGGGGGACCCTTACTCCAGTGGGTGCGGTCTGATGGAGGGGAAAGAATGCGGTCCGGGCGCTTAGGGATAGGCTCAATGGTGTCCGGATCCTTCCACGCCCTGATGGAAATAAGATCCACCAGGGGTCAGCAGAGGGACACCCAAGAGGTAGAAGGGCCCGCCTCGAATGCCTCCAAGAACACAGACTCGTCCGAAGAGGCCTTGGGGGCAGACCACCCCCCCCTGATCCTTAACATCTCCATGATGTCTCCAAATGAGACGTCCTCAGGGGGTGACCTAGGGGAGCCTTCCCCTTCATCCAAATCTGTGTCTTCAGTGACAGACTCAGGGGAGTCCATGTGCCTCCTCTTGCACTTACGCTTCCGAGGTACTTCATCGGGGGGGCTGTCCGAGGAGTACTCTTCAGCAGTTGGATGTTCCAAGGGAACCACTTGGGACATCGAGGCGGGCTGTCCCTGGGACCGGCTGGTGGGGGCCTGGCCCAACTGCAATGGAGTGCGGGATGGAGCCGTGGCAGGGACCGGGGGTCCGGATGTCCTCGACAGTGCCCTTTCCACTACTTGGCCGAGGGGGAGCCAGCTTCTCTAAGCCCGAGCCGACCCCCACTCGGATCCGGCCTTGCGGATCGGAGTCGGAGCCGAAACCGTCGGATCCGAGAGACCGGTGTGCTCTGACCTGGACGGAGCCGAAGACACACCAGCTCCCTCGGATCCGAGGCTCGGCCCTCGGCTCTGAGAGGTCGGGTCCGAAGTACCCGAAGCACTCAAGGGATGGGACGGATCCGAGGTGCGCCGACCCATCGGATCCGACCCACCCCCGGATCCAAATCTGCACGGCGCCGACAGCTCCGAACCCGTGGTATGGGTCGGAGAAGGAGCCAAGGGGGCGAAAAAAGGGGTCGAAGCCCCTCCCGGATGGGGGGGGGGCTAGGAGCACTCCCATTTGCATTTGGGCCTGGATGAATTTCCTCATCATCCGGTCCATATCAGCTTCACTCATAGAAAAGGTTGATCTAGAGGAGGCCACCGAAGCGGACCTAGAGAGCCGCCTCAGGGACCTCCTGGAAGGGCTAGCCTCCTCCTCCTCGGGTCCAGGAGAGAACCGAGGGGAGTGGAGCCGAGGAGGAGGAAAGCTAGAAGGCACAGGGGAGGCCCGCTTAGATGGAGGAGCCGAACTAGAAGTTTCGGCTCTTCTCTTGTGGTGCTTCTCCCTGTGCCTCTCCTTCTGTCTTTCCTTAGAGGAATCCTTCCCCTCCGGCAACTTAGAGGGAGGTTGAGTCCCAGCCGGAGGGGGAGAACTCACAGCAACAGGTTGCTGAGTGGAAGGGGCAGAGGCCGAAGCGGTATCTGGAGGTAAAAGACCCGCCAGCACCAACTTCGACCTCCGTTCCCTCAAAGCCCGGGGGTTGAACCCTGCACAAATGGTACAACCAGATGACAGGTGTTCAACCCCCAAGCATTTAACGCACCGAGTGTGGCCATCTGCAGGGGACAGCTTATGGCCACACTCGGTTATTCGAGAACACAGCCTTATGGGCTTCAGACATAGTAACCCTAAGGCCTAACACACAACACACACAAACAAACTACATAAAACCCGATACATTTAAACAAAAAGAGAGGAAAGCCTAAACACACTCAACACTAACTAACTCAAGAAAGAAAATAAAGATTTTTAAAACTTTTTTAGTCAAAAAAACTATTTCTTATCTTCACCAACGCCAGGAGCTCTGGAATTCCGTAGCTACTTGAAAAGCGGCAAACGAAATCTGAGGTCAGTCAGGGCTTGGCAAGGGATTATGGGTAAGAGGGAGGAGCTAGGAGCTCGGAGCCTAAGCTTTTGAATTGCCGGCTCGGATCCGAGGTCGGATCCGATACCCACAGGTTGCAGACGAATGAAGTCTGCCTACTTCAGATTCTTGGTTTCACTTCTGCCTCCTTCTTTTGGATTCTTGGTTGGATTACTTTATTTTTTGTTACTGCTTTTGGGATTAGAATATAAACTAAACTTTTCCAATCCAACGGCCACTGTTTTGTTTTTCATATTCGTTACATATTCCAAAGTAATGCTGTAACACCGTTTTGAAGAATTTTAAAAAGTCCAGCTAGAATTCCACCACTTCCAGCAGCCTTATCAGCAAAAATGTGTTGATTCTATTTAACTCTTTTTTTCTGTGATTTCTAGCTCTAGATTGGAGAACATTATGTGATATGTATTAATGATGTTACAAACCTTCATATATAATTTTGCTACATATCATTGCCACCTCTTCTTAATATCTTCTGCAAAATCCTTCCCAGTTTTATTTATTATAAACAGTTTTGCTTGGATGCTTCCCTGAATGCTGCTAGCCTTTTTTAATAAATCTGTTGTCTCCCCAGTTTTATTTTCTTCCATTTCTTTGCCCTACTCATATAAATCTGCCTGTTTTTCTCTGCTTGCTATGTTTTTAAAATATGCACTCAATTTGACATATTTTTCCCATTCTCCATTGCATTTTACTTGTCATTCTAGGCCACTTTTAAGGCCTCAACATACAGACATTTGCCTTTTAATTTTTTTTTTAATTGGAATATTCCTGTTGCTGCCTCCAGAAAAACACCACAAACATATGTCCATAGTTCTTGAGGCACTGTATCCGCCATATCTAATCTCTTACATCTGTTCTTCATGTGCACTACATATGCATTTGGAATATTGTTAAGCTTTTATATATTTGGCCTGGAGGTTCTTCTTGTTTAAGTTAATTCTAAACTTTGAGATAAGAAGCTTATGGTCTGAACCACCATCATCTCTAGGTCTTGCTTTCATTGACTGTATAGAGCAACTCCATCTCTAACTGCAAAACATATAATCAATCTGCTATCACCACTGAGCATACAGTGATATGAATGTGTAAAGCTGTCTCTTATGCTATGACCAACAAATTATCTTGTAATAATTCTACTAGCCTACATCCTGCTTCAGTTTGTACTCGAAGGCAAACAATCACCTTTATTCCAGTTGTTCTTTGACTACCAGCTTTAGCATTCCAATCAACTATAAAGAATGTAATATGTAAAAAAAATGTTTTGGTGTTAAAGAATTGTTGCAGATCTTCATAAACCTGATGGACTTCCTCCTCTTTGGTATCTGTACTTGGAGCATAGACTTGTATAACTGTAATGTTGAAAGGCTTGCTTTGAGGGGGCAGAGCCTAGATGGCTAAGTAAAAGCAGCAGCTCTTCAGAGTTTTGTACAACATTCTAAATAAGCAGGAAAAAATAACTTCTAAGGAATATTCCTTCGCAAACTGACTTACTCATATTCAAATATTGTCAAGTTTTCTCAAACTTTTCCTGTCAGAATTTTTTGGTAGCTTACCAAGCATTCTTAGACTAACACCTCTTTGAAGAAAGATATGTAGTTGGTGACTTCTTAACTTCAGGAATTATCTATGAAAATAGATGGATTTCAGGATAAACTTGAACATTTGAGAGCCAACTGCTTAAAGCAAACTGTTATTTTTAAAGAAGTGATACAGCAGCACCAAATCAAAATCTTGGATATGCAGAATGCTTTAACTGCTATAGAAGGGAGATTAAAATAAGAAAAACTAACAGAATGTTTACTAACACAGAATACCAGGTTATTAAGCAAAATAGATGACCTGATAAACAGGGAAAGGAGATGTAATATCAGAATTTCCAAATTACCTGAAAAAGCAGAAGGAGATGATATAATTTCTTACCTAACTTCTTAGATTCCAGAAGTATTAAACCTTCAAGAAGTGTTGTCATGTGAAAGGGCTCACAGAGCTATAGGTAAAATTATATCCAGCACTTCATTATCACCTCCAAGATCTTCAGTAATCAAATTTATTTCAAATACTGATAAAAAATAATTTTTAAAACAGCATGGAGAAAAGCACCTTTGAAATACGGTCAAAACAATATAAGATTTGACCATGATTATTCAACTAAGACTATAGAAATGCAGAAAAGATGTTGGCCACTTGTGACAATTCTTAAACAGAATGGATTTCTAACAAATATTTTTTCTGGTAAAGATAAAAATACATCTACCAAATGATGCCAGAAACTTTAATCACTTAGAAGAAGCTGCTGTTTTTGTGAAGATTAACAATCTCATTCCAACAACAGAAGACATGGATTGGCCATCTCTCACCCTAAAAAGATCTTTGGAAAAACTCCTGGACTAACATGACGAAAAAGAAACAAAAAACTTATCTACAAGCAACAATGATAAACCTATCAAAAAATCTACCACAAAGTAACCAGAACTTATTTATCTTTACAAATGGATGTGCTAAGCATCCTCTATGGGTTTGGTTGGCAATAAATGAGAATCAATTGTCAGAAGAAAAGAACAATTGGAATCAGAGCAGTTAAACCATTTTAATAAAAATAGATTAACCTTCACTCTTGGCATACAGGTAAACACTTTTAATATATTATGCATTATGTCATCCTACATTTAACTCAAAATCAATTCACAATCACTGATTAACTTACTTATAATGAGTTTCTTAATATAGCTGACATTGTAGTTGGTATAATTGCTGTGCATGTAATTAACACAAATTGCTTATATCTGTCTCTGGATACTTACCACACAATATCTACTATTCATACGTAAAATTAACTGTATGTGTTTATCTTTTAGTAAGTATGTTACTATGGGCATATTAAGCATAATGATAGTGTGGTTGTGGGCAAGAAAAGGTTTACAATACTAAGTTATTTAAACTTGTATTATTTCTATTTAAACAGACAACTTTTTTATATGATTTCTGTCATTAATCTACATCTCTCAGGGATGCTTTTAGATTGTTTGCACTTACTGTGTTTATGGGGAGAAATCCACTGCAGTATGTATCCATTATTTATAAAATCACTCATGCATATATTTCAAAGCTTCACTTGCATATTCTCTTATATTCACCTACACAAGAAGTCTCCCGGGGTGCTCATAAAGGAGCATACATATGAATAATTCCATACACCTCATAGTAATGCATCTTTCTCCCCACTCCCAACATGTTATAGCAATTGGCACAGGATCTATGTCTATAATGTACCTATTTTCCTCTTTCCTTGTCAGGTTTAATTTTATATGCAGATACCACAAGATAGGCTGCCTACCTACTTGGTGTGTACACATGTACTCACTGGCCTTGAGCATCTCTAGTGTACATATTTGTCCTTGAGACACAGTGAGTGGAGGGCTATGATACTTGTTTCTGTGAAAGGAAAGATGATGGGAAGGTGGCTAAAGGTGGACTCCTGATCAGAGCAAATGTGCATATTCCGTGGCTGTATTGACTGCGGTAGTAGATGAAGTAGTCACTTTGACTTGAATCATCAAGAAAAGAAAATGGTACGGTATATACAGGGGGTTACTGTGCTGCCCCTCATGGAAATAGTTTTAGTCCCAGCAGTGGTGGATCCATATTTGCAAAAGGGGGGGGGGGGGGCACAGTCTGGAAAGTTGACAAGTGAGGTGGGGAGGCAGGAAGCAGAACACTGAGGAAAGGTGATTTGAAAGGATCACCTTAAGATATCGCATCAGCATGTGTGAAAATGCAGCAACATACAATCAGTTGCAAATCATTGGGGGTGGATTTAGAATACTGGTTAAGGTCTTCACCTCAGACACAAAGTACTGGGTAAGATTCTGACCTCAGCTTATTAGCTAGACTTATAATTACCATATATGGTAGTTAGCCTAATATTCTCATATGATCCAATGAACCTGGTGTGGCTGTCTTTGTGCAGGTACATAACTCCTATACAGCACAGCATATTAGCAGACATTACCAGTTGTTTCAAGACATACCTGGAAGATATGTTTGGTTGTCCATCTCAAATCAGTTATTTTCTACAGCATACCTGACATAAGCATTATGATAACCTAGCAAAGCATCCCAGTGAAGATGATATCACCTCAGCAACACCCATAGCAAATGTAAGCAATTTAAGTAAATATTATTACTTATTTATGTGAAGTCGTACTTCTTTTCTACAGCTGACATAAGCATTATAACCTAGCAAGGAATCCTAGTGAAAGTGATATCACCCCAAAAACATCCATAGCAAATGCAAGTAATTTAAGTAAATAATGATTTATATGAAACTAGCAAAGCTAACGTAAATAGTTTTATGTCTGCAAGTGAAGTTCAGTTAAAGAACATAGCAAGTTAAGGAAATACACATTATAAAAAAAGTCCTAAAAACAAATAGTTAAATTATATGCAATGTATAAAACCAAATTTAACTACTGTAGCATTTCACAAAGGGCAGTGACAAAATCAGCTTTAATGTCTGAACAGCCTAATATGCAAAGCCATGGAAAGGCTTATTAGAAAACAGGAACCCTCCAAACACCGATTCTGTTTTGGTTTGGATTTGTGAAGGGCAGGTCATGCTTACTGAATCTGATGGACTATTTTGAAAAGGCCACCAATGCAATATAGCAAGGTAAAATGGTACACATTGCATACCTCGACCTAGCCAAAGCTTTTGAAACAATCCCCCACTCAGGCATTGTAGAAAAGCTAAATAAACTAGGAATAAACTCTTATGTCAGCTACTGGATTGCCACATGGCTCACAGATAAAATGCAAGAAAACAAAATAGGCAAAGTTACCTCCACAAAGAGATGAGCTACTGGTGGAGTCCTCAGGGTTCTGTGCTGGGATATTTCCTGTTTAACATCTACTTCTCTGAAGTAAAAGCCAATACCAAATAGCTGGATGACTAGGTTTGCACATGACTACAAGTTAGGAGCAGTCAGTGAATCCCCAAATTACAGAGCCATACTGCTGGAAGGTTTGTCCCAAATAACTGGTGCCAGAATCATGTACCAAAATAAAATGCCAATAAATGCATTATTGCATCTTTTGGAAGTTATCTACCTCAGGGAAAAACTACGATGACAATAAGAGTTTAATAGACTCTTGTTTGGGATTTTGGAACTTATCTGGACAGTGACCTAAAATTTGACCAGTATGTCTACTTATGTAAGAAAGTGCTTCTATATTGAACAGCTTAAAGAAAGGGGTTATGTCTAGATCCAGGATGTCACTTCCCCCCTTTACTCAGCTCTCTTTAGGCCAGTCATTGAGCATAATGCCCCCTTTGGCCTGTATCTGTCCAGACACATGCAACTGGGATGTCCACAGAGAAACCTTACTAAAAGGATACAAGGGCTAAACAATATGTCCTACATGGACTGACAAAGTCTGCCATTTGCTCTCGTCCACTGACTTGCTCCCATAGCTCTCAACCCCTCATCTACAAAATGTATAACATAATCTGACAATATGAAGCAAGAGGCGAACATTTACTAATAACTTCATCTAGGATGCTCATAGCATGATAAAATAACTGTTTCCTCATACTTTGAGTTTTCCTGATTAACATGATTCAGTATTGTATACCATGGCAACAGTTAACACTCAAATTCACAAACTGAGGACTCATTCCTCATAATGAGATACAGTTGAGAGATATGCTGCCTTTCCATCCCCAGATAGACAGCCACTTCTAGCCATCAGCTATGACCACCAAACAGACTGCTTCTACACATACACAAAATTGTTGGTTTTAACAGTTGCAACATTCAAAGACTTCTTGGAAAGCCATCGATTTTAGTGTGATGTTTCATAGTTTCATAGTATAGTACTAGACTATCTGCCCTGGGGCATTTGTAAGCCTGGCCATAGTGATGTGCCTTTTGCCACCCCATGAAATGGTACAAAAAATGTACAGAATAAATTTAGAATACTGTGCCTCTGTCTAGTAGTGACACAGTGAAGGTCCCCTTATATAATAGAATTAGTTTACTGTGCCCCTGTCTAGCAGTGACACAGATGTGACCCCTGGGGTAAACTTACGATCTCCCATCCACTCATCAAGATTTCTCTTGAAGAGAGTCAGTGAGCGGCTCTGCCTAATACGAACTGGGATCTTGTTCCAAAGCATGGGAAGCCTCTGGGTTATGAATCTATCCCTCCAGCATGTCCTATTCATACTTGTGCCGAGGTTTAAGTCTTTAGCTCTCATGGTCCTGATGGATTTGGATTTTTTTGAGGTGGAGCATGTCCATCAGATCCTGATTGGACATAGCCTTGTACGTCAGGCAGAGATCACCTCTGAGCAGGCGGTATGCTACTGAATAGAGCTGAAGTTTCTTTAGTCTGGCAGAATAAGACATATGTTGGAGACCCTTGATCCTCTTGGTGAGGTACTTTTGTGGTCTCTCCAGCTGTTGAAAATGCCGGGTGAGGTACATACCAAATGAGGCATTGTACTCAATCATGGGTCTGATGAGGGAGGAGTATAGGGGTACAATGACATCCTTGGATCTGGATGTGAATCCCTTCATGATGAGGTGTGCAAGGTAGAAGTTTTTCTAACCACTTTGGCAACATGGGTGTCAAATGAGAGGTCGCTGTCGACTTGGGTCCCTAGGTCTCTGATTACTTTTTCCGTACTCAGTGGGTTGCTGTCTATGTGATAATTTGTGGGTACTTTGTTTTTCCCAAAGGGGATGACTATACATTTTTTGGCATTTAGTTTAAGGCCGTGACTCTGGCACCAGTTGTCCGTTTCTGTGAGGCCATTTTGTAGGATGTATGTGTCCGCTGGTGTATCAACTATGGCTCACAATTTGAGCTGGTACCAGACTGACCATATGCACACTATTAAACAGTCCAGCCTTTAGAGTCCTAAATGTAGAAAAAGGTTTCTTTAAACAGTGAAAATGCATGCTAACACATATCCAGTTATTCCAGCATCATCCTAAGTTTATAAGAGTGATATTTAAAATTTTTCCCTATTTCTGGGCCTTTGTTTTCCCATTTTAGGTTTTACATACACAGAAATATTTCAAGCGTGGGCAATAATGCCCTTCTAGCCTGCTAATATACCAAAACAGTTGTTCCCATAATAAGTGCCAGACTATTCTTAAAAATATTTAACCGAGTACTTGCTTTAATGTAATTTGATAGTCTATTCCATGTATCAGTTGCTTTCTTAGAGAAGCAATTAGTAAATTTCTCATTCCTATCGAAAATTCTACATAAGTTGTCTGATGACACGCTACTACTTTTTGATAACCCCAGACATTCCCAGAGGTAGTCTCTAAATGCCCTCTATACCTGAATAAGGTCACCTCTTAAATGTCTGAGACCCTGTGCAAGTTCAGATATTTTAGTCTTTCATAGTAACTTAAGTTTTCACTTCCACTGATGCTCTTGGTATATTTCCGCTGGGTTCTTTACAGTTCACTCATGATTTTCTTTTTGGGTCTAATGTAACTAAATGTAACTGTAACTAAAAAACAAACAATGACTTAATTTCCAATTTCCTAGATGTTATAAACATTTTTATAGTAACTGTAGTTTTATAGGTATCAATAACCAATAGGTTGATACGATTGGAAAACAAACCTGGAATGACCCATTTACCATACCATATATACCCTAGTCCTAAAACATATCTACAGTTTCACTGTGTGCTGTATTAAAATATTAATTATAATATAAATATACCAAGAGCAGTTTATATCTCCCAATTGCCAATCTCATAAACTTAGTTTTTGATGTAATTATCAACTCCTGTGACCAAAACATCACTTTAGTAAAGTTCTTTTGCAGACATGCATGCCCATCTATAACATGTAACTGGCTTACTCATTTTCAAATCATCTGCAACATACCGACTAGAGAACACACAACCACACACATTTACTTAACACTTGCACACACACCCATTTACTTAGCACTTGTACAAAAACAATGTTTACTTAATACACACACAGACAATTTGCCAGCCACTAACCTTGCAGTTTTTTGCAGCAGAAGCAGCAGTAAAAAAAAAAAATAGTATTTATATATATATATATATATATATATATATATATATATATATATATATATATATATATATATATATATATATATATATATATATAAAATCTTACAGCTGTCCTTTCCCTGTACTGCAGAGAGGTAATTCTGAATCAACTTAATCCCAGTCAGGGCACAGGCTAACTTTTGTGAGCTGACTGCTTGCTGTAGGGAATGGATCGGAAAGAAGTGTGTGGAAAAATGACCATATTTGTGTCATCATCCTATGTCCTGGCTCCTGTCTGGTCGTAAAAAAATGAAAAGCTGTTCTGAAGTTCTTGCTCTGTGCACCTTACCCTGTGGAGCACCAAACCAAATTTCAGGAGACTGTCCTGTACAGTGCTGCAACACCCAATCGGAGAATACGAAAGCATGGTCGATTTAGTACATACTGTACTAAACTTCAGAGAAATTCACGCACACCGCAGGACTACAAAGACGTTGCTCAGCTCCTTACACAGAATGTCTTCTGTGAACTGTAAAGGTTAGTATTAGGCAGGCAGCAGCAACAAGAACAAGAGATTGACTGCAGCTGTATTTAATGGAAATTGGCGGCAGCTGTATTTAATGGAAATTAGCTGGTGTAAGTTAGTATTAGGCAGGCAGCAGCAAGAAGAACAAGAGATTGGCTGCAGCTGTATTTAATGGAAATTGGCTGCAGCTGTATTTAATGGAAATTGGCTGCAGGTGTATTTAATGGAAATTGGCTGCAGGTGTATTTGGTGGGCTGCTTAATCACAATTATGTTAACTAAACAAAATAAATAAATCAGCGTTTTTTTTTTTTTTTTTTGGATGGATTAGTTCAGTCACCCCCCCACCCCACCCCTTCTGAAAAAAGCAAAGTGATAATACTGTCCTGGCTGGTGGCATGAAAAACTTATCATTGGGGAGAGCAGGACTTTTAGGACATTTGTTTAAGATTTTTTTTACACATTTGCTATCCCTGGCTTGTCAATGTGTACACTCCAGTGTACATAGCGTATGCTTTCTGATGTCCTTGGCCAAGTTATAGTATGAGTTTAAAAAGGGGAAGGCATGCTCCCCTGTGCCAAAGCTTAAATCCACCACTGCCCAGACAAAGGTAATCTACACTATCAGATTCTCTGCACTTAACACCCACAGAGTGAGACATTTTAACTGAAATCTTCCTCAAACAACTGCAACTATGGAGAAATCCATTGTAGTACACGGGTTATTTATAAAATTGCTCCTTATTCCTAACTTCAAACCCTCACTTTTCATTCTCTCTCTAGGATTCCTTACATAGGACATCTTATTGATTGCTCATTAAGGAGTTTCCTGTCCTTATCAGTATACATGAATAATTAGTTCTGCATACCTTAGATTATTTCATTTTTCTTCTCACCTCCAGCATGGATTTATGCCTATAATATAACTGACAACTTTTATGCTTGTCAGTGGATCTTATCATGAGGTTTATTTTGCATTCAGATGCCTCAGGTTAGGCAGTTTACCTACTTAGTATGCACATATGTGCTCACTTAACCGGCACCTGGGATTGGTAGATGTTGGTTAAGTGTATGTGCTGGTTGTTTGAGATATGTTTTGCAATTTTTGATTGGCTCATATACCGGCATATGAGTATATCAAAAATCGCAAAGCATAGCCTCTTCTGTTCAATGCAGAACAGCCCACTGTTCCTCATTTAACAGAAGATGCTTCCCTTTGGGATTTTTGATTGTCTTGTATGCCAGCATGTGAGCCAATCAAAAGTTGCAAAATGGAGCCACTTCAACTCAATGTGGAACTGTTCCACATTGAGAAGTGCCTCTGCTTTGTGATATTTGATGGGATGGTATACTGTCATACAAGTCATTCAAATGCTACTTGCTTGAGTCCCAGATAATGGGGAGTTTACTGCAGATATATTTGTTCTTGTGATACAGTTTGTGGATGATTCAGATAGTTGATATTTCTGTAAAAGGGAAGAGAATAATTAAGTGGTTAATACTGAACTCCTGGTTTAAGTGACTGTACATACTCCTTGGCTGCACTGACAGGAAAGAAACAGGGTATATATAGGAGCTATTGTGCTTCTCCTCATGAAACTAGTCTTAGTCATAGATAGAGAAGACTACACTAAAGCAAAATGTAGAAATCTGGGAGAAGTGTGGGGACAAGAAAATGAGAGGGAAAGGAAAATGAAGGACAGAAAGAGGTAAGGAAAAGGAGGAAGTTAGGAGGGAAAATGAAAAGAAGAAAGTGAAAAAAGAAAAAATATATACATGCATGCATATATAACATTAGTACAACAAAATAGACTTGTTTGACTGAGATGCTTTTAAAGCAATTATATGAGTGGTATACTAACACATTCTTATCTCTCAGGGAAACTTGAATTGTAAATTATCTGTGGAATGTTTATCGATTCATCATAACTAACACATTTGTGGTATCCTAGACATTTTAATAGGATAGAATTGTTTCATATCTTATTCTATTTTGTCTAGGTTAAAAATGAATGAGAAGACATCTAATATAATAACTAAATATGAATTAGCATTTATATAATATATTTTAGAAAGTTGCTTATCCTTATTTTATGATTCATTGAGTTACCTTCACACTGATTATATTATGGATAGAAATACTTAAAACTGACATACAATTAATAAAAGTAGAGAAGGTAAAATAAAGATAAGATAAAGATTTTCTTCTCTTTGTTTTAAGTATCTTGACCTTTTGATATATGCAGCACATTCTCAATAAAACAAATTACAGTAAGTTAATCACCATAACACTAGATAATCTGTGCAGAGCTCTAATAACATTGTAATTTTTCTTTAATATACACTATGCAAGTTAGACAGCAAAGGATAGTCTAGTAGATTTTTTCATTTAGAGAACCAAGGATTTTGTAAATTCTAGATATTTAATAAACTTGCATTGCTTAGATTAATGCTATTACTTTGTCACATCTTTGTTAAGTCTAAAGTACCAACATTCTTTTAATAGACCTTGCTACCTTAGCTTATTTAAATGACAATTTTTTGTCTTGACTTTTCTCACTCATGGATTTAAGTTTATCTTCAAATGTTAAAGGATTAAATAATCCAAGGAAATGATCAAATCTCTTGTGTTGCTTAAATACAAATAAGGCCCAAGTTACATTTCTTAAAAAGCACACTTTAAACACAAACTTAACATTTGGAATTCTAGTAATTACTTAAAATTACCACAATCCTCATTTAAAAGTAAGAGAAGAGGAATGATGATGATATGGAAAAATGTAATGTCCCCAAAGTTCATTCACAAATAATGCTCAAGATAAAAACATGCAGATATTATTCTTAATGAATATTAAAGTAATCTATCTTGAGCTTAATATTTGTAGGGGATTTTAATAGTCTACTAGATAAATCACATACTATAATCAAAAGTAGAATATGAATGACTTTAACCGTGAAAGCACTTAAAACTGGATACAGATTTTTAATTTAAAAGACATATTTACTTTGAAAAACCCCAGATAATTACATTTCATGCATATGCTTATAAATATGGTACTCAAACTGGAATCAATAGAAAACTTGTATCCCAGCACATGATCTCAAAGAAATCTGGATTTCACATTGTTCCATATCTTATCTCTGATCATAATACTCTCATGCTAAAACTTTTAAAAGCTATTTATGACTAGAATACCTGTTTTTATAATACAATTAAACAATTTAAAATCCTGGCTTATTTCTAAACTAAAACGTTATCTAGAAACAAAAAATATGGCTGGAACTAGCATAATCATGATTTGGCATTCACTCAAAGCTTATATCTTTGGTAAAAGATTAACATGTATGAACAAAAATTAAAATAATGGGAATCAATTACCAAACATTCAACCACAACAAGAGACTAAAGCTAAATATAAATCTATTTTAAATGAAACAGAAAAGCTAAATAAAAGATATTCAGACATTTTATCTTATAAAACATCTTTGGCTTTGGAAGAGTTAAAAATTGTCAAATATGCTGTGTCACCCAAACATATGCATAATCTATCCAAACAAGTTAAAATACAATCAAAAAGTAATATCTTTGAGATAAAAATATTAACAATAAATCATATACAGATATTGGTGATATTTTTCATGTTTTCAATCACCACTACATATCTCTAAACCAAAAATCTGGAAATTATGACATTATTCCAAATTTAAATTTGGATAATTCATTCATTAAGAAAATTCTCCCTGAACTTTAATACAATTTATATAAAAAAATCTTCCATAAACAGATCTCAGATATAATCAAGCAACTCAAACCTAACAAAGCCCCAGGGATAGATAGACTATTGATGCAAATATACCAACTATTCCCACCTTTCAACATTTCATTCTTTCACAAAAGAATAATAGAAATTCAAAGTAAAGAATTAACCCATCCTTCATCAAAATATTTATTAATTACATCCATATTGAAAGAAAACAAAAATCATCAACTGTGTTCCTTATATAGGCCCATATCACTTCTAAACAATGGTTATAACAGTTTCATGTATATTCTTTCAGATAGAATAAAATAACCCATTTCTCGGATAATTAATTTGGATAAAACTGTTTTTTTTTTTCTGTCAAGGACAAACTCATAATATTAAAAGATTGTTAACCCTTATAGACTTTACAAAGAAAGGTGAAACTCTTCTTATTAGCACATATTTATTTATTTATTTATTATTTATTTGCATTTGTTAACCGGGTTGGTCCAGCTGGGTAAGAATTACCCTTTTTCAGTGGAGACCCGACGGGAAAAGCCCCAAACAGACATACAAATACATACAAATAGAGACAAATTAACAATATTACAGAGGAAAACAATATTATGGGTACAATGGATAAGAAAAACAATGAAAGTTTGAGAATATGAGTAAGGTAGGCCAGAGGCATGCATGCAAACGATTTATGAAAAGGTGTTCTGAGCAAGATATTGAGAAAGATTTTGATTCTGTAATATGGAACTATGTATTTAATGTTTTAGAACTATTTGATTTTCTTACCTGTTTCATCTCTCTCCTAAAGAATATTTACAAAAAATAAATTTTGTGCTAAATTAGATCCCTTCACATCTGAATATATTTCTCTAATCAAGGGTACCAAACAAGGCTGTCCTCTTGCACCTATACTTCCTTTTAAATGCTAAGAATAAATCAGAAATATTGAATTCCATTAGCAAAACATAATGGTCTCATTACTTTAAAATTCTTATAAGATCCTTTTTAACCCCAAAGGGAATGGCCAAAAATAAAGAAAAACTACAGAATGAAATGTTGGAGATGTATTCAGACCTGCAATGCAGATTGGATCCATATTTTTTATGGCTGCCATTCTTTAAAATCCTTTTGGAATTGTACTAAAGACTTTATAAAAGCTTTATGGTTTAATACCTTTTCATTACCCAAGTTTTTAATTTTGTTTAATATAAATGAAAGCTATGAAATGAATAATGAAAATCTCCTTTTGCTGTGGATTGTCTTGGTGGTACCAGAGTGAAACACATTACCAAAAGATGGAGGACAACTTCAACACCACAATCTGAAGAAATTTTATTTTTCTTAAAAGAAATAACCATCAGACAGACTAAAATAAAAAAGGAGGATATATCCTAAAATATTTATCAAGAATCATTGGTCAAAAGTAATATATATTCTGGACATATTTCAGGAGAATTTTGCCTCTTGAATTTACTATGTACAATGGTTAATTGATTATATTGTACTACTTACATGTTTTATTGTACTGATTTTATTCCCTTTGGAGTATTGTTATCTGTATTAATTATTCTTCAGGCATATTTTATATACTGTATATAGATTTTTTTCAAGTTGATTTATTTTTTTTAATGACTACAGTATTGTTACTGGTAACTGCATTAAGTGCATCATTACTGAAATAGTTTAAAAAATAAATAATAAACATTTTTGGAGGTAAAAGGAAGTTTTGCCTTGCTCTCTTATGGAGATTGCTCTATTTTTACTTAACTTAAAAATTGGCATTGCTTTTGACTTAGTTTTATCAACTATGTCAGCTACTCCATTTTGTCTGGAAGACTTTTGTCCATCACAGAAGATCTGATGATTATCTTATATAAAATACCCATTGCAATCAATTTTCATTTGCTTGTTCTAAGAATGTTGTTGTGTCTTTCGGCCTTTCCCGGTTAGGGGTCGCCACAGCGGGACTCTGGTCTGCTAATGATTGGCAGTAGATTTTTACTTGCCGAGTTGCCGGCCCTGACACACAACCTTCAAAGAAGGTACGCCCATTCACGCATGTCTCCACACAGAAGACGCTCTAGCTGAGAATCGAACAGGACAACGTCTTACTGTGAGGCGGCAACGCTACCACAGCACCACCACTGCATTTGCTTGTTCTAAGAATATCAGTGTTTATTCAATTTACGTTTCATGGGGAAGAGAGAACACCACTGGCATATACTTATGCAAAGGGATTAGCATGTAACATTTAACACTAATACAATTATGGAACATAATTAATCTAGGCAGAGATTCTGTTGATGTTAAGAAAATGCCTAATTAATATCAGATACAAGACTATAAAGGGTTCTTCAGTTTTTATGTGCTATTAATACAAGATTGTATTCCATACATGTCAAGGAAATCAGAGAGGGGCCCCGGCTTTGCTGTTTACCATTAGGGTACACCAATGCAAGGTGCAGGGAAGTCTGAAGGAGATCCACGTAATTACCAGAAGGGAATATAGTATATCATTCTGGGTACAATTATAATCAGTATTCATGTAAGTGTCTTGCTTGCTACATGGTGGTGAGCCTCCTTTTACTTCTTACTAGTTTACTTTATATATCTCTATGGGAAAGTTACTGATACTGTTTTATCCCAGCTATACAAGTTGTATCCAATTAAGGAATGTTGTTTCTGACTGTGAATTATTGTAGCAATTGATGATTCCTAGACAAGCCAGTAGCTTCCAATTGTTCTTCTATACTGCTATATTACGTTAGATGGGATCAAATCAAGCCTGCTTTGCCTTTTCACCTCATTGAATATCTGTTGCTAATATTTTAATTGGTTATTCTTAATGTTAAAAGCTGGGGGCTTTATACCCAGTAGGTTCTTGGCCTCATAGTCCTAGAGATATTTGAGTAGTATAAAAAAAGTGTACATCATCTAGTGATGGTGCATAAGAGTATTTTAATGATACTTTTATTTATTTTTTTAAAAGTTTATCTTCACCTAATATTGCCACAACAAAACAACACATCCAGTTCACATCTTAAAAGTGAACATGATCAGCCCATCGGGGAATTGTTAAATGATCACTGCAGTTTAACTGGTCTATATTATATCATCAAATGCTTAAAAAAAGCAAACAGTGAATAATCGACCCCATGTAAGTGAAAGCTTACAATCTTGAAAGCTCGGAACAGCGATAGTGAGGGGCTGTGCCCCCCACTCCCCCTAAATATACCAACTCCGAGATCGCACTACTGTGCCGAAAAAGGCAAAGTAACGAAGTGGCTAAGTGAATTCTTTCCCTGGGAAAGAATTCACTTAAAAGCCACTTTGCTATTTTGCCTTTTCATTGTTTTAAGTTCGACCAAGACGCATTCGATAGAATGTGTCTTCGGTCATCTGATAGGAACCCAATTTAACTTCCTTATATGGAATATGAAAGGATCATATACTTCATGCATAACTAATTATGTTTTAAGAGAAATGCTTAAGAGACTAAAATAAAGGAAAATGTGTGTTATGCTCCTCACTACAGTTTAGGACACCAGACACTCAAGACACTAAGACTGGTGTATATTAGTTTATTGCACTTATCTTCTATTTCAGCCATCCAGACTCATATACCACATCAGCATGAGCATGAGCATTATGTCAGACACACAGTCATTTCTACAATGGGTACTTGCTTTTATATTGCCCTGTGCATTATGAGCAAATCTGCTGTAGGTTTACAGGCATAACCAGTGGAACACTGCACAAATAATCATGTTGATCTCATCTCACAACAATATGCACCTTATTTATGATTAAATGTCAGGAACCACAGTCTTTCAGCTGTTTCTCACAATGAGGGGGCTGCTGTACTAATGCACAACTCATTTGAGTGAGCTGTTCTATCAGCAAAGGAAACTAAGGAAAGCAGCTGAATTTTTATGTGGGCGCAAGCAAAATGGTGCAAGATTTTAATAGGTGCTTTGTATGGAACAAATGACAATTACATCAGACCTAATAATGTTTTTATGTAGAAAATTATTCCGCATGCAATGTTGCAATTTATCTTACTCCTGGGGGAGATTTTAATGTGACAATAAACACATGGGCAGATGAGCTACCACCAGGTACCTGTAGATCACTGAAGGACATCAAGAAAATTAAATGTTTTATTTTGAAGTAGATATTGTAGATATCTAGAGAATGTTATACCCTGATCATAGGGGTTATACTTACTACTATCCCAACAAGGTTATAGCTAGACCGAATTTATATGTTTTGTGTAGAACTTGCCTTAGTATTTTGAATGAAGTTCAGATTATACTAGGCCAACTATCAGATCATGCTATATTAGGTATGGCGCTCACTAGCAGAATCCCTTCAGAACCTCTTCTTCAGTAGTCAAACACTGGAAATTTTATCCATTTTGCCTTAAAAATAATAGCAGAACAAGTACTGTGCGAGACTGGATAATGCAAATCAATATAGAATTTACATATTTTGGATATAAGATTTCCATGCCTTGAGTTCTTTTTTAAACATAATTGCAAACAAAAAGTGTGAGTTGAAAAGATAGGTGCTAATACAACATACATAAGAAAATAAAAGCATTTATAGATGTAAGGGCTGCAATGATAAAAGGCTTATAAAAGATTAAAGAAATGAAAAAATACTATAATAATTTACTTTAAGTTAAGGAGTTCACTTCACAGAAATTAATACTGAAATATTTCAAGAATTAGGAGTGAGAGTTAACTATTTTATGTCTTCAGAATGGTAAAGGAAACTTGTTTAGTGACCAGAGTGAACTCAGTATAATACTGATAGATAAATATATGGGTAACTAAAGTGATGTGGTCATTCCACCCTTAGACTGCAAAAAGAAGTTTCTAAAAAATCCTAAAATTTCTGAAGAGGTTTATCAGTACCTAGCAGATAGCAAATCACATTTCACAGCATTTACATTTTCATTACTGGCATGTTGGTTATAAATCACATTTTTGCCAAGTACATTGCTGTTTAAACAATTTTATAAACATGCCCCAGATTCCCACATCTGAAACATACTATTTCAGTTGTTAAAAAATTCTGGGTGTTGATAGAAATTTGCACTTTTTGTTAATTGTTTAGATTGCTGATTTGTAATCAGTATTTCATTACCTAGTAACCCATCAGTTAGCACAACCAGGTTACCAGTACTCATAGGGTTACTCTATGAAGACCACTTATATGAAGGACTTGGAAATACCCTTTTGAATTAATCAATGCCCAATCAAATGCCCTTTTGATTTTATGCTCAACTTCTGAGAGACTTGCTTGGCTACAGACATCTGCATTAGAAGCTGAAGTTAAGTGAAACTTGCAGTAGTGTATTTTAATCTTCTGATAAGTACAAACCTGCAGTTTTAAAAGTACTGTATTTTCATTTTTTCTGTTTCCTAATTGTGTGTTTCATTGAACAGTGTGCTGTGTCTCTCTCTGCAGATAGTTCCCCACCTACACTGTTCTTTTGTTGGTATTAGTGTTGGTGGCTCTGGAATTGCCCACCCCTCCTGTAAGTCATTATTAGAACACTCCTCCTGGGTCCATCTCATTTGCTCACTTAACAGAGTACAGTGAGATCATATTCTGAGTCTAGTGTTCACTCTACATAATACAGAGAGAAGATTTGAGAAGGCCAACCCACTTAGGTTCTTCCTTCCTCTCTCCTTGTACTTAAAAAAAATTGCACTTTATTCATCTGCTTTTACTGTATTTCTGTTTGATCCTACTTTACTTTGCTTTTCTTAAAAGTACTCAATTTTATTTATTCTGCTGCATTTATTACAGCTTGGTAGTTGTCTGATTAAATTGTAACTGTTATTCTAAGCCTTTTGGTTTAAGCACTTGGGCTTCATACAGGCTGTTTTACATTAAGAAGGTTTGTGGTCTGCACTGTTGTAGGATGATTGGCTGGATTCTGCCTTTCTGAGCTGGGAATTTCTGGTCACAGGCTTATTGTGCCTGCTTATTTTAACTGTTTCTTTCTGAAATTGGTGCACCTTGTTGCTGTAGCATAGACCAGATTCAGGCCTGATGAATCTAGCTTTGTTTGTATAACTTGAGCACTGATCCAGGTCATCTTTTTTTTTTGGAGAAAATTCCCCTGCACCCTAGTAGCAGCAGTGTGCAGTTAGAACTTGTCTGATTGAAGACTGCTGGAACAGGGCTCAGTTTTGAGCTTTTTTTCTAGTTAATTGGGTAACTTGTTTAAATCAGTTTTTAGTTTTCTATTATTATATATATATATATATATATATATATATATATATATATATATATATGAAAACATTTCACTTTATTCATCTGCTTTTACTGTATTTGTGTTTCTTCATACTTTATTACTAGGGGCATTGACTACAACTCTGATCTGTGATATATAACAACAATAAGTGAATAGCTTCTCAAAAGCAGACTTCACTCTTCTTAAGACTGAGATGGTATCCTTTAAGCCCACTGTGCCAGTGGATACCACATCCCACAATGCCGAATCCTTCACAAATGCTTTCTATGGACATCTCCAAGAATGCATGGATCATGCAATCCCAAATAAATCCAAGTCCCTCTCCACCAAAGGCAAGCGTCCTGTCTGGTGGACCTCAGCCATTAACAAATTGTATAACAAAAGAAGGAAGCTACTGCACGTCAGAGCAAAATCCCATGAAGGGAAGACATCTCTGATCAACATTAGCAGAAAACTACGTTCTCTCATAAAAACATCCAAGGCCAACTTTGAGAGAAAAATCACTAAGGACACTAAAGATAACCACAAAGCCTTCTTCAGCTATGTTAGAAACCTGGTGGAAACCCTCAGATATGCTCAGAGTTGGTTCACAACAACAAAAAATACACTGAACCCACAGATATTGCCAACATTCTGGCTGACAGGTTCAGTGCAAATTTCTCCCCTCCCTCACCCCCAAAAGAAGAAATACTTATCCCAGCTGAATGTAATCTCCCTGTCATCTCAGATGTCCAAGTGAGAACCGCCCTAAACAAAGCTAAAAACACAGCATCAATGGGACCTGATGGTATCCCGGGTTGCGTGTTACGTGAACTCCAAGAGGAGCTAAACCCACACATAAAAATGCTATTTAACCTTAGCCTTACTTCGGGATATGTACCTGAACACTGGCGTACAGCAACAGTGGTCCCACTCCACAAAGGGGGTGCCTCTACAGACCCTGGAAACTACCGCCCCATAAGCTTAACCAGCCTGGTCTGCAAAGCTATTGAAAGAATCATTATGGAACTCATAAACAGAGAAATAGGGGACCTACAGACACTTGACCCCACCCAGTTCGGCTTTGTAAAGGGCAGATCCTGCCTCTTAAACCTGGTTGACTTTTTCGAAACAGTCACTAGAGCCATTGATGAGGGCAAAGCAGTCCATACAGCCTACCTGAACTTGGCTAAGGCCTTCGACACAATACCCCACTCAGGCATCATAGATAAGCTCAACAGCGTAAACGTAAACCCTTATGTCACTAGATGGGTTGCAAACTGGCTAAAGGACAGAACCCATAAAGTTAAAATCGCTGGAGCAATGTCAGACTCAAAGCCAGTCACAAGTGGTGTCCCACAGGGATCGGTCCTGGGACCCCTCTTGTTCGGCATTTATTTCTCAGATGTTAAAGCAAACATGGGAGGGCTGTGGCTGACAAAGTTCGCAGATGACTGCAAACTAGGCACCATAGTCGATACACCAGCGGACACATACATCCTACAAAAGGCCTCACAGAAGCGGACAACTGGTGCGGAGTCACGGCCTTAAACTAAATGCCAAAAAATGTATAGTCATCCCCTTTGGGAAAAACAAAGTACCCACAAATTATCACATAGACAGAAACCCACTGAGTACGGAAAAAGTAATCAGAGACCTAGGGACCCAAGTCGACAGCGACCTCTCATTTGACACCCACGTTGCCAAAGTGGTTAGAAAAACATTCTACCTTGCACACCTCATCATGAAGGGATTCACATCCAGATCCAAGGATGTCATTGTACCCCTATACTCCTCCCTCATCAGACCCATGATTGAGTACAATGCCCCATTTGGTATGTACCTCACCCAGCATTTGCAACAGCTGGAGAGACCACAAAGTACCTCACCAAGAGGATCAAGGGTCTCCAACATATGTCTTATTCTGCCAGACTAAAGAAACTTCAGCTCTATTCAGTAGCATACCGCCTGCTCAGAGGTGATCTCTGCCTGACATACAAGGCCATGTCCAATCAGGATCTGATGGACATGCTCCACCTCAAAAAATCCAAATCCATCAGGACCACGAGAGCTAAAGACTTAAACCTCGGCACAAGTATGAATAGGACATGCTGGAGGGATAGATTCATAACCCAGAGGCTTCCCATGCTTTGGAACAAGATCCCAGTTCATATTAGGCAAAGCCCCTCAATGACTCTCTTCAAGAGAAATCTTGATGAGTGGATGGGAGATCGTAAATTTACCCCAGGGGTCACATCTGTGTTACTGCTAGACAGGGGCACAGTAAACTAATTCTATTATATAAGGGGACCTTCATTGTGTAACTACTAGACAGAGGCACAGTATTCTAAATTTATTCTGTACATTTTTTGTACCACTTCATGGGGTGGCAAAAGCCACATCACTATGGCTAGGCTTACAAATGCCCCAGGGCAGATAGCCTAGTACTATACTATGAAACTATGAAACTAAGTATCCTTTTCTGTGCATTTAAAGTGTTTTTTTATGTTATCTGCTTTATTTTCTGAAAAAAAATATACTTGTTTCCTGCCTTTCTAAGCTAGTATAGTCCAGTTTTCAGGTTAGTGCTGAATTCAGAGCTGTGTTACAAATCTGTGTTTGTCCATATCTCACTTGGATAGAAGGAAGTTTCTCTGTTCACCTGTGAGAGAGGGGAGCTTTGAGCAGCCTATCTGTCCCTGGAGGAGTGGTTTCAGTCCAGAAATTAGTAGTTTATTGGCCATTTTGGGCTAATTTCTCTTTCATTTCCCTGCTATAAATACCGCATTTGCCTGGTTTTGCATGTTGGGCAGAGCCGGTTAGCTAGGGTAAAACTATTCCCGACTCCACAAAGTCACCTCTTCAATTTTTCTCTTGGAACTAGACAAACTTTTAGCTTAAGCACTTAAGCCATTTATTTCTCAGCCCGGCACTTGCTCAAAACCTATAGCAAGCACTTATAAACCCTAGCACTAGACCCTCCTGTACTGTACAGAAGGACAAGCCTCTCTATTTAACCTTATCAGCCATCCAGTAAAACAGTTCACTGTACCTATCCAGGCATGTCCAAAGGGCAGTTTCAGGTGTACTCTCCAGTCCAACTGGTGAATCTGGGTGTTTTGAGGCAATGTTACTAGCGCCTCATGTACACAGACAACCCTCTCATCCTACCACCAAACACTAATACATGCAAGAGATGCAATTATACAGCCAAACTGGAGGCTAAGTTATCTCAACCCAAGATCAGACAGTCAAGAGGAAAAGGGAAATACTTGCATAACACCACCAGTCTCACATAGACCCATTAAACCAGCACCGGCAAAAAAAACACAAATACATGAAAATATACTAGGAAGCTCTAAATACAAATCTGCAAAACCAACAGAGACCTCCAAAGCAAACATCCAAGCAATCTCCACTCCCCAACACAAATAATGAAACACATACTTCACAAAATCAGTGCGCCATGCAATCACAGCCCTTAAGGCAAAATAACATACCCAACATACTAGTAATAATTGACTCTATAGTCAGGCACACTGACGTCCCACTCACTAGGCTGAATAGGGAGAAGGTTACTGTTAGCTGCCTGTTGGGTGCCAGGATCCGCCACATAACACAAGCACTCAGGTCACTCCAAAACAAGTACAAATATGGCTCTGTCATTGTCCATGTTGGTGTGAATGACCTGAGCCATACCTCCCTGGACTATATTAAGACAGACATGGAAGAGCTCTCTGATCACGTAGCCCAGGCCGGTATGACCCTGACCCAGAGTAGCATCCTACCCACACCAAGAATGATACCACGGTATAAAGAAAACATTCTCGATTTCAACAATTGTATAAGATTTTGGTGTCATTCAAAGGTGATCCAGTGTCTGTCTGCCTGGGATGACATGCTCGACAAGCCACACTGCTTCACTAGAGACGGCTTGCACCTGTCACCCTTAGGCTTTCGAATATTGGCCAAGACTCTTGCCACCCTCATAGTGCCTTTTTTAGGCAAAGCTCAAAAGACAAACCCACTGCTGTAAATAGACCAAATAACAAAAAACTGACGGTAATGCTACTCAATGCCAGAAGTCTAAACCTCAAAATGCACGCACTCGAGGCACTTCTCAGTATGGAGAAAATCAATATATGTGCAGTAACAGAAACCTGATTTAAGGCTCCAGAGAGCACCCCAGCACTACCAGGCTGCAACTCATACCATACATTTTGGCCACAAAACCCAAACTGAACTACAAAAGGCAGGGGCGTATCCATATTCATCGAGGATACCCACACCTCCAGGTTAGTGGCACAGCACAATGCTTCAGAGATCATCCACATGCAACTAACAGGCAAAACTGAAATTCAAATTGTAGCTTACTACAGATTACCTACCATGTCCCAGGACCCAAATTCCGAGATTCTGGAAACACTGGGAAACAAATGTCCTACCAAACACCCTAATAATGGGTGATTTCAATTATCCAAACATTAACTGGGAGAACTACTAGAGTACTAACTCCCTTGCCCAACATTTCCTAGAATTTATAAACTCAAATGCCCTGGTTCAACTGGTCAACACTCCCACTAGAGGTGACAACATATTGGACCTGGTCATCACCAACATGGGCGACCGTTGTTCCCACACCAAGGTCAAACCCTCGCTGGTTTGATCTGGCCATAAAAAAAAAATCACTTTGGATATCCACATTCCACCCCCACCCCCTGACAAGGAAACCACCGTGAAAAACTTTTTAAAAGCAAACTTCACATTACTTAAGACCACGGTGGAAAGTTTGAAAGCTCCAATGCTAAAGAACAATGCTGTCCAAGCTGCTGAATCCCTTACAAAGGCACTCTATGAGCACCTGCAAGAATGCATGGATCATGCCATCCCCAAGCAAAACCAAGACTCACTCCTCCAAGAAAAAGAAACCAGTCTGGTGGACTCCTGCCATAAACAAGCTATACAACAGAAGGAGGAAACTTGTACAGAAAAGAGTAAAATCCCAAGAAGGGAAGACATCCCTGATCAGTATCAGCAAGAAACTACGATCCCTCATAAAATCATCCAAGGCGAGCTTTGAAAGAAAAATTGCCAAGGACTCCAAAGATAACCCCAAGGCATTCTTTAGCTATGTCAAGAATCTAAGTGGCAATGCTCAGATCTGCTCAGAGTTAGTGCAGAATGGCACAAAATACACTGAACCAACAGATATTGCCAACATCCTGGCACACAGGTTCAGAGCAAACTTCACCCCCCTCTCACCCTCAAAAGGGCCCATAACCATACCAGAAGAATGTAGAGTCCCTGAAATCACAGACACTCAGGATAAAACAGCCCTCTCCAAAGCCAAAAACACATGATCAATGGGACCAGACGGTGTCCCAGGCTGGATCCTACATGAGCTCAAATATGAACTTACCCCTCACCTAAACACACTGTTCAAACTCAGCCTCTCCACAGGCTACGTACCCATAGTGTGGTGCACAGCAATGGTTATTCCGCTCCACAAAGGTGGAGCCACAACAGAACCCAGGAACTATCTCACTATAAGCCTGACTAGCTTGGTCTGCAAGGCTATGGAGTGCATCATCATGGAACTCTTTAACAGAGACATCGGGAACCTCCAAATACTGGACCCTACCCAGTTCAGATTTAAGTGCAGATCATGCCTCCTAAACCTGGTGGACTTCTTTGAGACAGTTATCAAGGCTATAGATGAGGAAAAGGTGGTACACACAGCCTACCTAGACCTTGTTAAGGCCTTCGGCACCATTCCCCATTCTGGTATTATAGACAAGCTCACCAACCTGAACATAAACCCCTACATCAGAAGATGGGTTACCAACTGGCTCACAGACAGAACCCACATGGTGAGAGTTGAGGGAGCTAGGTCCGACTCTAAACCAGTTACAAGTGGCATTCCCCAGGGCTCAGTCCTAGGACACCTCCTTTTCAGCATATACTTCTCAGAGGTACAGGACAACACAGGAGGACTATGGCTGACCAAGTTTGCAGACGACTGCAAACTAGGGGCTATAATTGACTCTCTGGCTGACACAGACATCCTCCAAAAGGGTCTCACTGAGATGGATACCGGGTGTCAAAATCATGGCCTCATGCTAAATGCCAAAAAGTGCATAGTCATCCCCTTTGAAAAAACAAAGTACCCACAAACTACCTCATAGGTGGCAGTCCCCTAAATACAGAAGACGTAATAAGGGATGTTGGGACCCAACTAGATAATCTCACCTTTGATAATCACATTGCCAGAGTGGTTAGAAAATCCTTCTACATGGCCCACCTAATCACAAAAGGGTTCGCATCCAGATCAAAAGAAGTCATTGTGCCCCTCTACTCATCAGACCCATCATAGAGTACAACACCCCATTTGGGATCTACCTTACAAGACACCTGCAACAGCTGGAAAGACCACAGAAGTTCCTCACCAAGAGGATCACTGGCCTCAAACAGATTCCCTATGCAGCTCAATTGAAGAAACTCCAGCTGTACTCGGTTGCATACCGCCTACTCAGAGGTGATCTCTGCCTGACATACAAGGCCATGTCCAACCCAGAATTGATGGACATGCTCCACCTAATGAAAACCTTATCCCCTCGAGCCACACACTCTAGGAATTTTAAACCTCACCACAACAATAAATAGGACATGCTGGAGGGATAGATTCCTGTCCCAGAGACTTCCCGTGCTTTGGAACAAGATTCCAATCTACATTAGGCAGAGCTCCTCGCTAACACTCTTCAAAAGAAATCTTGATGAATGGATGGGAAACAAAGTTTACCCCGGGGATCATTTCTGTGGCTCTGCTGGACAGAGGCACAGGTAACTAATCGAAGTGGGTGGTGAAAGCCAACACATTCTGGCTAGAATTATAAATGCCTTCGGCCAGATAGCCTAGTACCTACCTATGAACTTTTAGAATATCTATCATTTTACTATTCAGTTTATGCTCTAATGACATGTTTAAAACATGCTTTAAATCAGATATTTGTGCTTTTACTGTTTTACTTTTAAACATTGAATTATGAAATTTCAGTGCTTGAAATTCAGAAGGAATAATCAACCTTAGCTACTAGAGGCTTCCCATGCTTTGGAACAAGATCCCACTTCATATTAGGCAAAGCCCCTCAATGACTCTCTTCAAGTGAAATCTTGATGAGTGGATGGGAGATCGTAAATTTACCCCAGGGGTCACATCTGTGTTACTGCTAGACAGGTGCACAGTAAACTAATTCTATTATATAAGGGGACCTTCATTGTGTAACTACTAGACAGAGGCACAGTATTCTAAATTTATTCTGTACATTTTTTGTACCACTTCATGGGGTGGCAAAAGCCACATCACTATGGCTAGGCTTACAAATGCCCCAGGGCAGATAGCCTAGTACTATACTATGAAACTATGAAACTAAGTATCCTTTTCTGTGCATTTAAAGTGTTTTTTTATGTTATCTGCTTTATTTTCTGAAAAAAATATACTTGTTTCCTGCCTTTCTAAGCTAGTATAGTCCAGTTTTCAGGTTAGTGCTGAATTCAGAGCTGTGTTACAAATCTGTGTTTGTCCATATCTCACTTGGATAGAAGGAAGTTTCTCTGTTCACCTGTGAGAGAGGGGAGCTTTGAGCAGCCTATCTGTCCTTGGAGGAGTGGTTTCAGTCCAGAAATTAGTAGTTTATTGGCCATTTTGGGCTAATTTCTCTTTCATTTCCCTGCTATAAATACCGCATTTGCCTGGTTTTGCATGTTGGGCAGAGCCGGTTAGCTAGGGTAAAACTATTCCCGACTCCACAAAGTCACCTCTTCAATTTTTCTCTTGGAACTAGACAAACTTTTAGCTTAAGCACTTAAGCCATTTATTTCTCAGCCCGGCACTTGCTCAAAACCTATAGCAAGCACTTATAAACCCTAGCACTAAACCCTCCTGTACTGTACAGAAGGACAAGCCTCTCTATTTAACCTTATCAGCCATCCAGTAAAACAGTTCACTGTACCTATCCAGGCATGTCCAAAGGGCAGTTTCAGGTGTACTCTCCAGTCCAACTGGTGAATCTGGGTGTTTTGAGGCAATGTTACTAGCGCCTCATGTACACAGACAACCCTCTCATCCTACCACCAAACACTAATACATGCAAGAGATGCAATTATACAGCCAAACTGGAGGCTAAGTTATCTCAACCCAAGATCAGACAGTCAAGAGGAAAAGGGAAATACTTGCATAACACCACCAGTCTCACATAGACCCATTAAACCAGCACCGGCAAAAAAAACACAAATACATGAAAATATACTAAGAAGCTCTAAATACAAATCTGCAAAACCAACAGAGACCTCCAAAGCAAACATCCAAGCAATCTCCACTCCCCAACACAAATAATGAAACACATACTTCACAAAATCAGTGCGCCATGCAATCACAGCCCTTAAGGCAAAATAACATACCCAACATACTAGTAATAATTGACTCTATAGTCAGGCACACTGACGTCCCACTCACTAGGCTGAATAGGGAGAAGGTTACTGTTAGCTGCCTGTTGGGTGCCAGGATCCGCCACATAACACAAGCACTCAGGTCACTCCAAAACAAGTACAAATATGGCTCTGTCATTGTCCATGTTGGTGTGAATGACCTGAGCCATACCTCCCTGGACTATATTAAGACAGACATGGAAGAGCTCTCTGATCACGTAGCCCAGGCCGGTATGACCCTGACCCAGAGTAGCATCCTACCCACACCAAGAATGATACCACGGTATAAAGAAAACATTCTCGATTTCAACAATTGTATAAGATTTTGGTGTCATTCAAAGGTGATCCAGTGTCTGTCTGCCTGGGATGACATGCTCGACAAGCCACGCTGCTTCACTAGAGACAGCTTGCACCTGTCACCCTTAGGCTTTCGAATATTGGCCAAGACTCTTGCCACCCTCATAGTGCCTTTTTTAGGCAAAGCTCAAAAGACAAACCCACTGCTGTAAATAGACCAAATAACAAAAAACTGACGGTAATGCTACTCAATGCCAGAAGTCTAAACCTCAAAATGCACGCACTCGAGGCACTTCTCAGTATGGAGAAAATCAATATATGTGCAGTAACAGAAACCTGATTTAAGGCTCCAGAGAGCACCCCAGCACTACCAGGCTGCAACTCATACCATACATTTTGGCCACAAAACCCAAACTGAACTACAAAAGGCAGGCGTATCCATATTCATCGAGGATACCCACACCTCCAGGTTAGTGGCACAGCACAATGCTTCAGAGATCATCCACATGCAACTAACAGGCAAAACTGCAATTCAAATTGTAGCTTACTACAGATTACCTACCATGTCCCAGGACCCCAATTCCGAGATTCTGGAAACACTGGGAAACAAATGTCCTACCAAACACCCTAATAATGGGTGATTTCAATTACCCAAACATTAACTGGGAGAACTACTAGAGTACTAACTCCCTTGCCCAACATTTCCTAGAATTTATAAACTCAAATGCCCTGGTTCAACTGGTCAACACTCCCACTAGAGGTGACAACATATTGGACCTGGTCATCACCAACATGGGCGACCGTTGTTCCCACACCAAGGTCAAACCCTCGCTGGTTTGATCTGGCCATAAAAAAAAATCACTTTGGATATCCACATTCCACCCCCACCCCCTGACAAGGAAACCACCGTGAAAAACTTTTTAAAAGCAAACTTCACATTACTTAAGACCACGGTGGAAAGTTTGAAAGCTCCAATGCTAAAGAACAATGCTGTTCAAGCTGCTGAATCCCTTACAAAGGCACTCTATGAGCACCTGCAAGAATGCATGGATCATGCCATCCCCAAGCAAAACCAAGACTCACTCCTCCAAGAAAAAGAAACCAGTCTGGTGGACTCCTGCCATAAACAAGCTATACAACAGAAGGAGGAAACTAGTACAGAAAAGAGTAAAATCCCAAGAAGGGAAGACATCCCTGATCAGTATCAGCAAGAAACTACGATCCCTCATAAAATCATCCAAGGCGAGCTTTGAAAGAAAACTTGCCAAGGACTCCAAAGATAACCCCAAGGCATTCTTTAGCTATGTCAAGAATCTAAGTGGCAATGCTCAGATCTGCTCAGAGTTAGTGCAGAATGGCACAAAATACACTGAACCGACAGATATCGCCAACATCCTGGCACACAGGTTCAGAGCAAACTTCACCCCCCTCTCACCCTCAAAAGGGCCCATAACCATACCAGAAGAATGTAGAGTCCCTGAAATCACTGACACTCAGGATAAAACAGCCCTCTCCAAAGCCAAAAACACATGATCAATGGGACCAGACGGTGTCCCAGGCTGGATCCTACATGAGCTCAAATACGAACTTACCCCTCACCTAAACACACTGTTCAAACTCAGCCTCTCCACAGGCTACATACCCATAGTGTGGTGCACAGCAATGGTTATTCCGCTCCACAAAGGTGGAGCCACAACAGAACCCAGGAACTATCTCACTATAAGCCTGACTAGCTTGGTCTGCAAGGCTATGGAGTACATCATCATGGAACTCATTAACAGAGACATCGGGAACCTCCAAACACTGGACCCTACCCAGTTCGGATTTAAGTGCAGATCATGCCTCCTAAACCTGGTGGACTTCTTTGAGACAGTTATCAAGGCTATAGACGAGGAAAAGGTGGTACACACAGCCTACCTAGACCTTGCTAAGGCCTTCGACACCATTCCCCATTCTGGTATTATAGACAAGCTCACCAACCTGAACATAAACCCCTACATCAGAAGATGGGTTACCAACTGGCTCACAGACAGAACCCACATGGTGAGAGTTGAGGGAGCTAGGTCCGACTCTAAACCAGTTACAAGTGGCATTCCCCAGGGCTCAGTCCTAGGACACCTCCTTTTCAGCATATACTTCTCAGAGGTACAGGACAACACAGGAGGACTATGGCTGACCAAGTTTGCAGACGACTGCAAACTAGGGGCTATAATTGACTCTCTGGCTGACACAGACATCCTCCAAAAGGGTCTCACTGAGATGGATACCGGGTGTCAAAATCATGGCCTCATGCTAAATGCCAAAAAGTGCATAGTCATCCCCTTTGAAAAAAAAACAAAGTACCCACAAACTACCTCATAGGTGGCAGTCCCCTAAATACAGAAGACGTAATAAGGGATGTTGGGACCCAACTAGATAATCTCACCTTTGATAATCACATTGCCAGAGTGGTTAGAAAATCCTTCTACATGGCCCACCTAATCACAAAAGGGTTCGCATCCAGATCAAAAGAAGTCATTGTGCCCCTCTACTCATCAGACCCATCATAGAGTACAACACCCCATTTGGGATCTACCTTACAAGACACCTGCAACAGCTGGAAAGACCACAGAAGTTCCTCACCAAGAGGATCACTGGCCTCAAACAGATTCCCTATGCAGCTCAATTGAAGAAACTCCAGCTGTACTCGGTTGCATACCGCCTACTCAGAGGTGATCTCTGCCTGACATACAAGGCCATGTCCAACCCAGAATTGATGGACATGCTCCACCTAAGGAAAACCTTATCCCCTCGAGCCATACGCTCTAGGGATCTAAACCTCACCACAACAATAAATAGGACATGCTGGAGGGATAGATTCCTGTCCCAGAGACTTCCCGTGCTTTGGAACAAGATTCCAATCTACATTAGGCAGAGCTCCTCGCTAACACTCTTCAAAAGAAATCTTGATGAATGGATGGGAAACAAAGTTTACCCCGGGGATCATTTCTGTGGCTCTGCTGGACAGAGGCACAGGTAACTAATCGAAGTGGGTGGTGAAAGCCAACACATTCTGGCTAGAATTATAAATGCCTTCGGCCAGATAGCCTAGTACCTACCTATGAACTTTTAGAATATCTATCATTTTACTATTCAGTTTATGCTCTAATGACATGTTTAAAACATGCTTTAAATCAGATATTTGTGCTTTTACTGTTTTACTTTTAAACATTGAATTATGAAATTTCAGTGCTTGAAATTCAGAAGGAATAATCAACCTTAGCTACTAGCTTCTTTTTGTTCTGTTTTATAGTTTTTGATAGTTCATTTAGTCTGAACCTTCCATGTCCATACCACTTTAAGTGTTTCAGCTGTCATATCTACAATGATGATATTTAAATCACTGAGACAGATCCAAATTCTCCTTTATGGCATGCATTTCAGATGCAGCAAGGTATCCCTTAATATATTTATTTTCTTTAGTGGTACAGTGGCCTGTGTGCTGGTCAGCAGAGTGGCTAATAAAGTTATTTTTCCTGGAGAAAACAGAATATTAGTGATGCTATTCTTTTTTGCAGAGCCAGACTCCTTTCGTGAAGGAGCACTGCATGCTGTCCAAGGCACTCCATTTTATTGAATAAAATGGTAGCAGTTCCAAGGGAAGAAAAACTCTTCTTGGGTGTGGTATAACAGTTATCCCATTCCTTACAGATGGAGACATTCATTCACAGTTTTATTTTGTAAACAGTTATGTAGGAACATGAAAACAGTAACAGTTTAATTTGGTACAGCTTGACTAAATTATGTTCTCCACAACAACAAATATACCATTTTAACACAATAGAAATTTTTAAGTTTTAAGTGCCATTTATTTGGTATGTTTAATTACACTGGAGACTATTTGTGCAGGTTATTTTCAAATATATTCTAAAGTTACTTTTTTTAAAATAAAAAACAAAGTACATTGCTGAGGTCACTTACAGTCCAGTTTAGCTTTTTAAAGTCTTTCAGAAGAACTCAAGGGTCTGTGTAGTCCTTTTTCTGATACTGTTGCTCAGAATAAGATGGCTATAAATTTCAAACTACAAGTATATCAACAACTTAGGCTCCATGTATTTCCACAGGACAACTCCTGGTACTCTGCAGATAACCTTCTTCTCTACAGGTAATCCATAAATTATAGTAGTGCACAGGTCCATACCTTCTGTTGGTTATGGTTCCCACAGGAGTAGCCACCCTTTGTCTTGCATATCACTTTTTACGAGAGGAAAACATCTCTGCCTGTTCAGGCTGCAGACATTCTTTTTAACAGTACTTGAGCAGATCTTTTACATTTGACTAGTTATGACAATATTTCACTATATTACATGGTATAGATAGAGCATGACTGTGTATTACGTGATTAAGGGTATTCATAATCTGCAATCTGCACAGACCAGCTCTATGCCCGTATGAAAATGCATTAAGCACTAGTTATTCATGTTAAATAAGTGTGATGGTGTTTTAACAATCATGCCCACTTATGAAAAAAGTGTAAAGCAGCTAATGGTAGTCCTTAACTTTATGTAAAGGACTAGATGTACATTTTAGGCTGCCTTGATTTTGTGGATACTCAGATATCAAGGATGAATGCAACTATGTACAGTCATGCTTGGAAGACTTAAGGCAAGCAGCAGAATGTCTATCACTGTAATACAACATACACATTCAGATGCACCCATCTAAAAGCTTTTATGCATGTATGTAGGTACTTTTATGGTAAGAACATGTCAACTGAAATTGCTAGGGTTTGTTTTGTGCTTAGAACAGAAATTTATTCAGTCTCCCAAAAATGAAAATCAGTAGTTAAGGTGCTGAAACCTTACCCCGGTAGCACTCATTTATATAATCATACTCCTAATCCAGGATCTTTGCTACATGAAGTCCTACCATGCACTTGTGGCCTAGCTCGATGTACCCTTATAGTTCATTGATAAGACTGCACGCTGGTTAATGTTGGGCACCCTATTGCCCTGACAGTTTGCAATGCACTGACTTTTGAAGGTACCAGAGGGACAAAACCTCTGGTCAAACAGCAAACAGTCCCGCGCAGGCACTGGCCTTTACCCAGTTTGATAGAATACACATCTGGCAGTTACTCCCAAGCAGTTGGCTGACAAGGGAGTGGGATCCAAAAACTGCTAGAAATGTGATCAGGTTTTCCTAGATTATCTAAATATGTACTGAAAGTGCCCTCAAGCTTGGCAACATGGGCTAGAACAATATCAACAGCACCTCAAGTTGTTAGCAGTCGAGTACCAACACTATTACCCATACAACTTTGGACAGTAGAAATTATATCAACTAATATAAATATTATCAAACAGGCTTTACATTGAATAACATAACTGCCACTTATCATCACAGCCCTCATTCTTAAATTCCGAAAAAAAAAAAATCACTAGACATCTCAGGAGAACTCCACAATTATGTGGCCAGATTAAAGATTTACAAGGGTCCATTCTGATAAATGGAGAAATCAAGCAGTTCTGGAATACATTCCTTGACTGTTGGGGTCCATAAGTAATTGCAAGGATAGTATATCCAGGAGCAACTTTAGAAGTTCTGATCTGCATTCCTATGAAGTTTTAACCCTTATAATTTAAGCATGAATAATTTATAAAGGATAATGTTACTAAACCAGGGGGCAGATTTGCGGTTTCCTATTCATTCATCCAGCTTAGATTTGAAATGAGAAAAGGCAGTACTTTGCTTTAAGTAAAAAGGAGGGTGATTTGAAAGAAACAGTATTCTCTGTAATACACATTTATCTCTCCATGTTGTATTTATGCTGCAGAATAGATTAAGATTTCTTGAGAGGGTGTTTATGCTACCACTGGATATGTTAATATGGAGTAGATTTCATTAATACTTTGCAAGCTGAACATGAATGATAATTGAAGTAATATAGAATGTAAAGGTGCAACTTAGCCATTTTGAAAGTTTTCCTAGATACATTGTTAAAATTGGTGGTCACATCTTTTCTTTTCAATTGACAATCTTTAACTAATGCAATATTAGAAGAATTAATCTTATAAGATATGCAACAGATAATAGTTTTGATATGCTTAACTTATTTTGATAATATTCTGCATATGGTCATTTCATTTTTCATGTTAGAAGGTAGATGGGTGATGTACATCCTGTATTGGATTTGATTTGATCAAAAACTGTTTATATTCATTAAAGAATACTTTTTGAAAGTTATATTTCTTTGTTGAAGATAAAAGAATGTGAGTCAGATTGCTTCTCATTCAGGATGTTAAATATAAGAGAATTATTTAAGTCTGTCCCACTCAAATGGCTTTGGTTTAAAAGTAATCTATGCAGTATAAAGTGGTATAGAAATTGATAATTGGATATATATCCAGTTTCAGCTAACTTTCATGATCCCTGTCTGATCTTGCACCTTTCCAGTTTTCTTAGCACCTTTCTCCTTTCATGCTTTGTAAAAAGTAAATAGAATAAGATAATTCTTCATACAGTTTGATAATTATGTAGTAAATATTTCATGAAGTGCTTATTTACATTCAACTGCATTAGCTTCCTTTGTAAAAATGTATACACCCATAGGCATTATTATGAAACACAGTCAACTGGTATAAATAGTGAACAGTGATAATTTATATTTATATAAGTATTTCTCTTACAGCATTTCTAATGTTATTAATGCATTCTGTACTAAACCATAATATAATTAACAATGTTACTATACTTTTACAAATTTATTTGGCAAACATTTCATCTTAAGATACTTGAGGCATATATTCCTTGTTTCTTCTGCAGAAAAGGGTATTAAAAATCATTTGGTTATTCTCCAAGTATTTTAAACGAAAATTAATTTTATAAATATTAATGAATGTGAGATTCATTTTGTTAGACTCTTCAAATATATTTTCGCATATATCAAACATTCTACATCAAAGCTGTCAGGGCTTCCTCTTTCACGATTCACTACAAAACATATCTGGATGTGCTCAACTAATTCAGTGTCTCTTTTACTGCCATGAAAGTGTTACCTGAAAATCTACAGCAGAGATAACAAATATCAAATCAGTTTTATAGAGCTTCATGGATACTTATTAGAAATGGAAATAGTGAGAAATCATAAAACTGAACTTCCCTGCAGATGTCGAGCCTTCCAAGTAGAAAACAGTCTGAGATATTCTATGATGGAAGCTAATTTAACCTTTGATACAATAAAAGATAACACTCTGTGTAAAACTCTGTGTTGCTCACAAATATTACATGTTTATATATTATAACTTTTTGACGTACTGCCTCACTCATTAAAATATAAGTATCTTTGCTGTACATTTAAAATGGATACACAAAAATAAAGTAAGCACATTTATATAAAGGAAGTGTGGAATAGTTGTTTGAATAACACATCGTGTCAGTTTGTTTTGCTTTTCATTTATATGTAAATCACTTTGACAGACTTCAAAACATTTTTTTTGTTTTCTTAAATGGTTTATCTAATATCAAAGTCATTATCTCATTTTGTAATTTAAGAATAACACTCATCAGAATTTGCTTTGCAAACCAAAGATAAAACCCTTACCCACCAAAGCCCTGACATTATGCTAAAGCACTTAAGTGCAGGGTGTTACTGATAACATATATTAAATTTCAAAACAAAGCTATAATACCTTTTCTTTTAACTGCTGATCTATCAGGAAGTACCAAAGAGATGAGATGCAGATAATATATAACTACATTTTTGTTATATATGAAGTACAGATTGTAATTTTGAAGAAACATTTTGTTTTTCAGAATCTAAGTACTTTTAACAATTGCTTGAGCACTGTTTCAGAAATATTCTTGTCTCTAAGTTGGGTGAAGAGAACTAAAATTTTGATTAAAAAGTGTTTGCCATTTATCTGAATCAGGGTGACATTAAAGTTGCAAGTAATAAATGATGGCAACCTCTACATGCCAATTGTAGAGATGGGGCCTGCCCCTGCCTTAAACTAACTTCATACAAATTAATTTTACCCACATTCTAATTAGAGTTTTGTGCATCTGATATTAAATGTCAGATTTGTATTTAACTTGGCATAAGAAAAACTTATTGGGCCACCACCATTTTGGCATTTTTGTCTTCTTTACATTCCATGAAAACAGAAGATTTCATATATTTTCATATCTCAAAATGTGACTACATTAACCATTTTAGATAATACCATTTCATTACAGTTATTTATTTACATCTTAAGTGGATAAGGAGGCCCCACACCTCTTAACCTGCAAACCCTGAAAACGGGATCAAAGGCCCTTGAAAAACAGGTACCTCCAGCCAAAAATTGGACATCTAATTAGCATAAATTTTTAATACCACATGACTCATAACTCTTCCCCCTTCCAATAAGTATATGGGAAACTACTAAAAAATATGCGTTTAAAAATAGGGAGTGATAAAAATGATGGAAAATAGAGAAGCATATTAAAAGACACAGTGAAAATCTATAGAATGTAATAAACTGTATACAAAAGTGTACCACACAAGCTCATTTATTTTTGCTTATGAAAAATGGAGATAAAAACTGTGTGCCACTAGTATTTTGATAATATAGAATGTTTTTTGAGTGTGTGTATGTGTGTGCTAGATAGCATCCAAAATCATGTGCAAAAGCGGGATTCAGAAAATTGTGTAAAGTGGTAAAACAAGCCTGACAATTGGGGTGTCCCTCCAAAAATAGATATTTATTTAGTTAATTTGCTTACCAGGGTAGTACACTGATCATAATAGACCAACCATTTTCAGACACATCTTGAGTGAGGAAATTCACAAAACAATAAAACAGAGCAAATTCACAAACATGGAGTAATCACAAAAAATAGAACGTGCCATTAGATAATTGAAACAATAGGTGAATATTATCAACAGACTAGAAATGTGAATTAATTTTAGTAGTAACAATGAGAGGGAAGCACCAGGTGAGAACAGAGGATTGAAGTAGAAGTGATGAAGGTAAGGAAGGATTAGGTGATATGCTCAGTGGAAAAGCACTTTAGTCACATTTTTGATGGAGGAGTCTTTTGAGTTGAGCTCTGAATGTGGGGAAAGAGGATACTTTTTAGGTGAGGGGGAGGGATTGCCAGTGTTTGACAAGAATGAAAAAGGAATGGTCAGTGTGGTATAGTTTGGTTTGGGGTATCTGAAATAAGAGGGTTAACTGGGAGAGGTTGAAAAAAAGAGACTCAAGGAGTATCTCAACTCTATAGGAAAATGGTAGCCATTTTGTTTTTGAGAGGATGGTATAGTGGTGTTCCTAAAGGGACGAATTAGAAATTAATTAGCAGATTTTGTTTTCAATGGACTGCAGAGTAGATGTGTTTGTACATATATATATATATATATATATATATGTTTGTTTCTTTCGGCTTTTCCCGGTTAGGGGTCACCACAGTGTTACTCCGGTCCGCTAATGATTGGCAGTAGATTTTGACATGCTGGATTGCCGGGCCTAACGCACAACCTTCAACGAAGGAACGCCCATTCACGCATGTCGCCACACAGAAAACGCTCTAACTGAGAATCGAACGGGCAACGTCTAACTGTAAGCCGACAACGCTACCGTATATATATATATATATATATATATATATATATATATATATATATATATATATATATATATGGGTCTACTAATACACTAAACCGACATGACACAACACCGACACCACAAGAACGAAACCACAAAAACACAAAAGTTCTCATGCCCAACAAACCACAATCCTGACAGTTAACAAAACAAAAAGTTCACTGTTCCACACAACACACACACAACACAAGCACACCAGCAACCTAAAAACCTACATTACACCTTACACACAACTATCTATGCATTAACCTTAACCCAAACCCTAACCCTAAGGTCCGTCACTATTGCACACTTATCTTACCTGCACCCTAACCCTAATTCACTTAATCCTCCCCTAATCCTCAATTCCCTAACTATCGCACACTTACCTTACCCACACCCTAACCCTAAGTCCCTCACTATCACACACTCACCTTACCCGCACCCTAACCCTAAACCCCTCACTATCACACACTTACCGAGTCGTACTCACACGTTTCCCATATCGGTGTTTTCGCTGTCGGGATTACAAGTTGTCGATTATCTGCTCCATATATATATATATATATATATATATATATATATATATATATATACATATATATATATATATATATATATATATATATATATATATCTAGAGAGAGAGAGAGAGTCTGTTGTTATGACGGGGAAACCATATTAAAGTTGAGCAAGGAGGACTCCTTTACATATTCCATCTCTAACTGGTTTGGAGAGAACTGAAGGTATTTTACAAGATTGGAATAAGACAGACCTGATCTTTTTCCTGGTGTTTTCAATGTGGCTTTGGAAGTTAACTGACTCTTCTAGTCATAAACCTAAGTATCTGAAGGATGTGGTTGTCTCTATCTGGGAACCGCTGAGATCTATGATGGTGAGATTTTTAAGAGTGTTTTTTCAGTTTTTGCCAGGTTCAGAATACCAACCTATTTTTGTTTTTGAAGGGTTTAGGAGTAGCTTATCATTGTTTAGCCAAGAATTACAGATGTGGAGGTTAGAATAGCTGAATGTGAGGGACTAGGTTGAAAAATAAAAATGCCATCTGTATAAAGAGTAATGGGGAGGTTAGAAGGCAATTTGTTAATAAAAACTGAAACAGTGGGGTGAATATGGATTCCTGTGGCACTCCTCTGGTACATCATGTATAGGGGTAAATCTGTCCTAAAAATGAAAGTATCCCTTGAAAATAAGGACAGTTGAGTGGTTTGCACTGCTGTCCAGTGTTCTCTCCCACCCACATGTCTTTCATGCTGCAAAACTGTTCTGTTAACTTTTTAGGTGACATTACAGTAATAGGTGAAGTGCATCCCTTCTGTTTGTTTCCCTCTAACCTATACATCTTTTGCATGACACAACTGTGACATTAGAGTAAAAGGGGATGAGCATCCTTGCAGTCTAGTGTCCTGCCCACCCATATGTCTGTTCGGATGCAAAACTGTTTTTCTATTAACATGTATATTGACTTTATAGTAATAATTATATTTCTATAGTGTCAGGTGTCTCCCTCCTCACAAAAAATTGAAGGATTTGCTGGTTAACTCTGAGAAGTTTTAAAGTTTGTATGACTGCTTCCCTATGCACACAGACACACGTGCACACACACACATGCACACAAATCTGTTACTGCTTTTCTTTCTGCATACATTCACATATGCAGTCATACACATGCACATACCTTCCACTACTTCCTGTCCACTAAACTCAATATTTACCTTTAATACTTCACCCATTGAAGATAATATGTAAATGTGAAATTTGGCTGAGTGAATTTACTCTGCCAAACAAGCTATCTTACATAGGCAAGCATATAAGTTACTTTAGGCATTTCTGGGAGAGTAAACATGCCTAATTTGTACAGGCTTCCCCCTGGAATATCTCATTAGCATACTGCTTGGACACAGAGATGGTCCATCATGGTAATCTTACAGACCGTGTAAAATCACTGCTGTGGGCCTGTCTCTGAAAGTGCCACTGCCAGTGGTTGCAGTCAAAAATATAGTCATATGCATAAATATAGTATGGGTCTCCCATAAGTTCACAGTAGTTACTAGGCCTTCAGTCCATAAAGGAGCCTAGCCAAATTGCCCCAAGGCACTGCCATGCTAAATGACTTGCTCAGGCACACGGAAGGCTAACAAAGGCAAAGGGACTCTAAATAAGGAACACAGGAAACAGCTCTTTAATAGCTCATAGCATTACTCCTACTAAAACAATGAGTGAGAAAGTCACTGAAAAACCAATCAATAAAAACAAAATGAAAACTCCAGCAAAGCTAGAACTTCCACTGAGTGACTTCCCAAACCTTCCAGTGGAAGTTCTAGCTTTGCTGGAGTTTTCATTTGGTTTTTACTGATTGTTTTTTTCAGTGACCTTCTCACTCATTGTTTTAGTTTGTTGTTTGGGATATTTTTGCAGTGACCCTAATGATAACGAACATCAGTTGGGTATAACAGCCCTGTGTTTCTAATGCTTAGTCAAACACTCTGCTTGTGCTGACGAGGTCATAATAAGCCCGAAATACGCATATCCACAGCTAATGGGGTTTGGCTTTATTGACCTGAAATTGTCCATTAAAATGACAAAGTCATGGGCATTCAGAACTTCCAATTAGCTGAAACACCTGATGCTCATAAGGATCATTTGCAAATATCCCATGTGCCTCTGATACAAGAGATTAGGGAGGTAGCTCAGTGGAAGTTCTAGCTTTGCTGGAGTTTTCATTTTGTTTTTAGTGAGTGGTTTTTCAGTGACCTTCTCACTCATTGTTTTGATTTCATCAATGCAAATGCCTTGGACCAGTTGGTTGACACCCCCACAAGAGGTGAAAATATCTTGGACTTGGCATTAACCAACACGAGTAACCACTGCAGCATCCGTAAAGTATCATCAGATCTGACCACAAAGCGGTCACCTTCAAAGTCATCATCTCCCATGAACCCCCCCCAGCTAGGGTAAAAAGGAAAAACTTCTCCAAAGCTGATTATAACCTTCTGAGGGAAGGTATTAACAGCTTCACCATCCCCTCCCTCTCTATAGGAACTGGTGCAAATGTCCAAAGCAACATCAAAGTACTATATGAGCATTTATATAGCTGCATGGAATCAGGAATACCAGACAGGAAGAAATCATCCTCCTCAAGGAAGAGTAAACCTGTCTGGGGGACAGTGGCAATAAATAAACTACAATAAAAGGAAAAAAAAATGGCTGCCCAGGACCAAGAAGGAGACGATGCCTAACTGGAGGCAATCTCTCCTTAGCCTGAACAAGCAAAAAAGAGAACCAGTAAAATCCTCCAAAGCAAATTTTGTGTCCAAACTGGTGACATCTACTAAAGACAATCATAAAGCCTTCTTTACATATGTCTGCAATTTCAAGCGAAGCACCCGGATAGTACAGTTGTGTACGCTTACCATAAATGTAGATGTTCTAGTGTCTTCACTGTTGCAGTCATGACTGTAGGGTTCTCCCCTGCCAGCAGGCAGTCCTCGGTTGGCCAGAATCCCAAAGTCTGGGTCCGGCGTCGGCTGCTCAGCCATGCTCCCTGACGTCAGAGCGCCAGGAGTACAAAGCTGACAGCCGACGCCATGTTCTCCAGTTTTTCTTGCCCCAGATGTCAGGTGTTCCAAAATGAGTAAGATCCCATACCCTTTGCAAATACACCTCAGAAGAAGGGTGAAGAAGGGAACCACACAAAGGAGAAAATAAGAGGGGACAGGAGGGAGGGTAACCCAGACTGCAACAGTGAAGACACTCGAACATCTACATTTATGGTAAGTGTACACAACTGTACTATGTTCATCGTGTTTCACTGTTGCAGTCATGACTGTAGGGTTGAATCTCAAAGGAGAATAAAAGGGAGGTGGTCATAAAGTAGAGGGGGTGGCTAAAAGGCCCTGCAAGACTGCAGAAGCAAAGCCTGCCCTAGACTTAGAGTAGAGAGGTAGATTGTAGTGCTTGGAAAAAGTATGCACTGAACCCCACGTTGCAGCTTCCAAAATGTCTTTGGTAGGAACTCCCCTGAGGAAGGCAGCTGAAGTGGCAGCAGCTCTGGTAGAGTGAGTCCTTATACTCCATGGGATTTGCTTTCCATGGTGTGAATAACAAAATCTGATTCCATGAGCATTCCATTTAGAAATGGTCTGTTTTGAAATGGCTTTACCTTGGGAACTTGAAGCATAAGAAACAAACAATTGCTCTGATTTCCTGATGTCCTTGGTTCTGTCCAGGTAAAAACGTAGTTGTCTGTGTACATCCAAGGAATGCAAGATCCTTTCCCCCTTATTTTGAGGAGTGGGGAAAAAAGTTGGCAAGTGAATAGTTTGATTTAAAGCCACTTTGGAAACCACCTTAGGCATGAAAGTAGGATTAGTCCTTAAAGACACCCTGTCTTGATGGAAAATAATATAAGGTTCCACAGCCATGAGAGCTTGCAACTCCGAAACTCTCCTGGCAGAGGTCAGAGCTAACAGGATGGCTGTCTTCCAAGATAAAAAACTTGATGTCAGATGTGGCAGCAGGCTCAAAATGAGGTAAGGTGAGCTTTTCCAAAACATAGCTGAGATCCCAAGCAGGAATGGGTGGAGAGCTAGGGGGCCTTAAGTTCTTAGCTCCTCTGAGAAACTGTCTCATGAGCTGGTGGGAAAAGATTGGAGGGTTTGTATTATAATGAGCAGAAATAGCAGAGGCATGTATTTTTATGGAAGAGAAAGACAGACCCTTATGTAAGAGGTCTGTCAGGTAAAGTAAAATCAGAGGAATGTTAGGAATAAGAGGATCTGAATCCCGAGCCTGCATCCAGGAGCAAAATCTTTTCCATTTTCCTGCATAAGATTTTCTAGTGCTAGGACATCTGGCTTCTAAAATGACATCCATAGCCTGCTTGGGTAGGAGAGAATGAATCATAGACTCTGGATTAACCATGCCGCCAGGCTGAGAGTTTTGACAAGGGAGTGCAGAACCTGACCCTGGTGTTGGGACAGAAGGTTCGGAGTCTGTGGTAAAACCCAAGGGGGCTCCAGACAAAGGTTTTTCAGTGTTGGGTACCAAAACTGTCAAGGCCAATTTGGGGCCAGCAAGATTATCATCTTGGACTTGTCCTGTTTGATCTTTAATAACACCCGTGGAAGAAGAGGTAGAGGTGGGAAGGCATACCCTGAGAGGTTTCTCCAACTGAGTGATAGTGCATCCACTTTCCAAGCTAGTTCGTGGAATGTCCTGGTGCAAAAAATCTGTAGTTGATGATTGAGGTGGGATGCAAAGAGGTCTATGTGAGGACATCCCCAGACTGCTGTAATCATCTTGAATATTTCGGTGTCCAGCATCCATTCGTGTGGGTCCGACAGGTTTCTGCTCAGACTGTCTGCCAGGAAGTTTTGCTTCCCTGGTAGAAATTGAGCTTGAAGGTCCAGTTTGCAAGCTAGAGCTGTGTTCCATAGCTTCATGGCTAGTCTGCAAAGGGGATAGGAATGAGATCCCCCTTGCTTGTTTATGTACCACTTAACTGTGGTGTTGTCTGTCCGTATCAGTAGTTGTCCTGGATGTAGAAGATTCCTGAAGGCCAATAGAGCCTTCTGAATGGCTAACATTTCCTTTAAATTGATATGTAAGAGCTTCTGATCCTTTGTTCAAAGGCCCTGCAGACAGTTGCCCCAAAAATGGGCTCCCCATGCATAATCTGGGGCGTCTGTGGTTAGTATCTGAGTGGCTGGAGGCAGACTGAAGGGTTTTCCTTTATTTAGAGTACATGCCTTGGACCACCAAAGGAATTCCTTTTGAAGACAAGGCAGGATGGTAATCTGTATGTCTAAACTGTGGCAATGCTGAGCCCATACACTTTTTAGGTACCACTGTATTTTCCTCATATGCAGTCTTGCATATGGTACGAGAAGGATGCAGGAGGCCATGTAACCCAAAGCCTGCAGGAATTTCCTTGCAGATAGCTGAGTTAATGTTGCCAAGGTTTTGAAAGTTGAAGCCAGCTGTAATTGTTTTTCATATGTCAGAAATACCATCTGGGTTGTTGTGTTGAGAAGAGCACCCAGAAAAGTTATCTGTTGTGATGGTGTCAAATTTGACTTTTTTATGTTTACAGTGAATCCCAAGAACTTGAGAAGATTCTGAACAAATTCTAGATGCTGGAGTAAGACATCCTTGCTGTCTGCCTGAATAAGACAGTCGTCCATATAAGGGTAAATTTGAATTCCCTTGAGTCTGCAATAAGCTACTACTGGAACCAGGCATTTGGTGAAGACCCTGGGCGCAGTAGACAATCCAAAGGGCAGCGCAGAGAATTGATAGTGCTTCGATTCCGCCTCGAACCTGAGGTATTTTCTGCATTCCTGCCTGATGGGAATGTGTAAATATGCCTCCTTTAAATCCAAAGTTACCATCCATGCATTTTTGGTCAGCATTGGAAGTAGCTGCTGTAGAGTAAGCATCTTGAATTTTGGTATCTCGAGAAAAGTGTTCAAGACTGACAGATCCAGAATGGGTCTCCATGAATTTTGCTTTCTGGGGACTAGAAAGAGTCTTGAGTAAAAACCTTGTCCCATCTCTGAAAGTGGAACCAGTTCTATGGCTTTCATAGCCAAGAGAGCTTCCACCTGGTTTAAGGCCTCTAACCATTGATGTTTTGGAAGATCCGGCCATTCGCTTGGTCTTGGTAGGGTATGAAAATGGAATTTGTAACCTCTTGAAACCACATCCAGAACCCACTTGTTTTGGGTTATATGAGTCCAATTTAGGTGAAAAAGAGAAAGTTTTCCTCCAAGAGGGGCATCCAGGCAAGAAGTTCCTGCAGCCCAACAGAGGGAGTCATTGAATCTGTTTTCTATGAGCTTGTGACCTGTCCTCCCCTAGGGGTGGAAGCAGTCCACTGTCTTGGTCTATAAGAGGCTTGTGTTTGACGCCTTCCTCGGGAGCATCTGTATCTACCCCTCTGAGGCCTGTCAGAATTGGGAAAGGACCAATTTTTAGTAGGCCAATTCCTACTAAATCTGGGTGGCTGTACTTGTAAGAAATCTTTAACCGTTTGCATGGATTTTGCCTTGTCCTCCATCTTCATTATCACCTCTTCAGCTTTAGATCCAAACAAAACATTATGCTGAACAGGAGCATCCAATAATTTAGCTTTTACTTGATCTGGCAAGTTTTGTTCCTTTAACCGCGCATGCCTTCTAATGACTGTGCCAGAGGCAGTAGCCCTACAAGAACCCTCCAAGGCATCAAATTCACAGTGTAAACCATGCTTCCCAACTTGTTCAGTGGCATGCATTAAGTCATGTAATTCCTTATCATCTGCACAGGCGGAAATGGAAGTTAACTTTTGTTTTATAACAGACAGAAGAAATTGCTGGTATTTCAGCATATGAAACTGACAGCGTAAAGCCCTAATAGATAAAGTAGCAGAAGTGTACACTTTTTTGCCCCATCTTTCTAAAGATCTAGAATCCTTCTCAGTGGGAATGGGGTTTTTAGCAGAAGTGGCCTTAACCCCCTTAGGACCCTGAGAAATGGTTTCAGGATCAGCAGTAGGATTCTTGTATAAAAACTGATGGGAATCAGGAACCCTATAATATCTGTCTGGCTTAACAGGAGCTGGAGGAAAAGAGTCAGGAGTTAAGTTAGCCTCCGAAAAAGCATCATCCACAATATCCAAAATAGGAGGAATAGCCAGGGGTCTATGTTGGGGAAGAAGAAGAAAATCCCTAAGTCTTTTATTAGATTCCGAGTACTCCTGTCCTTCCCAGTGAAAATGTTCCCTCATTTCATGCAAAGTTTCCCCAAAAGAGAAATCCTCAGGGGGAGAAGCTGAAGGAATGGATTCCTCAGCATCAGAATCCTCATAAGGAGGGAAAGAATATTCCTGGTCAGAAGAAGAAACTGAAGAAACAGAAGCCTGATCAGAGGAGTCATAATACACTTCCTGCCTTGGCCTTTTATCTGGAGGGGGATGTGAACCCCTAATCATAGTAAGTAAGTCTTCAGCCATCTTGAGTAACTGTTTCTGAGACTTGGGTGCCGGATTAGAAGAGGCCTGGGCTGCAGTCTTTGATTTGGAAGGAGTCTTTGCCTTTGTCTTTGGCTTTGCCTTTATTAGAAGCTGAGTAGGCCTGAAAACCCCTTTGGAAGCCGGTACCTGCACAGCGGCTCCGGACCCATCTGAAGGAGCATTGTCCGAAGGTCCTGCAACAGAAATATTCAAAGGCCTAGTTGGCTCCTCGTGGGAGTCCATTTTGGCTATTGGTTCCGAAATGGCCGATAACAGGAGCTGCAAAAGCACCTCACTGACGACAGCCGAACCTGAAGCTGGCTCTGCTTGTACAATATCGTCTGATTTGGACCTCGGAGGCCTGTCTTTATCCTTGCGTCGTTTGTGAACTCCGGTAGCCGGAACCGTATCCGACATTTTGTAATTAAAATGCCTACCGAAGTAATGAAATGCAAAATTGTACCTTCGTTTAATTGTACGTTGATTGAATCTAGCACAAAACCGACAACTAGCTACGTCGTGGTCAGGGCCTAAGCAAGGAATACAGTAAGAATGAAAATCCTTATGAGGTATTTGCTTCCCACATGAAATACAATTATTAACTTTTTCTGACATCGGACTGGAGCAAGAAAAAAGTTTCCCCAACGGGGTACTTAGCTTTGAGTAGGAGAAGAAAGTCTTCGGACTGAAGTATGATTAGAAAAAATTGTCAGGAGTCAGCCGACTGGCACTTGCGAACTGCTATCACTGCACGGCAAGAAAGACTGGAGAACATGGCGTCAGCTCTCAGCTTTGTACTCCTGGTGCTCTGACGCCAGGGAGCATGGCTGAGCAGCCGACACCGGACCCAGACTTTGGGATTCTGGCCGACCGAGGACTGCCTGCCGGCAGGGGAGAACCCTACAGTCATGACTGCAACAGTGAAACATGATGAACATCTGCTCAGAGCTGGTGGTCAAGGACACCACATACACAAAGGCTGTAGATATAGCCAACCTGCAGGAAGACAGGCTCAGTGAAAACTTCACCCCTCTGTCCACCCCTTATCAGTAAAACAGGACATCCCTCAGCACCTGACCTCCTCCCCTTATCTCTAGGAAGCAAGTCATCATTGCCCTCTCAAAGGCAAACTATACAGTCTCCATGGGACCTGACAACATCCCAGGCTGCATCCTACATGAACTCAGGCAGGAAAGTACAGTTTTGTACCTACCATAAATGTAGATGTTCGAGGATCCACATTGCTGCAGTCCTAACCATTGGGTAGTCCGCTGTCCAGTCGGCCCGAATACCAAAGTATATGGCTGACGCCGGTCAAGGCGCATTAGACTGACGTCAGGACGTCAGGGTACTAATGCGCATGACCGACGTCATATCCTCAGTCTTTTCTTGCCCCAGATGTCAGAAGACCCTAAAAAGACAAGGCCAAAACCAAAAACACCAAACACTCCTGCACCAAAATATGTACAATATATACAAAATTACAAGAGTATAACCTCACCCACACAACCACCCCTAAACACAGAGGGGAAGGAGGGAGGGTAAATTGGACTGCAGCAATGTGGATCCTCGAACATCTACATTTATGGTAGGTACAAAACTGTACTATGTTCTTCATTCCACATTGCTGCAGTCCTAACCATTGGGTAGAATCCCAAAGCAGAGGTAAGGGAGGCTGGCAAATCATAAGGAAGCAGGAGCTGTCAACATGCCTTGCAAATTAGCTGTGGCAAAACCAGCCCTAGATTTAGAGTAGAGAGGAAGGTGGTAATGCTTAGAGAAAGTATGCACTGAACTCCAAGTAGCTGCCTCCAAAATATCCTTAGTTGCCACACTCCTTAGAAATGCTGTTGAAGTGGCAGTAGCCCTAGTGGAATGAGGCCTAATCCCAGCTGGAATCTCCTTGCCATGATGGGAATAACAAAATGCAATGCGAAACCCAATCCACTTAGAAATAGTTTGTTTTGACACAGGCTTGCCCTGAGAACTCAAAGCAAAAGAAACAAACAACTGCTGAGACTGCCTAAAATCCTTAGTCCTGCTTAAATAATAATGCAACTGCCTGTGTACATCTAAAGTGTGCAAAATCTTTTCCCCCTTATTTTGGGGATCTGCATAGAAAGTAGGCAAATGAATAGTTTGGTTTAAAGCCACACTAGAAACCACCTTAGGCATAAAAGAAGGATTAGTACGTAATGATACCCTATCCTTATGGAAAATCAAAAAAGGCTCTACCGCCATAAGGGCCTGCAATTCAGAAACCCTTCTTGCAGAAGTAATGGCCAACAAAAAAGCAGTCTTCCATGACAAGTATTTCAATTCAGCAGTAGCCACAGGCTCAAAAGGTTGTAGAGTAAGTTTCTCCAACACAAAATTGAGATCCCAAGCAGGAGTAGGAGCTCTACGTGGGGGTCTTATATTCTTTGCCCTCTAAGAAATTGCTTGAACAAAGGATGCGAAAACAATGGTGGGTCACAATCATAGTGAGCTGAAATTGCTGCAGCATGAATCTTAATAGAAGAGAAGGACAAACCTTTGTCCAATAACTCAGTAAGATATTGAAGAGCCACACTCAAATTAGGCTCAGAAATCTCCAAATTCTTTGCTGCACTCCAAAATAAAAATCTCTTCCATTTTTCTGCGTACACTTTCCTTGTACTAGGTCTTCTGGCTTCCATAATCACATTTAAAACTTGTTGAGGAAGTTGAGACCTGCTGTGTTTCAAAACAGAATATGCCAGGCTGTTAGATGAAGAGAGTGAAGCTTGACATTGAGCAGGTGACCGTCCCTCTGAGACAACAGGTGTGGAATCAAAGGAAAAGGCCATGGAGGCTTCCTTACCAGACTCCTCAGTAATGGGTACCAGTGTTGCCGAGGCCAATCTGGAGCTATTAAGATCATCCTTGGCTTGTCTTGTCTGACCTTTAGGAGCACCTTTGGGAGAAGAGGCAGAGGTGGAAAGGCATACACATGAAGATTTTTCCAACTGAAAGAAAGAGCATCCACTTTCCAAGCCGTGTGATGAAACCTCTCTGTGCAAAACTTTGGCAGCTGGTGGTTTAGTGGAGAAGCGAACAGATCTATGTCTGGAGTTCCCCATGACACTGTCAATTTCGAACTACATGAAGATCCAGTTTCCACTCGTGGGGATCCATGATTTGTCTGCTTAACACATCTGCTAAGGAGTTCTGTGCTCCCGGCAGAAACCTTGCCTGAAGAGTTAGTTGCAAGCTGAGCGCAGTCTCCCATAAAATCATTGCTTGCCTGCACAACGGGTAAGAATGTGTTCCCCCTTGTTTGTTGATGTACCACATGACAGTTGTGTTGTCTGTTAGAATCAACACCTGCCCTGGAAGAAGTAACTCCTTGAAAGCCATTAATGCAAACTGGACTGCTAACATCTCCTTCATGTTGATATGTAGATGCTGTAGTCTGGCAGGCCACTTGTCTTGTATCCACTTTCCATTTAGATGAGCTCCCCAAGCAATGTCTGAGGCATCTGTCGTTAGAATCTGACTCGCCTCTGGCCGGGTCACAGAGAGTCCCTTGTTTAGGTGACATTCCTGAGCCCACCACAAAAATTCCTGTTGAATGCAAGGTATTATTTGAATGACAGTGTCCAAATCCTGGCAGTGCTGTGTCCATACATTTTTGAGATACCATTGCAGCTTCCTCATATGCAGTTTGGCATTGGGAAGCACCAGAATACAAGATGCCATGAACCCTAAGGCTTGAAGGACTGTCCTTGCAGTCAGCCCGGACTGAAGAGATAGTTGATGGAAGTAAATGGAAAGATTCTTTTGTTTGTCCGGGGTTAAAAGGCCATCTGGGCTGCTGTATTCAGTCTCACACCCAGAAAGCACATGTCTTGAGAGGGTACTAGACTGGACTTTATTTCGTTCACAGAATACCCTAGGCATCTTAGCACTGCTATCACATATTCCAAATGCTGTAAAAGGTCTTCCTTTTCTTGAGCCAGAATCAGGCAGTCGTCCAAGTAAGGATAGATTTGAATTCCTTTTAGCCTGAAGTAAGCTATCACTGGAGCCAGAACCTTTGTGAATACTCTGGGCGCAGTAGATAAGCCAAAGGGCAATGCAGAGAACTGATAATGGGAATTTCCAGCTCGAAAACGCAGATACTTCCTGCAACGTAGTCTGATAGGCACATGAAGGTAAGCCTCCTTGAGATCTAAAGTTACCATCCAGTGATCTTTGCCCAGCAGAGGTAAAAGCTGTTGTAACGTCAACATTTTGAACTTGGGAATGTCCAGATAAGTGTTGAGGATAGATAAATCCAAAATTGGTCTCCACGTGTCCCCCTTCTTTGGTACTAGGAACAGGCGAGAATAAAATCCTAGGCCCCTTTCTGGCACAGGGACTGGCTGAATGGCCCCTATTTGGAGTAACAGAGAAATTTGCTTGTGAGCCTCTTTTCTTTGCAGAGGAGGAATGTCTGGCATGCCTTTGAAAGGAGGCAAGGTATGGAAATAAAACCTGTAACCGTGGTGAATGATATCCAAAACCCATCTGTCTTGGGTAATTAAATCCCAATTTTCTTTGAAAAGAGCCAGCCTTCCTCCCAAAGGTGCTGCCAGACGAGAATGTACTGGCAGCTGAAAAGGCAGGTCATTGGGTCTGTTTACGAAAGGACTGACCCCTGCCCTCACCAGAAGTCTGAGCAGGTGAACTCCTGTTCTAGGCCTAAAAGAACCTTGAGCTCTGCCCCTACCACGTCTAGACCTACCCCTAGACTGGGAATCATAAGCAGGATATGTCCATCCCTTAGTAGGCCAATTTCTACTAAACTTCGGAGGCTGCACCTGCAAAAAATCTTTAACAGTTTGCATAGACTTAGCCTTGTCCTCCATTTTCTTTAAAACTGCTTCCACAGGCGAACCAAACAACACGTCAGACTGTAAAGGAGCATCCAAAATCCTTGTCTTAACATGCTCAGCTAAATTCTGATCCCTCAACCAGGCGTGCCTACGAAGAACAGAACCAGTGGCAGCCACCCTCGAGGAGGCCTGCACAGCATCAAAACCACATTGCAATGAATGCTTACCCACCTGTTCAGACACATGAACTAAATCCTGCAACTCTTTACACTCAATACCTTCCGCCAGAGCATCCACCTTAGACTTCAATTGTGAAAGGAGATAATTTTGATATTTTAACATGTGAAACTGGCAATTCAACGCCCTCATGGCTAAAGTGGAAGAAGTATACACTTTCTTTCCCCATCTATCCAAAGCCCTTGCCTCTTTATCAGGAGGAACAGGATTTTTAACAACAGAAGCCTTAACACCTTTAGGCCCCTGAGAGACAGTTTCTGGGTCTGCCCTAGGACTCTAAAAAGATACTTATGAGCTTCAGGCACCCTATAGTACATATCCGGTTTAACTGGGGCAGGGGGCAAAGAATCAGGGTTCAGGGAAGCCTCTGCAAAACATCTTCCACCACATTCAGAACAGGAGGTATAGCTAAAGGCCTATGCTGGGGTAAAACAAGAATTCCCTAAGCCTCTTCCTGGAATCAGAGAAATCTTGACCTTCCCATTTAAAATGCTCCCTCATGGAATGCAGAGTCTCTGAAAATGAAAAATCCTCAGGAGGAGAAGCTGAAGGAGTAGAATCATCCACATCAGAATCAGAATAAGGAGGATACTCCTGCAAGTCTTCAGCCAAGACTCAGAAGCCTCCGAACACTGCTCAAAACTCTCAAACTCAGGCTCCACCCTAGGCCTCTTATCAGGAGGGGGCATAGAACCTCTAATCATAGTAATCAAATCCTCTGCCATTTTAAGCATATGTTTCTTAGGCAAAGATCCTGAAGAGCTAGGAGAAACCCCACTGAAGTTAAACCTGGCCTGCCTCTCAAAGAAGCCTTGGAAACAGAAGGGAGGCTCTAACCACCTTAGGAAGAGAGGGAAGAACAGCCACCTGAGAAGCCCCTTCAGCCTGGCCTACCTCCTGAGAGGACACATCCTGTAACAGTAAAGTCTCTCCCTGAGACTCCAAAGAAACTCCTGGCAAAACCTCCGGCTCCACTGAGCCTTCTAAAGAACCGACGTCCGGGACTGCCGGTTCTTCCACTCTAGGCTTTGCTGCTTTGTCCTTGCGCTTTTGAGAAGCGGGCGGAGCATCCGACGGCATTTTATAATTACAACGCTTCCCAAAACTAACCTGGCACAGTCTAACCTTCTCTTAATAGTGCGTTTGTTAAATCTAGCACAAGAGCGGCATCCAACAACGTCGTGCTCAGGCCCTAAACAAGGTATACACAAAGTATGGTAATCCCTAGGAGGTATCTGTTTCCCACAAGAAATACAGTTATTCACTTTTTCTGACATCCGGTTAAATACTGAGGCAAGAAAAAACCAAAATATTCCCCAACGGGGTACTTACCCAACTTTGATTCGGTCTGAAACTCCGACTTCAGAAAATTTCAGAACGCCAACCTGCACTCGCAAAACTGCTTCTGCATCGGACCATGCGGCAAAAAAGACTGAGGATATGACGTCGGTCATGCGCATTAGTACCCTGACGTCCTGACGTCAGTCTAATGCGCCTTGACCGGCGTCAGCCATATACTTTGGTATTCGGGCCGACTGGACAGCGGACTACCCAATGGTTAGGACTGCAGCAATGTGGAATGACGAACATCTTACAGCACCATTAGATACCCTATTCATCCAAAGCCTGAGTACTGGCTTCATCCAAGCTGAGTGGAGTACAGCCACTGTCATCACTTTGCATAAAAATGGTGGAGCATCTACCAATCCAGAAAATTATAGACCGATCAGCCTAACTAGCCTGATGTGCAAGGCCATAGAGCAGATTATCACGGACCTCATAAACAAGGACTTTGGCAACCTCCAGACACTCAATCCCATACAGTTTGGTTTCAAGGGGGAGATCATGAATGTTAAATTTAGTCGACTTCTTTGAGACAGGCAGCAAGGCCATGGACGAAGGGAATACAGCGCACACTGCTTACCTTGACCCAGCCAAAGCCTGTGATACTATTCCCACTCGGGTATAATAGATAAACTCTCTCAACTAGGCATTAATCCATATGTTACCAGATGGGTAGCAAACTGGTTCACTGATAGAACCCACCTAGTCAAAATAGGGGAAGCCATCTCGAGCAATAGACCCGTAATGAGAAGTGTACCCCAGGGATTGGTCTTGGGGCCTCTCCTGTCTGGGATATACTTTTCTGAGGTGCAGGCCAAAACTAGTGGTCTATGGCTGACCAAGTTTGCAGATGACTGCAAGCTGTGCACTGTCATCACTTACCTTAGTGATGTGGATATCTTCCAAGAGGGTCTCATGCAAACAAATGCATCATCCCCTTTGGGGAGAGTGACATCCTCATAAATTAATGAGTAAATCCACAAAAATGAGTGTAGAGGAGGCAGACCACTTTTTAAAACCACCAAGCATGTTTTTTATTTACTAAACAATAAAATATATAAGCGCTTTCATCTCAATATTCCAAAAGTTAGTCTCAACTGCCATGCGAGTTCTAATTTTTCTAATATCTGATTTTGTTTTAGGACATACTGTTGCTTTAAACTTTTTAAGTCTGTTTCAGGATATGATGTCATCCTTACAGGGTTTAAAACAAACTGGGCTGTTTTAAAATTTGTATCTGATGAAGTCTCTGTAATTTTGGAATATTGAGACGAAAGCGCTTATATATTTTATTGTTTATTAAATAAAAAACCGTGCTTGGTGTTTTTAAGAAGTGGTCTGCCTCCTCTACACTCATTTTTGTGGATTCATCCTCATAAATTATCACACTGGAAACAAATTCCTAAGCATGCAATCAGTTGAGAGGACTTGGGCAACCAGTTTAATAGCAAACTAACTTTTGACCGCCGTATTGCCTCTGTTGTACAGAAAGCTTTCTACATTGTCTACCTCATTAGTAAGGGTATTTCATCCAGAGACAAGGTGGTCATAACATCCCTGTATTATTCCCTTATAATACCCATTACTACATACAATGCCCCTTTCAGCATGTACCTCACAAAACACATGGAGCAGCTGGAGAGACCACAGAGGTTCCTCACCAGGAGATTCCAGGGCCTCAAATATCTACCATACACAGAAAGGCTAAAAGCCCTGTTCCTCTATTCAGTCTTCTACAGATGCCTCAGAGCAGTCTCAGACCCCTCCCTGATGGGAGTGCTGCATATCCACAAGTCAAGCTCCACTTGAGTAACCCACATCCACAACCTCAGCTTGGTCTGTGAAATCAATAGGACTTGTTGGCGAGACAGATTTGTGTCCCAGAGACTCCCCCTTTTGTGGAACAGACTCCCTCTCCATGTCAAGCAGAGTACCTCATTAACCCTTTTTAAGCACAACCTGGATAACTGCAATGGGAACAGAAAATACACCACTGGGATTCCACCTGTGTCCCTGTTGGACAGTGGCATAGGTACTGACTTGTTGGAATATGGGCTAAATTCTTGGCTGGATTTGTAAGGGCCTCAGGGCCAATAGCCTACTAACTTCCTATGAGTTTTGACATTGCATTTGAATACTTTTATCCACCAAGCCTGGGATAGTGGGAAAGTTTGTATCCATGGTAACAGGCAATTCTTAATTTATTAGATGGCTAATGTAAGAATAGAGAGTAATGTCAGTAGTTAGTAACACTGGGGGAAGCACTGGGGGAAGTGCTTGTCACTATCGAAATTAGTTGCCCTATGTGCAACTAGGTATTGGTAAAATTTCAAGGCTACCTTTACTGGGTAAATGTCAGCTCAAGGTGCCTCTGTCTATATAAGGTACTACCAAACATTTGAATAGCTTGACTGTAGCAGACCTTGGCAATTTATGGATGAAGTATTTATGGAGATACTCCAAAGTTAGACTAGATGGTACAAATCAAGCAGTACTTATTGAAAAGATAGAAATACCTTTACCAAAATGATGAATAGTGAGAATTAACTTAATTGGCTACTACTAGTGCTGGTCTCACCACTGCTTCACTCTGCTGAGAAATAATGTTCCTTTGCTTCTTCTCACCAGAAGTAAAACAGTAGCACAGATAAAGCTGTAGATAAAGATAAAGATCTGTAGACTTGCTGTATCCTTTTCCTGGTAGATGCCTTGAATAGCAAACAGGCCAATCAGCAATGTTCCACACACACACTTGGTGCATGCCCAATCAGAAACATTCAGGAATCAATGATCCTCTGCTCCTTCTCTCATCAGTAACAAAACTGTAGCATAAACTAAAAGCGTACTTATATGAAGCAGTTATCAGGGCTTTTGGTGTCTGGCAATATCCAGAAAATAATGTCCTCATGCTCCTTCTCTCACTAGGAGTAAAACAGAAGCTCTCATCCCATCTAATGAGAAGCAGAATGCAAACTTTCCAATGAGTGATAGTCTTGGATCAGATGCTGCAGATTTTACAGGTAAGATGGAAAACTATGTCAATATTCTAAGAGTTTTGGTACACTCTAAACAGTTAGGAAGATATAAAGTAAGGGACAACTTGAACTTTATCAGTCTAGCAGGAGGCTATGGAATATGGTGGCAAGAAATAAATTTAAATAGTTTAAGGGGGAGTGACTTCACAAAATAATAATTTTGTGCTTACTGATAGTTCACAATGAAAGAGCAGAAGGAAGAAAAAATATATTGTCAAACTGACATAAAGGGTGGGCAACTAGACAGGAAATGAGTTTAAGAATACAAAAGCACCAGGGTTGGAGGGTGGGGAAAATCCAATTTCTACATACTCACAAGAGACACAGCTTTGGTTTCTTTCCTTCTTCTAATACACAAAATAAAACAGAATGCAGTTAAAACAGAGGATTATGAAAATCTGCAATAATATACAAAATAGAAGAATGCAATAAAGCAATATAAGGAAAAGCAAACTAACCTTTCCCACACAGCAGTCTATGGCAGAGTGAGCTTTTCCAGAAAGGCCACGTTTGATATTATGTTGATGTTGTTTGGGATTTCTTTTATTTTCATGTTCAATAAGCTTTTATTAAGGTATTTATGTTAAGTTATTGTTGACCTGGTAACAAAAAACAAATTGCTTACATTGCAAATTTTGGTATAGTTATCTTACCTGGGAAGGGTTCATTGATAATATCTGTTTGCCCTGGTATGGTGCAGATGTTGTGTCTGGGAATGTTTCACATGGATGTGGTAAAGGGTTATTTCTGCCCTAACAAGCAATAAGATTGACAGACCATTATCTTCAGGAGGGAGCATAGGTATTTAAGATTGGTGATTAGCAAAACTCATTCTCTTTGGTGTGATTACAAGCTTGACCTCCTTTCTTGCCCAATTTCTTGTAGATGTAGGGATTTAGGCCTGCTTGGTCATGTATACTTCCACCTTTCTTTTTAGCATCAGCAATGTATCATTGGTGAATGAGTAGTGTTTGCACTACTTGTTGATGTGAATGTGAAAGGTGGTAATTGAGTCAGGGAGACAGAGCATTATGGGAACACTGCCATCCCCTTGATTAAATATAACTATTTGTATGATCAGCATTATGTTAATGGTGTTCTGGATTTCTTTTATTTTCACGTTCAGTGCAGTTTTATTGAGTCCCTATCAGATGATAGAGTTTGCAGAAACTCAAACTCCATAATGTTGAGACCATATGATTTGAGTTTTTGAAAACTCAATGCTTTAGAATGGAGATTGTGGTACAGCAAAGATCAGATTTACCATTTTCCTCAATGTAGTGCAAACTTGGAGTTGATGTATATAATTTGCAGGGGGTCCCCCACATGGAGGTGCGGGGGGGGGGGGCTTGAGCCCCTGCAAAAAGTAAAAAAGGTAGTTTTTTTTTTTGATGGTCGAGTACTCAGTATTATGGTTTCTTTGATAGTTTAAGTTTCCAAAACGTTGATCATCTGACATAGACCCATTTTATTAAGGTGTACAAGTTATTGTTGGCCTGGCAACTAATAAAACGGACCACATTGCAAATGTTGGCTCTGAATACTGTATCTGAGAATGGTTCATAGACACATTGTGGTATGATTAATGAGAATGCTGGGAAACTAAAGTGTACTTTTATATCTTGTAATAACATATAGTAGCACTGTTTCTGTAATACTTGGGAATTGGCATGTCATATTTTATGTTAGTATTTTTAACCAAGCTTTTTTTTCCCCCTAAAGTTTCAGTTGATCTGACTGGCTGGTTACCTGCCAATCAGAAAGTCAACAGATGAAAATATCTTGGTTAGAAATATCTAGAGAGCTCAGTCAGCAGCTTGCATTATCCATTATTACCTCTCTCAAAGCTAAAAAGTCACATGTATCCCTTGAGAGAGTAACAGACTCAAAACATGACCCCTGAGTGCCTCTGATATTCAACCACGATCAAAATCACTTTGCAGAAAATGCTTCCAGTTCAAAACATTCCTTATCCAACTCGTAGTTGCTGTGGGACATGAGAGAAATTGGTAAAAAAAGTTACTGCCCCACTTAGAATGGGACAGGTGGTAGCCTTGTCTGTTTATATCATCTGGTCTTGAAAATCATTCAGTGAAATTAGATTTATTAAAGGCAGCTTCCCTTCACCCAGTACAACCACCTTATATAATATAAAAACTCAAATACTGCACACACTTAGGTAAATGGGGAACCCAGTAATCAAAATTTCAATAAAGTGAATTTTAGATCAAATGAATATCTTCTGGATGAATTTTCCTTTATGGAAAATTGAGCAGCAGAGGATTTAGGTACTTCATCTAAGGGAAGAAGAGAATGAAGAAGTCTAGAGCCACTGCAGGGGGAAAAATACTGTACTCAGGGGTCCATTTAAGCTAATGATTAGTTGGAAAACTGAAAGCTGCAGGCATTGGGTTATACTAGAACATGGACCATACACTGAAAAATGTATCATTACAAAAGGTCCAGGTATTGGCATACTTTCTAGGCAGATAGCACAGACTCTGTCTTTTTTTTTCCTGTTTAAAGCAATAGTTCCCTGCATACAAAGTTGAACAGGAGGAAGTTGCCTGTTGGGAGGGTGGCTTAATGGTTAAAGTGTTTGCCTTACAAACACAAGGTGCAGGGTTTGAGTCTCACAAGGGATAATTGGCTAAGCTTAAAATGGCTTGCAAAGCAGTTAGCTTAGTACTAACTTATGAAACTATGAAAAATAAAATATTGTGCTCATCAGTGTTTGGACTGGTAGGTTTAAGCTGTACTCTCCTGCTTCCGTGAGTACTATTCATCATATCTGTAGTAAATGTAGTAGTCATTCTTACATTAAATACAGTACCCATCCTGTTTCATCTTTGAGACCCACCAAACAAATGTTATTACAGTGCTGATGACTCTCTGTGCCATCCATTTTCCACTACATATGAAGAATAACTCACTATTGTCCCACATGCAGGCTTGGGCTTCTGGAGGGGGGGGTGTGCAGGTCAAGACAGCAATTTCTAAGCACCGGGTTTTTAGCTGCAAAGCATTTATTTAACTGCTGGTGTTCCCTCTATGACTCTATTGATAAAGACAGAAAAATATGTATCTTGTCATCAATACTGATTGGCATTTGTTCTCCATATTGGCCTGTCCCATTACTAAATACACTCCTCAGGCTAATTACAGCCAAAATATGCAATCGGATGCACAGAATAAAACTAATTTTCTAATTTATGATTCCCATTTATGAATTATGCAAATGACCACAGAAAAGCACTAAAGTGATCAGGATTAAACTGTGTGCCCTAGAAATACAGGAACACGTTGATGAAACATCCACAATGATGCAAGTTGGCTCTGGTTTCTGGCCCACTTCCCCCAGATAAATTGACTAAATGGTGCTCTGGTTTGTGTGGTAGATGAAATATCTTGTGCTGTGGGGGGTTAAGAAACATTATGAGCAAAAATAAGTCAATTAGTCCCTTCTGTAGGAAAGCACTCCTGCATCCTACCCATACCTCTGACTTAATTATTCTACCTCCATAGATGCAAAACAATGGGGGTTTTGCCAAATCCACAAAGGATGTTATTCTGCAAAAGAATAGTTTTATCTAGTATAATAGCTCTTATGCTTTGTTACAAAAGTACTTCAGTATAAATGTCATTGGGTCAAGCATTTCATTCAAATTAAAACTCTCTGTAAATTAGTTAGATTTTATTGTCAATTATCCATAATGTCTATAACTGTGAATGCAAAACACACTTTTGATTTTTGTCTGATGTTTTTGGACAGTTCTGAGGCAGCCTGCTTTCTTGTCATTATATCTGAATAGCTTCAGAACATTTTTAAGTCAGAACCTTAAAGTAAAATAAATGTTGGGCTTTCTAAATTTGAGATACCAAAAACTACTGACGTTTGCACCTGCGTATGCGCGCATGAATGTGTGTGATATGGTGACTTGACTGCTTTTGAGTTAGTGTCATTCAGCTTCTAAAATATATGAATTTTATTATATCAACTTGACAGCCAACCTGAAAAATGTTAGTTTTTTCCCAAACCAAAATCTCCAAATCACTTTTCCATTGGTGCTCTTTCAAATATTAAACATGAGGCTTTGGTTTCTGCATTCATTTGTTATGACCCTTTTCATAGTTTCAGTCCCTAAGGGGAAAAAAGAGAATAATTCTGAAGACCTTGGGCTGTCACACCAAGATATGAATAAGTGTTATGTGGCCCATTCTTTAAGCATTGGTCTTACACGGTATGTTTGGTAGTGCAACTGTGTTTACCTAGCTGAAGTCTCATCACTACCTAACAAACACAACTGTAATGTCAATGCAAAAGTCCCACATGGTGAACTGGGAAATAGGTATGTGAACCTTAAATGGTATCACTCAGTCAACTGCCAGATGGTCCATGATGCGCAGGGTATTATCTGCAATGTATATGCAGACCACCTAGGCAATTATCACAACTCTCACATATGACAAGCATACATCGGTAAAACTCTACTACATTGTGCTAAGTGTATTTGCACAATGAGTGGCCATAAACAAGGTGTGTACAATTCAGAAAACAAGCACAGCAAGGCAGACAGGTTAGGCAGCATGGTTGTGTGCAGTATATGCTAATGGCTATATGATAGCATGTTAATGAGAAACATTACTAAAATAAGTCTCTCTGTGTATGCTAATGAGGCAAAAGGTACAGTGATTCATAGATGTATAAATGCTGCACAACAGAGCTGTACCCTCAAGCAGGTTTAAACATGGTCAGATGTTTGTGCTGAGATTAAGAACATCACTAAAGAATATAAGGGGTTGCTGCTGCAATATTAAATGTGCATCTGCAAGAGGGTCTAATTGCCAATGCAATCCACAGTGGTGTATGATGTTAACTCCAAATGTGCCAGGTCATCCAACTGAGAATGTTTTTTGGACTCATGCATCCACATTGATATAGTGTGGATGGGGACACTCTCCAAGAAATTGTAGAAAAGCGTCAACCTCATCTGCAACCCCATAGGAGTCATGAGTACCTATCCCTGTGGATACTAAGATATGGTGGCTTCATGTATATTACCTTCAGGGTTCTTTCAGCAAAATACTGGAGCTACAGTGGGGATATCTCAGATATCTACCTCAGGAATAGTCCATCAGTTTCCCAATGTCATGCTTTAGCATATGGAGGAGCATTTATGATTCACACATGCCTCAGAGCAGACACACAGCACCGTGCAGAGTTTCTGTGCTGCATCCTACTTCCCTGAGCTATGTGATTCCTATAAGATATCAACAAATTCAAAGAGATCAGGGATCATATATCTCAACTGTACAGATTTTCACAGAATGTCCAGATTTTTACCTCATATTTCTGGTCCATTTTTCATATAATTGTGGTTTTCTGGCAAATCATTGGCAAGTCATTAGAGATAAAAGTCATTAAATAATGACAGACATTTGAGTTTCAGACTTTATATCCTTTAGTAAAATCATGCTAACACAAAATCTGTTGTTCGACTTTCTAAGCTTTCAAGAACAATATTCAAAAATTGTTCCTATTTTTAGGCCTTTGCCACCCGTTATTTATGGCTTTGTCTAGATATCTTGCTCTAACAGGTTGAGAGGTATGCCAAGGGTACAACTATGCCCACTCACAGACAGGGAAGATCAATGTGTATTTCAGACACTGAAGGCATGCTTCCAGTGTCTGGATTCAAGAGGGTATGCCCTGCAGTATGACCCTTGCAAATGTTCAAAAAATAGGGCCAGTGTGTGCCCTAACAGTGTGGGCACTTGCAGGGGAAGCAGGCAGTGGAGGCTTAGCCATATGAGGAGTTAGTGCAGAAGTAAACAGCAGGGAATAAGCATGCTAAGTGGAGGTAGCCAAGGTAGGCTATGGCACTAGCAAGGAGGCAGCAGCTTGCACATAGTTTCAGAGCCTAGTAGAAAGAGTAAAGCAGATACACTACAGTAAACAGAAACATTCAAAATCTACACCCAGACTGTGCTTACCCATGCAAAAGTTGGCCAGACTGTGCATCAGGCAACACAAGCAGCAATGTATAAAAGACAGGGCACAGTTATCTTCATTTGCATGGGTGGGGAAGGAAGCACACAAGTCATTGTCTTGCACAGGGAAATGTGTGATTCTAAGTGCTGAGGAGTATGAAAGTAAAAAATGTTTTATATGAAATGGTGGTACAAGTGTGGGGAGTAATACATTAATGTTGAGAAGGCCCAATGTCAGTGGAGGTAAGTGATGTACTAGGAGCTGTGGTTGTGTGAGTGTGGATCTGCAGGGTAAAGCCCTGCACTAGACAAGTCCAGGCAGGGGTTTAACCATTCTGTGTATATCACCACCTATGACAACTATCAGGAGTTGCACTGGATGTACCATGTCCCCAGCTAAATGCTGACATGCTGTAAGATCATGAGTGGCATCTGCTATGAAATATGCTACTGCAGTGACTGCAACAACCATGGGGACATTGTCTACTGGTGTAGACACATCCACAACAGATGCAACCTTTAGCTGTGGAAATGCTAGCACTAAGTGAGCAGGGTCTTGGTCATCCATGGTGCTGATGATTATCTGTGGATTTTGCAGTGGACTGGCCTCAGTGATGGCCCCTCACCCCTAGCATGTGAGTCACAGGAGAAATATGTTCTAATATGCGAGTGACTCTATTCAAACAATCACATACATGGGACATGCACTCACATAGGTCATTGCACACACCCTCCATCAACCTCACTAATTCTGCCATGGCTGTGGTGCCTCCATGATGGCCCTGCATATAAGCTGTACTTCAGCCACTAACACACCAACCACAGAATAAGGGTAATAACCATGTGTCCAGCGAGAAGCATTACAGACACCTTTGTATGGACCTCTCTGCCCATGGCTGCTAGGGGCCGATCCTGACATGTGTCTACAAGGGAACAGCACAATTCCATCACTGGCAGAGTCCTCATTAGCCTGTACTCCAGGTGAATTGTGGATTTCCTAGGTACCTGTAGGCATAGATGCTGTGTCTATGGTCTGCCTGGGTGATGCATTGGTCACATTCCCTGTATCCAACACACATTCTGCACCCCTGGCTGTGCCAGCTCAACCTAGAGGTAACAGAGCTTCCAACATCAAATGGGGATAGTTCCACAGTGCTGGTGCCAGGTAAAAACAAACCATGTGGGGCTCACATAATGTGCATACAAGGCAGGAATGACCATAGCCCTGTATACAAGGCAGGAATGACTTCAACAATTGGCCTTGCTTCTGACATCATTCAAGGGGGGGGGGGGTACAATGTATACCAGCCTTGTATGAGATGATAGACGGCCCCAGCTACTTTACAAGGAATGATCTGCACCTATCTCTCCAATGCTTTTGTATCATGACTAAATCCTCTTCCATCAGCAATATCAGTTTCTGAAACTTTCCAGCATAATGAATGAGAATCCGGATAACATAAAATCACTGATGCTCAATGCCAGGAGCCTTAACTGAAAAAAAACAAGAAAAAGAAAAACTCATCTCCCTACAAACATTCCTTAGCCTTGAAAATATTGATATATGCATCATTACAGACACCTAGTTCAAGACCAATTAGAGCACTTAATTAGTGCAGGGTTTTAATGCTACCACAAATTCAGGCCCACACAACAATTTGAAGGTACTAAAGGCAGTGATGTCTCCATGATCTTAAAAACAGTTCACTTCCAGACTTGTTAGACAAGATAATGACTTGGCACTCTTCCATGCCTAACTTACTATTAACAAATCCCCTCATCATATCATAGTTAATATAATACCCCATCTAAATCCCGCAAAGGCTATGCCTCCTATTTACATAGAAGTCCCCATGCATTAAGCCAAACACATTTTCCCGGGTGACTTCAACTGCTCCTCCATCATCTGAGAGACTTATATGTCTTCAGACAATTTAGATCAAACTTTACTTCCCTTTCCCCTTTCCTTTCTATATTCACTGATCACATGTACTTATCCACCTCCCCTCCCAAATATTCCAAGAACTCCTCCTCAAGGAATTATCCAAGGCCAAGAACACTCATTCTATTGGACATTATAACATACCAGGCTGCTTACTGGCTTGCCTATAACAAAATATCTCAGCCCCCTTACAGAGGCTGCACATATCAGTCACTAAACAAGCTTTATTCTGGATGAATTGAGGACAGGAACAATCATCCACTTGTGCAAAAGTAAGGTGTTGCAGTCTCATCTGCAAGACTATGGAAATGATCATTTGGAATTAATAAATAAGCACATAGATAATATACAAACTCTCAACCCAAAATAGTTCAGAATTTGTCAAGGGCAGATCCTGCCTACTTAATCTGGATGACATCATTGAGAAAGTTATTGAGGGGATGGATGAGGGAAAATTATAACCCACAGTGTATCTAGATCTTGCAAAGGTTTCCCAGATAATCTCTCCCAGCTAAATGTAAGTCCACATGTAATTCATTTGATAGTCAATTGGTTTACAAGGAAAACCTAAGAAACTTTTTTTTTTTTTGGGGGGGGGGGCTATTCTGTATCATATAAAAGACTTCTCACTAGCATTTGCCAGAGGGTTCAGTACTTGGACTACTACTGTTTGGCATTTACCTCTCACAAGTTAAAGTAAATGTTAATGGTTTATGGTTGACCAAGTCTATACATGACTGTAAACCTGGTGCCATCATTAACTCCCCAGAGGACACCAACATCCTCCAAGAAGGTCTTTCCCAAACAAATAGCTGGTATCAAAACCATGGACTAAACCAGTGTAAACAATCTATAATAGTATCAGTCAGCAGACATGACTACCCCTGTAACTATCACAATGACAACCCCCTCCCTGAAACTTGATAATATAGCCATGGATCTGGGAACCTGTGGGAAAATGAACTGTCCTTTAATCTTCATGTAGCTGCTAATATATGTATTGTAAGGAAGTCCTTTTTATTGTGCAAAATGCTTCCACCACCAGTCTCCTTCGTGCGTGGACACACAGCATACTGTTTACATGGCAGACAGTTATATATCTTGTAAATTGTTTAAGTGTCAGTTACATAAGTTTACTGAGCAAATGTCTTCCACATAACAATATCCATAGCCATTGCAACTGACCAAGGTGACATGACTGCTTTTCTCAGGACTAAAAATAGTTTTACAAATGACATGCTTAATGTGTACAACAGTCAACTGTATATACTGAACACAGTATTAGATGCCCAAGAAGAATATTTTGAAATATATTCTGAGTATGTACTGCTTGGTGTGTCTCACATTATGCCTAACAATCGTTCAGCCTAATAGATGCTTTACCCTTATAATCTCTCTCAATACACCTTCCCAATATAATTACATTTGCTGACAAATCTACCTCTTGTTATGTCAACAAGTTTGACAGTAAGTAAATACAACCATACTTAAAAAGATAGACTTGCAAAAGTAGCACTTACCTTGTGTGACACCTCTCCTCTGGGCCAGTGATCAAGGAGCCTCAATCCTCACAGTGACACTGGTGAGGGACATTCAGATGCAGCTCTCTAAATAAAGCACAATTTCCCTTATGAACACACAGGGAATACATTCAGTGCAGGGTCTGGGTTTCCCTCTCTCTCTCCTGGCACCCAATAAGATGCCCCACTGTCACATATAGCACTGAGTCCTCAGCCGAGTGTCCCAAGTCAAGTTCTCCACAACCCTCTCTGTGAAACTAGTGCTCTGTCTCCCTGATCCAACTGGCACACACACTCTGAGATTTGATTTTCACACACACACACACACACACACACACACACACACACACACACACACACACACACACACACACACACACACACACACCCCTGGGAAAGGTTAGAACAGAGTTACTAGCTCTGCTACCTTTGCCTAGACTATAGGGTAGTTTTACTGCCACCAGCCAACTGCTTTAAGGATCTTACAAGGGTACACTATTATACGGAGCAAAATTAACACTAATACAAATGGTAGTGTTTGACCAATGCAGCAAGGCTTTCAGGAGTGACCACTGTGTCACCAAACAAATATAAGTACTCTCAAAGGCTAAAATATTCCCTAAAAGACCAGCCACAATGAAATGTTTAAATATATTTATAATAAATAAAAGAGCATGAAAATATTAAAAATCTATTTACAATAAACACCAGCATCTCAATCACAGGAAACATTAAAAATAACACAGATAGATAAATTTACACAGCTAGAGCAAAACAGTTCTTAACTAAATCTCACTATATTTTCCTTACTGATCTAAAGAAATACTATCCCTTATTTCACTTACTAGAGCAAGGAAGATTATGTGATTGAGGGGTCCTTCTTGTCAGGTTTGAAACTACAGACTGCACTGAGACTTCTGCCTCATCTAGTAATAAAACATTGTTTCAGTGCTGGATTACAGAATGACATCACATGCATCAGGTCATCTTACTTTTGGTTCCCATGCTACCTCCCTTTACTAGAAACTGAACCAGAATCTCGCACATATGTATTACCATACACACAGACCGTACTTTGTTAAGATGTGTTAATAGAATCTACAATATCACTGTATCAAAATATGAAGCATGCACGGAAGCAACTGCACGGCTCAGTAGGTAATCCAAAAAGACAAAAAAGATGAGAGCCAGCAAAACATGACCCAATTAAGAAAAAAACTTTTATTGGTAATAAACCATAATAAATGGAGCAGCAAAGAATAAGACAGATCGGTTTCGGCTGGTTAACTATACACAGCCTTCTTCAGTGTGAGACTTAGCAAATTCAAAACTGTCATTAAATACACTACAAACAAAAGTGATTGGATAAACCTATAGCTTGTCATTTAATCCTGGTGGAAATAAACCACCTAACTTAATAATCCATTTTTTCTCTTTGGAGTTCAATAAAGAATGCCAACCTGTTTTGTTCACTTTTTTGCCATGAATAATGTCAATAATGGTAAACAGAAAAGTGGCTGTAGGATGTGATTGCTGATGTTTGTAAAGAGCATTGTGTATTCTGCCTTTTTAATGTTGCTGATGTGCTCTGAGATCCTTAGTCTTAATGGTCTAGAAGTTTGATCTATATAAAATGCCCCACATGTGCATGTGGCTAAATAGACTACCCAGTCAGAGCTAAAATTAGCAAAGAACTTGATATTGTATACAATAGCAGAATTTCTGCTAGTAAATTCTTTCATTTTTGAGATTTTATTACAATTTGTACAGTGTCCACAAGGATAACATCCTACTGGTATACTACCAGTAAGAGTAGTTTGGATTGGTTCTGGAAGACCTGTATCATGTATATGTTTATAATGACTGAAATGACTACCCAGATTTCTGCCTTTCCTGAAAGAAAAAAGACATTGATCAGGGACAATGGTGAACAACTCATTATCATATAGTAATAAATTCCAATGTCTATTGATACTTTGGATGAGACTGTCCGAATTTCTGCCATAAGTAGTGGTAAACCTGATAGGTTGAGGGGTAGGTTGGTGAACCGTTTTATAGGTTAGTAAATCATCCCTATTCATGTGGCTGACTTTATTTATAGCATCAAAAACATGCCCCATTTTATATCCCCTAGTTCTAACACGTCTAGTTAAATCCCTGCTTTGTTCTTGAAAGGAAGTCTCATCAGAACAAATACGCTTCATCCTGATGAATTGGGATTTTGGAATGTTTTTTGAAATATGAGGGGGATGAAAACTGGAGGCATGTAATATAGTATTATATTCAGGATGTTTCCTATAAACAAAAGTCCCAAGAGTATGATCTGGTAATCTGTTAACAAAAACATCTAAAAAGGTGATGTAATTATAGTCATTATGTAAAGTGAATTCAAGGCCCCATTTGTTATTATTGAGGTATGCTAGAAAATCAAATAACCCTGCAAGTTCACCCTTCCATACAGCCCAGCAATCATCAAGGTAACGTCTCCAAATGTCAAGTTGTTCCAAAAAAATGTTATTGTTGCTGTTATATATAAGGTCTTTCTCAACATAGGCCATAAAGAGGTCCGCGTAAATGGGTACAAAGGATGAACCCATAGCGGTACCCTTGGTCTGCCAGTAACAAATGTCCTGATAAAAGAAAACATTATTAGTCAAAACATATGAGGCCATATCCAACAGGAATTCATTGTAATCAGAAGAGTATAATCCAGAGGTATTGAGCCAGTACGAAAGGGCTTCCAAGTCAACAGAATGAGGAATATTGGTGTATAGTGCACTTACATCAAAAGTGCACATACGCCAATCAGGCTCAAGTTGTGTATCAGAAATGATTTGTAAAAAATTAGTGGTGTCTCGTAATCTGGAGCGAATGGAAAGAAGTAGTGGTTTAAGTTTGTTAGTCAAAAAAAGGGATAATGGCTCTGTAATATATCCCCTGCCTGATACAATTGGTCTGCCTGGTGGGTGTATAGGGTCCTTATGTATCTTTGGCAAAAAGTAGATGTATTGATTGGAAGAGTCACGAACCAAAAGTTGATGCATAGTATCATTATCAATAATGGAAGCATCCTTAGCATGGGACAAAAATTCTTGAATTTCATTTTGAAATCTAGGTGTAGGATTGATGGCCATTTTAGCATAATATTTTTCATCAGATAATTGTCTCATGGCTTCCTGATCATAGTATTGCCAATAAAGGACCACAACAGCACCACCTTTATCTGCTGAAATAATCACAATGTCATGATTATTTTGTAAGTCTATAATGGCCTTTTGTTCAGAAATGGAAATGTTGTTGGGCTTGATACTGGAAACTGACCTAGCATAATGTAAATCTTTGAGAATATTGTTCTGAAACTGTAGGACAACAGGGTGCATTGGTGGAGAAAACTCTGATTTATGATAAATGAATTTATCTGAAAACCCAAAATCATTGTTAGTGCATCCAAAAAACATTTTTAAATTAAGCAATCTGCAAAAAAGAAACAACATCCTGTGCAAATGAGTCTTCAGGAACAAAAAAACCAGGAACAAATGTTAGCCCTTTATTTAGAATGGTGACTTCAGTTGGTGATAAAACATAACTGGATAGGTTTAAAACATTATTGTTCGGTAATGTTTCTAATTCTGCATCGCTAGTTGTAGTAAACCTTGGATACCGCTTGTTGCCTTTATGTTTCCTCCCCCCTCTTTTATATTTGTTCCTAAAGGGACCCCTGGTGAAACTCTTTTGGGTGTGGGTGACCCGGATACGGTCTGCAGCTCATTCTCCAGGCCAGAGGACGGCTCATCAGTTGAAGAACCAGTATCAGAAGCATAATTCTTCAGGATAGATTTAGGTCTTTTTCTCTTAGAGGGGCGACTTTGTTGTATATTAAATTTCACATGTTTAGTGGAACTAAAGGGATTACTCCCCTGATAATCAGCCAGATCTCTGTTAAATTTTTGGATTTTCTTTGATTTTAAGTGGGTCTCCAAATTATTTAGGTCAGAAACTACTTTATTGAGTTGTTTAGAAGAAAAGGGTTCATTCTCAAATGGTTTGACTTCATTGGCCAGGCCCAAAACAATATTAACTTCCTTATCAATGATACGCTCATAAAATTTATTTAGAGCCTTCACAAAAGACATACTGGCTTGGTATTGAACACCAGCCCATTCCTGTGATAGGTCTTCATCAATATCTGCCACTAGGGGCTGGATCCTTACTCTTAACCCACGTGGGGTAATGTCCTTAGCAATATATGCTTTGAATAGTTTTGCATGCCAAACGGTAGATCTCAATGACCTAAGGTGTTTGTGTAGTTTGTTAAATGCCAAATTACAAATGGTTTCAGACCCAATAGGTACATCCACATTCGTCTCATTGGTACTGGATCCCAATCCAAAAACTCTTAGGTCTTCCCTATCAGAGGATAGACCCAAAACCAGGCTAAGAAGATCCATAATATTTAATACAAAACAACTTTGTACAAATAAACAATAATAGCTCAAGGGCTACGTCATATAAGGAGACAATAATGGACTCAATGTTAAATGGACCACGTCTCACAAATCAAAAATTAAGTGGAACAAAATAGATATGGATCCAAACACCTGGGAATAAAGAGTATAACAATCAATCTAACTCAATATGGTAGGAAAAGCACAAAATAACTGGAGACCCAAGTAGTAATATCCACAGCGTGGTATAACAGCAAAAAGATATATTAATAATAAAGAAGGAGATTTGGCCAGATTATCAGGGAGAGTAAACAAGACAAAAGTGCCTCAAAGTAAGAGAAGACCAAATCAACTGATGTTAGGGTACTGGACTGAACTGAATAGTATAATAGCCTCAATATGATAACAACATGTATAATAAAACAATTGTCAATTCCTGGTTTAAACAGAGCTAAATGCCCAAGCAAAAATTGCTGGGTGGTCAAAACCATAAAGCAATCTTAGGCCACAGTAGTCACAATATCCAGATACAACCAAATATAATGAAAATATAAAGAGACTGCATGTAATAAAGTCCTCAAAATATAAAATGGAACCAGACCATTGAGTGGAACCAATAAACTAGTAAATGATAGTATATAGATAGAAAAGAACACCCAATAAAAGGGATTAAATATATGGGCAATATCCGAAGTCAAGTGATTATTATAAAAAAGAGAAAGCCTTGCCAGCACAGTTGAAAATTGTCATATTATCAGCAAGTTGTAAGGCAAGCTATACATATAAATCATATAATTTATCAGTTAGTCAAACTTAATGATAAAGTATGTAGAAAAACACATAAAAAATCATCAGCAACTATGAAGACCCTATCTATCACCTATATAAACCTGCAAAATATACTCAAAATGTATACTTGAGATGACAAAAGCCAAAAATTGACCATTGACCAATAACTGACAATGGCAGTGTCAAAATAGACCAATACTACAGTTATACAGATAAGAATGTGCATCAGATGAATCGACCCCAAAAAACGACCAGTTCAACCCAAAATGCTGGATAATGGCAATAGTTATAAACACAGAAGGAGATTCGCGAAGTCAGTAATTAAAGCACATAGATGGAAATGACTCACAGTCCCAACCAGACATTTATGATAGTTCAATTATGTCCATATATCCCAGAATGTTAGGAATCCAAAGAGAAAATGGTAGCAGTCATTGTTGTATATACAGTTCCATCCAAAGGCGAAAAGATAACCCTCAAACCAAAATTGCGTATATCCTGGACGTATAGAGTTCGTGTTAATCTAATGAAAGAAAATACAATATACTCATCAGAATTCAAGTTCCAAAGGTTTTGGAGGCAGTGACACGATGAAATAATCTAAAAATAATAAGATCCAACCCTGCGAATAAGGAGCAGACTGCACCAAGGCCACGCCAACGCCCAAATGAAACAGGAGTGTAACAGTCAAAGCGGCACTTCCTGGAGGTAGATAGCGTATATGAGGCGCCAAATATCCATAGCAAATATGCATTCAAAAAAGGAGAATGCAATGAAAACTAATGGTTAACAGAATGTGCACAGCAACCAAATTCCATGATAGTAAATCCAAACAGGTTAGTCCACGCACAATGCACAAGGTTGAATGAGACTATATAAATGAGTCAGTCCAAAAAATCGGAAAAGAACGAAGTATATCAAAATTAACCAAACACATCCATATATTCAAAATGTAGAGAGTGAAATGGATAATCCAGAGCAATAGGTGATCCAATTGAATAAAAAATATATACTGAAGGGCTTGAAAAACAAAGCCCTTGTAGGGTCAGGCTTCCAGCATGCAAAAGAAAAATCACTGTATCAAAATATGAAGCATGCACGGAAGCAACTGCAGGGCTCAGTAGGTAATCCAAAAAGACAAAAAAGATGAGAGCCAGCAAAACATGACCCAATTAAGAAAAAACCTTTTATTGGTAATAAACCATAATAAATGGAGCAGCAAAGAATAAGGCATAAGACAATCATAACTGCAAGATACAATCTTTAAGGCCTTCCATGTAATTTAATTTCAAACTATTTTCAGAGTTAGATGGATTGAGATTAACCTTCTTTTCCAGTATCCTCTGTTACAATATTAATTTCAACAATTACATTACAGTCTGACATACAGGTGTACTTTTTCTGTCCAGCAGGACCCACTGTTGGTTAATTTTTTTTAACACAAGCAACTTTACAAATAACATTTTCGACACAAGTGCCTGTGCAAATCAGTTTGGTATACAAATTACATAATTCTTTACAAAACTCCAGCTAGCTATTATTTATTTATTTATTTTACATTTAGTTATCGGGAAAGCCTGACTGGACATGTGTCCTTTTTCAGTGGAGTGCCAGAGAGAAAAGCTACACAAATAATTTACACCACAATAATAGTCCTCAATTTGAATTCACATAGTACAGTACATTAATGACAAGTAGTATTATTTAACAAACAACAAAAGTATATAGTAATATCAACAATTTAAAATATTCGATACAATGAAAGTAGTAGCAGCTGTCATTAAGTACACCAAGGGTAAGATACAGGTAGGAATATTTATAAAGGATGAAAGAGAAGAGGTAGGGGGTAAAGGTGAGATTGATAAGTACAGAAATAAGGAAGATAGAGTGAGGGAAGAGTCCTAGTATTAACCTGGACTGTCACAGTTGCAGAGCCATGAGTTCAACAAGTTTGATTAAGGACTTTTTAAATTCATGTATGGAAGTTATAGATGTGATGAGACAGGGAAGTTTATTCAATTGTTTGCCTATTATGTTAGAGTAAAGGGAAGAACCACTGGCATTATTATCGTTAGTCACTTTGAGCAGAAGTTTGTTAGAGGAGGAGAGTTTTCTGGTACAAGAGAATGGTATTATTGTACCATGAAGTGATGGCATTGTCTCAGGTTGATACAGAATTTTACGTAACAGGATAAGCTGAGTAGATAGAAGTAGGTGAGGAAGTTCAAGCCAATTGAGCTGTTTGAGAGCTAGACAGTGGTATGATCTGCAAAAACTGTTAGCAGCAAATTTGGTGATTTTGTTGTAGCAGGCTTCTATTTTGGCTAAATCAAATTTTCTAAGGTTGGTGCAGATTGGAGAGGCATACAGTAGTGCAGAGGTGTGTGTGTGTGTGTGTGTGTGTGTGTGTGTGTGTGTGTGTGTGTGTGTGTGTGTGTGTGTGTGTGTGTGTGTGTGTGATAGTGGCCCTAACAGTGTTTTTTAAGAACTGTTTATTTCTGTATAGAATACCTAGTTTTTTATTGATTTTCTTTATGGTAAGAAACATATGGGTATCAAATTCCATGTTACAGTCAATCACAACCCCAAGAAGCTTTGTGTGTAACAGGAAAAATTATAGTTGTTATTGGATATGATGTTAAATGAAAGGTCAGGATTGATATGTTGTGTAGGTTGGAAGATGACAAGTTGTGTTTTGTTTGGGTTGAGCATTAGCTGGTGGACAGTAAGCCAAGATTTGACAGACAGAAAGGAAGCCTGAGTTTGCTGGTGTAGTTTCAGGAGGGAAGAGGAGGCACAGACTAATGTAGAGTCACATCTGCATACTGGATGACTGAAGAGTGGAGAGTACAAGTATGAAGGTTGTTGGTGAATATAGTAAACAGACGTCAGAAATGGACCCTTGTAAGTACCCCTATCATCACTGGGAGCAGAGGTGATAGCTTTGTATCATGTGGCTGCTTGCTGATTCCTTGTTAGGTAGTTCTGAACCCATGCAATAGTGGATTGGCTAAGATTTAATTCTGACAGAGCTTGTATAAGCTTTTTATGATTAACCATGTCAAATGCCTTGGAAAGGTCAAGGAAGATGGCTGAAACATATTTACCATTGTTTTCAATGCCCATTAATTATGCGAGTGAATGACATGAGAGCAGTGGTTGTACTATGGTAAGGCCTGAAACCATGTAGAGTTAGTGAGCAGTTTTTGTGTGTTGAGGTGTTCCATGATTGGTACGTGTATATACCTTCCCAATATTTTTGAGAGGAGAGACAGTATAGCTACGGGGTGGTAATTTGTTAGTTATTTTGAGTTGCCCTCTTTATGGAGGGGAACAATATGGGAGACCTTCCAGAGGTTAGGGACTAGTTTTTTGGAAATGGAGTGGTTAAGGATGGTTATTCAATATGCTATTCCATATGAGGCAATTTTTAAAAATTCCGCTGGAAGTTTATCTGCAGCCAATGTGATTGGTTTTAGCTTTTTGAATAATTTTTAATCATGTTTATAGACACAGGTTGAAAGGTAAAGCCAGTTTCATTAGTAAGGTGTTCATGTTTTTCACTGGGGATAGGGGATTTTGGGGAATTTGCTAGTATAAGTATGGATTTGTTAAATTGGGTGGACATTTTAGTTTTGGTGTCTATAGCAATAGGGGATGGAGTCTTAGACATCCCTAGCTGAAGAACATTATTAATAGCTGCCTAAACATTTTAGGATTATGCTGGTTTCATTTGTATTCTATGATAGTAGCTTATTTTGTCTGTTCTGATAATTTTTTGGTTTTGTTTCTGAGTTCTTGGTATGTTTGTTTTGAGTTTATTGTTTTTGCTTTGTGCCAGTTGGACCAAGCTTTATCTCTTGCATGAAGTAGAGATCTGATTTCTTTGCTCAACCAGGGTGTGTAGTTAGACTTAATTCTAATGGTTCTGGGTGGGGCATGGGAGTTTGGTATTTCAGCTAATTTTTAAAAATACTGAACAGCTTCATTAAGGCTGAGGTGGTTGACGGGATTCCAGTTGCAGGATTATAGTGTTGAGAGGAAGTTAAATGGGATGAAATTCTGTTACCTATTAATTGGAAGGTGGTAGGTCTTTCTTGAGTGGGGCTGTGTCTAATTATATAGTTGGTCAAATGGTTACTCAGGTTGTCAGGTAGGCAGCCAGACTGACTTATTAGGGATGGTTTGTTTGAAATTTCCAGTCTAGGATAGACTATCAATTTATCAGTTCAAGTGAAAAATTGGACTAGCTGAGTGAATCCATGGAGATCGATGTGTGTAGTGGGTATAGGTGAGTTACGTGTTGTCAGGTCAATGTTAAAGTCTCCTAGGATAATGGTTTCTTGAGGGAGTGCCTCTGATACCCAATGGAGTAAGTTCTCAAGGGTGGGTATATTCTTATCATGTGGGAAGTAGCAACCAATTATAGTGATATTGTTTTGAGTGTTAATTGTTAGGTTAGTATGTATAATTTCAGCAGTACCTAAGGCTGGAGTTGGTATATCTAGTGTTGTGAAATTTAGTTGGTCTTTAAATAATATTGCAACACCTCCTCCCTTTTTGTTTATTCAGTCTTTGCATAGTAAATTATAGCCAGGAGCAGTAATTTTGGTATTAGAAATGTCAGGTTTTAGCCATATTTCAGTTAGAAGTACTACATCTGGTGAGATGAGGGAAAGACTAGCATGGAGTTATGGACTTTGATATACTTCTAATATTAATGTTTAGTATTAGCAGATCAGCAGTATTTCTGGAGAGGTAAGGTAGATTGTAGGGTGTATTTCATAGGTGTGCACTAGACTAATGGCCCTGGAGCTTTTAAAAGCCTTGCTCATAGAAATGCCCTGGCATCATGCCGTCCGACATTAGTTTCCAGTACCTCTATCAACTGGAGCCACTGGAATGTTCCCCTGAGTGAACTTTTTATTTCCTATCCACTCAAGATTTCTCTTGAAGAGGCCCAGTGCGGTGCTTTGCTTGACATGTATGGAAAGCCTATTCCAGAGCATGGGCAGTCTCTGGGTTATGAACCTGTCCCTCAATCATGTTCTGTTGATTGCGGTAATGAGGTTGAGGTCTCTGGCGCATGTGGTATGGAAGGATTGGGATTTCTTTAGATGTAAAATTTCCGACAGAGCTGGGTCAGACATGGCTTTGTATGTCAAGCTGAGATCGCCTCTTAGTAGATGATATGAGACAGAGAATAGCTGGAGCTTTTTGGGTCTGTCCATGTAGCACATGTGTTTAAGGCCTACGATCCTCTTTGTGAGGTACTTTTTTGGCCTTTCCAGCTGTTGCATGTGTTTAGTGAGGTACATGCCGAATGGGGCATTAGACTCTATGACTGATATAATAAGGGAAGAATAGAGAGATGATGACCTCTTTTTTCCTGGATGTAAAACCCTTGGTAATGAGATGTGCCACATAGGACTTTCTGATCACAGTGGCAATGTGGTGGTCGAAGCAGAGGTTGCTGTCAACCTGTGTCCCCAAATCTTTTAGAACACCTTTAGTGTTCAGTCGGCTCCCATCGATGTGGTAATTAGTGGGAACTGAGTTTTTCCCAAAGGGGATAATGACGCATTTTTTGGCATTATGGTTAAAGCCATGGTTTCGACACCAGTCATTGGTCTCAGTGAGGCCTTTCTGTAGGATGTCTACATCACTTGGGGAGTTCAGCCATCTGTGAACTTGGTCAGCCAGAATCCCTCCGTGATGGCCTGGACTTCTGAGAAGTAGATGCCAAACAGGAGAGGACCCAGGAACAATCCCTGTGGGACTCCACTTGTGACTGGTTGGCAGTCTGACTTAGAGTCCGCTACTTTCACACTCTGGGTTCGTATCTGTGAGCCAATTTGCAACCCACCTAGTGATATAGTGGTTGATGCCTAGTTTGCGGAGTTTGTCAATAATTCCTGAGTGGGAATTTGTCTTGTGAAGGTTGATAGAAGGATTAGGAGAAGGTTGATAGAAGGATAAGGATTGTCAGGGCTTGGGTGTATGTCTCTGCTGAGTGACAGCCGGGATACAATATGTACAATTAGTTTTATGATTTTGATGTACTTATTGCATTGTAAGCATGCCGACATATGTTATGCATTCACTGCCCTACTTCTCCTGGTATAGCTGGTAATACCTCACTTCATCACATCTCTCCCTCCTTTGAAGATTCAAGCTATTGTTTCAAGTGATCCTTCAGAAACATTGCTTGAGAAGAATGAGCCTGTCTGTGAACACACTTACCTATACCATGTCTTGAGAGCCTATCTGCATTGGCATTGCTGACTGCACTGTCAAATCATATGCAATCCTAGGCTCCACCTTAATAACTGTATTTTGCTGGCTGGCTTGATATAGCCATGTCAAGGGATTGCAGTCTGTAATTATGATGAACTTCCTTCCATACAGATAGGGATGAAGTTTCTGCAGTGCCCATTCTTTGGCCAGACCTCCTTTTTCTGCAGCTTCATAACATTCCTCCCTGGGTTGAAGTCTACAGATGAGATAACTGGGTACTCTTCTCCCTTTGAGGGAACCTGGCTGAAGACAGCCCCCACCTCATGATATAAAGTATCCACTTGCACAACAAATTCTTTGCTGTAATCCGGACTGGCTAACACAGGGGGTCCTTCCAAAGCCCCTTTAAGCTTTTGAAATGCCTGCTCACAGGCTGGGGTCCACACTACCTTATCTGACCTGTTTTTCCTCATTGGGTTTGTGAGGGGTGCAGCTATTATACTATAATTGGGAACAAACTTTCTATAGTACCCTGATTTCCCCAAGAATGCCCTGACCTGTTTTTTGGTAACAGGGGCAGGGCACACCTAAATAGCTTCTACTTCAGTAGGTTCTGGCCTGACCTTACCACTCCCCACTATGTCCCCATTGGAGGCCTCTGCCATACTCACCTAACACTTACTGGGCTTAATGGTCAACCCTGCTGTTTGCAGTCTGCTCAGGACCTCCCTGGCATGCTGAAGGTGCTCATGCCAGAAATGGCTGTAAACAGCAATATCATCCAAGGGCATAATCTCCTGTTCCTGCCAGGATATGATCCACCAACCTCTGTAAAGTTCCTGAGGCATTTTTCATCCCAAAGGGCATCTTTGTGAATTTGTATAATCTAAAAGAGTTACAAAGGCTGACCTCTCTTTAGTGGTGGGAGTCGTGGGCACCTGCCTGTAGCTCTTGGTCAGATCAATAGTGTTCAGATACTTAGTCCCACCCAGCTGCTCTAAGGCTTCATCTGTCCTGGGCATGGGGTAAGCATCGGATTCTGTGTGACTATTTAGTTTTCTGTAGTCCACACAAAACCTGGTGCCTCCATCTTTTTGGTACCAGCACCACTGGGGAGGTCCAGGGATTGCTGGACTACTGAATTACTCCTAGTTCCAACATTTCTTGTATCTCTTCCCTAAGAGTCTGTCTGACTCACTTAGGCACCCTATAAGGTGCCTGTTTAATAGGCCTTTGGGGTCCTATATCCACATGGTGCTGCAACAAGTGGATGCACTCTGGTTTCCCAGTGAACATGCCCCCAAACTCCTGTAACACTGCTCAGATTTCTCAAGCCTGGGTAGGGGATATCTGCTGAGACACTGCTACTCCTTCCTCTTAGGTGTAATTCTGAGCCTTACTGAGGAAATCAGTCATCAGATCCCCATCAGACTCCATTTGTCATCCAGTGCAAATACTCTGTACCAGGGCCTCCCTATCATGGTAACGTTTCATCATGGTAACATGATAAAGTTTGTACCCTTGCCTCCTGCCTAGCAGGATTACCAAGTAGTTAACATCACTGACCATCCTTACTACTTCAAAGGATCCATCCCAAGATGCCTGCAGCTTATTGTGTCTGACAGGAATGAGCATCATAACCAGATCTCCAACAACATACTCTTGGGCTCCAGCATACCTGTCATACCAGACTTTTTCAGCATTTGGGCTCCTGCCCGGTTTTCCTGTGCCCATGAGCCTTGTCCTGAGGTTTAGGATATATGCCACAACAGGTCTCCTCACCCTATGCCAATACAGCAATGCCAATACAGCAACTCAAAGGGTGAAAAACCCTGTGGATTCCTGAGGTACCTCTCTCTATGTAAAGAGCAGATGGGGCAAGTATTTCTCTCTCTCTCTCTTTTAAACAGGTCTACAAATGACCATAGCATGGTCTTTAGTGTAGAGTTTAACCTCAATACAAGAACATTAGTCAGGGGTGTGGCAAGGGGTGGTCTTCAGGTGCTTCACACCACAGAGCTTCCACAGACAAGCCAGCAAGTCGGACATGAAAGTGGCACCTCTGTCAGTACTTCTCTTGGGAAACCTACCCTACTGAAAATCTCTAACAAAGCATTTGCCACCTTCTCTGTCTTGATGGAGGACAGACCCACCACCTCAGGGTATCTAGTAGCATAATCTACTAACACTAGGATATGCTTCTTCCTTGTGGATCTTGGGGTACTCAGAGGTCCCACAATATCCATTGATACTCTCTGAAATGGCTCCTTAATCACAGGCAAAGGCATCAAAGGAACCTTGACCTTGTATCCTGCCTTGTCTAACTTTTGGCACTGCTCACAGGTCCTGCAGTACCCTGCTACATCAACTGCAATCCCAGGCCACTAGAAGTCCTGTATAATATGTCTTAGTACACTTTATGCCCATATAACCTGCAAAAGGAATGTCATTGGCTATGACTAGAAGTGCCAGATGGTATGTTCTAGGCTGCTGCTGTATTACCTCACCCTCTAGCCCTCCCTCAGGAATCCACTCCCTGTACAGTAACCCTTTGTTCCAGTATACAGATTTCCCTTTTCCTTGAGAATTAAGCACCTCCTTATCTACTTTCCTCAAGCCTTGTACTGTAAGGTCTGACAGCTGAGCCTGTCTCAACTCTATTTCTGACCCTTGGCAGCTCCCTTTCCGCAGAAAATCTGGTATTGTCTGACAGCAGTGCCTCACTGTCAGCCTGCATACTGCTACTCACCTATGCCCTTGCAGTCACACTGTCCAAGGGAACATCAGCACTTACCAGCAGCTGTGGATAATCTTCAGGCTCACTGTTACAGGGTAGCTCCCTACCTGGAATAGCCGCCTCACCAGCCCTGGCTTCAGATGTGAGGTCTGTCTGGGTCTCCCCAGGCTACCAGACCCACATGCCTGTCTCCAAGCCTGACTGTGTGGAACTGCGTGCATACAAGGTACTGCATTATCAAAATCATTCCCTATCAAGACATCTGCAGGGATATCCTCAAACACACATAATTGTGTGCTTCCTTTTCCACCCTCCCAGTCAAGGTGAACCTTGGCCAAAGGCATTTGGAATGGGGTACCTCCTAAAGATCTGAATGGAGTGGACTGCCTAAGCAAGTACTGCTCCTGTTTAACCACTGAAGACTTCACAATGGTTATATAAGAAATTGTGTCTGTCTTAGCAGTGGCCTGTTTGCCACCCACTAAGATAGGATAAAAACTCATGTGATAGTTTTGTACTGCTGTTGTCTCCAGACAACTAACTACTGGTATACTGTTATTCCAACTTGCTGGCTTCCCCACTTTTTGTTCTCCACCTTGCTTCCATGGACATCTATATGATACATGGCAACACTGCTTACATTTAAAACATCTAACCCTTAATGCTGTCTGTGTACCTGAACTAGTGGCTTCCCCTGTTACTGGTGGAATCTGTTCGGGTGGTTTAGGCTTTCCACCATGGGTTTCCATATATATATATATATCCATGTGCAGCAATGGGTATCCCCTTCTTGTGCAGTGATGTCCTGCTTGATATGTAGAGATCCTCTTTTTTTCCCCAGCTCATCTTGTTCTGCCAACCATATTCTAATGTCCTCAGGCAAAGTGCTAAGGGTTTGTTCCCTCACCAAAACATCTGCTAGCCCTTCTAAGGTTATGTTCTGACACCCACTCACCCGCCTATGAAAATAAATGCTTAACCCAGCAATATAATCACATACACATTCATATGCCTTTGGTCTATGCTCACAAAACTTGTTTCTGTAAGCTTCAGGTGTTAACTTAAAACACTCCAGTAAACATTGTTTACTTTATAATATTTTAAACAATCAATATCAGATAATTTAGAAACTATGGAGTAAATGGGTCATGAACCATACCCAGAACCCTTGGTAAACTTTATACTGTTGAGACATACTTTCAAATATATGAATAAAACTATCAAAAGTATCACCCTCTGTAAACTGTGGAAGAAATGTATTGTCCTTTAATAAATGTTCCTGTCAAAGAGTCGGCGTCTCCTTCTCATGTTAGTGCTGTTTCTCATTTTCTTCAGCCTCCAAATTCCACAGTCTCTCTGCTGATTCTAATTCCATCTGTTTTTTTTTCCTTTTCTTTGGCCTCCAAACACCGCAGTCTCTCCACTAAGTCTAATTCCAAACATTTGGTATCCAGTTCAAGTCTCATCAACTCCAGATGGATTTTTAAGTCCTCTGAGGAAAAGGTGAACTGTCATGTTTCTGAGGGCTGTAAATTCCCATCACCAGACTATTTTACTGTCTGCTGGTCTTAGCTATGGCTGAAGTTAAAATCATTTCTTCTTTAGTGAGGTTGGCATGCACCAATCCTTTGGCTTTGCACACTTCGGCCAACTGGTTCTTTGTCAGCTTGCCATAATCTTCTGCTGACATCCTTGCCTGCTTTCCCTGACTAAACAAACACAAAATAAATAAAACTGTTGTGAAAATGAAACTCTGTATGTTTACCTTGTGGCTGCTGAGAGTACACAACTTTAGTGACAACTGCCTACAGGCTACAGAAGTTCAATTAATATCCACACCACTATTCAGCAATATGTGATGTCCCTCCTCTGAGACAGTGATCTAGGTGACTCAGTCCTCACACTGACACCAGTGAAGGACATTTATGTGGAACAAAAAAAGATGCACAGTATTTTCAGGGGTTTACTATTAAAATTTTGAAACAAACTCCGTTGACTGTACTATTGTCAAACCTGGAAGTTCGAAAACGGTAATATCGATGACAAAAAAACAACCTAGGGACGGTTTTAACATGGGTCGAGATAAGTGTCCAGTGTTATTCCGAATTACAAACATCTCCCCTATCTCGACCCATGTTAAAACCTGTTCCTAGGTTGTTTTTTTGTCATCGATATTACCGTTTTTCAACTTCAATGTTCGACAATAGTACAGTCGACTGAGCTTGTTTCGAAATTTTAATAGTAAACCATTTTCAGGTGCAGCTCTCTGTGCCAAGACAATTTCCCTTAAGAGCACACATGGAACACACTCAGTCTGTGTCTGGATTTCCCTCACACTCTCTCTCCAAGCCCCCAGTAAGGCTCCCCACTGGCACAGCTATAGAGTTGAGTCCTCAGCAGAGTGTTCCATCCAAGTCCTCCACCACCCTTCTCTGTGAAACCAGTGCTCTGTGCCCTTGCTCCAAGTACCGGACACACACACACTCTGAGATTTGATTTTCACAGACACACACACACACACACACACACACACACACACACACACACACACACACACACACACACACACACACACCTAGGAAAGGCAGTCACAGATTTACTAGCTCTGATACCTTTGTCCAGACTTCAAGGTAGTTATACTGCCACCGGCCAACTAATCTAAGGCTCTTACAAGGGTACACAATTATACTGAGTAAAATTAATACTAATGCAAATGGTAGTGTTTGACTAATGCAGCAAGGCTTTCAGGAGTGGCCACAGTGTTACCAAATAAATTTAAGTATTCTCAAAGGTTAAAATATTCTCTAAAAGACCAGACACAATGAAAAGTTTAAATATATTTAATAATATTAAAAGAACATGAAAACTCTAAATATCTATTTAAATAAACACCAGAGTTTCAATCACAGGAAATATTAAAAATAACAGATGGAGAGATTCAAATGGATACATAAACAGTACTTAAATAATCTCACTCTATTTTCCTGATTGATCTAAAGAATTACTAGCCCCTATTTCACTTACTAGAGCAAGGCAAGATGATGTAGGTGAGGTGTCCTTGTCACATTTCAAAAACAGACTTCCATGAGACTTCTGTCTCATCTATTATTAAAACATCATTTTGGTGCTGGATTACAGAATGTCATCACATACATCTGGTCATCTGACTTCTGGTTCACATGTTACCCTCTTTACTAGAAACTGAAACAGAATCTCACACATTTATATATATATATATATATATATATATATATATATATATATATATATATATATATATATATATATATAAAACATTAAGTATCTTTTTTTTTGCTTATTTTTTTGAGTTATTTATAGCACTTTGTCTACTGTATATTTTTCTTGCTAGTTTCACTGTGTGTGAGGTATTAACTGAAAATTGTCCACTTTTATTAAGCATATGTTGGGTTGTTTGATTCTGATAACTTGTTTGCAGTTAAAAGCTTTCTCTAGGGGCTCCTTTAGCTGTTTAAAACATTCATTTAAAGGTTCACCACTGCTTTTCTGCTGTGAGAGACATTTCTGCAGTTTGTTTCCCACCCTCCCTCCCTATTGGTATGCTGTTCTTATAGTTGGTGGCTTTGCAGTTGCCTGCCCCTACTGTAAATTTGATCTGGGACCCTCCACCCAGTCTATTGGCATTACCTCATTCTACCTAATACAGGGAGAACATCTGAGAAGGCCAATCAGCTTAGTTTCTGCTCCTCTTTTCTCTCTTTCCACTTAAAAAAAATTCTAAGCTTATTTCCTGCCTTTCCTGTGGGTAGTCTAGTCTGGATACAGATTTGCTGTGTCCAGGACTATTTGTTGGCTTCTAAGCCCCCAAGCCTTTCTGTGTTGGAGGGAAGCCTTCTAGCTTAATTTTGTTTCTTAGAACTAGCCAGTTTTTTAGTTTCAGCACTTGTCTTGCTTTGAGCTCAGCACTTGTTCAGAACTTATTGTAAGCACTAAATAAGCTACAAATTACTACAGCACTCGACTTTCCTCACTGTCTAGAGGAAAACAGTTTCTAGTACTTAACAAATAAGCACCTATCCAGGCATGTCTAAGAGTCAGCTCCTGGTGTTTTCTCCTGTCTACCTGATGAATCTGGGCATCTTGGGGCAATGCAGCAATTGCCTCATGTACACAGACAACCCTCTCCTCCTACCACCCAACACTACAACCTGTGAGAGATGCACTTATATAGCCAAACTGTAAGGAAAGCCCTCTTCACCTAAGACTGGACTAGACAGTCAAGAGAAGGTAAACACTTGCACCACACCACACTCAGCATGTAGTCCCTCAAAACCTACACCACTAAAACACACACATAGAAACACAAAACACACACCTACATTCATGGAGGCTCTCAGTAAAATCCTGCCCAAGCAGCAGGGACCTCCAAAGCAGAAACACAAGCAACCTCCACCCCCCAACACAACCCAAATGACACACAGCCCACAAAAGCAGTGTGCCACTCAACCACAGCCCATAAGGCATAACAATGTACCCAACACTCTAGTCATAGGTGACTCTATAGTCAGGCACACTGATGTTCCACTCACCAGGCTAAGCAAGGAGAAAGTTAGTGTTAGCTGCCTGGCTGTCGGGTGCCAGGATCCGCCACATAACACATGCACTCAGGTCATTCCACAACAAGTACAAATATGACTCTGTAATTGTCCATGTTGGTGTGAATGACCTGAGATGTACCTCCCTGGACTACATGAAAAGGGACATGGAGAAGCTGTCCAATCTTGTAGCCCAGACAGTTATGACCCTAGCCCTGAGTAGCATCCTGCCATCAACCAGAATGATACCACAGTTCAAGGACAAAATGATTGACTTCAAAAATTGGCTAAGCTTCTGGTGTCATTCTAAGGGGATCCAGTATCTGTCTGCCTGGGATGACATGATCGACAAACCATGATGCTTTGCCAGAGATTGCCTGCACCTGTCACCCCTGGGATTCCGGATACTGGCTAAGGCTCTAGCCACCCCTATAGTGCCTTTTTTAGGCAAGGTTCAAATGACAAATTCACCACTGTAACAGGTACAAGCAAGAAGAATCTGAGGGTATTGCTACTCAATGCTAGAAGTCTAAACCTTAAAATGCACTCACTCGAGGCACTCCTTAAAATGGAGAACATAGACATCTATGCAGTGACAGAGACCTAGTTCAAGGCTCCAGAGAGTACCCCTGCATTACCAGGCTATAATTCATAACACACCTTTCGCCCACCTAAACTGGACTGAAACACTAATGGCGGAGGAGTGTCCATAATCATTAAGGATATCCACACCTCCAGCCTAGTTGCTCATCATAATGCATCCGAGATTATCCAAGTGCAACCAATTCTGGGCAAGACTACAATCCAAATTGCAGCTTGCTACAGATCCCCCACCATGACCCAGGATTCCCACTCCTCATTTTTTGATACATTGGAAAATATTAGGGTACAACCTAATACCCTAAAATTGGGCGATTTCAACGACCCAACCATTAACTGGGAAAACTACTCATGTACCAACTCTTGTGCTCAACGTTTTCTGGAATTCATAAATTCCAATGCCTTAGATCAACTTATCCACACCCCCACCAGGGGCAGCAATATCCTAGACTTAGTTATTACCAACATGGGCACCTGGTGCTCCACACCAGAGATCAATTCCTCATTGGTCAGATCCGACTACAAGCTAATCACCCTAGACATCCACATCCCTCCCTCACCCCCCATTAGGGAAACCACAGTAAAAAATTTCTCCAAAGCTAACTTCACTCTTCTTAAGACAGAAGTGGCAAACTTCACGACACCCATGCTGATGAACAAGAGGTATGACTGCTGAATTCTACACAAATGCACTTTATAAGCACTTACACGAGTGCATGGATCGTGCAATCCCTAACAGAACCAAGATGCTATCCCCCAAAAAAAGGAAGCCAATCAGGTAGTCCCCTGCCATAAACAAACTCTACAACAGAAGAAAGAAACTGTTGCAAAAAAGAGTAAAATCTCATGATTGGAGAAACTCCTTGGTCAGCCCCAAGAAACCGAGATCCCTCATAAAATCCTCCAAAGCTAGTTACGAAAACAAAATCGCCACTGACTCTAAAGAGAACCACAAAGCATTGTATAGCTATGTCAAGAATCTCAATGGCAACATTCAGATCTGCTCTGAGTTACAGCACAATGGCACTAAATATACAGAGCCAACTGATCTTGCCAACATCCTGGCAGATAAGTTCAGTGCTAAATTTACCCCCCTGTCATCCTCTAAAAGTCCCATCTCTATACCAGAAGAATGCAAAGTTCCTGTAATCATGGCTGCACAGGTAAAACAACACACTATCCAAAGCCAAGAACACAGCATCCATGGGACCTGACAACATCCCAGGCTGTGTTCTACATGAACTACAGAACAAACTGGCACCCCATCTAAGTACCATGTTCAGTCATAGCCTCATCTCAGGCTATGTGCCCACTGAATGGTGCACAGAGACAGTTATTCCACTCTTCAAAGGGGGAGCCACCACAGACCCCAGAAACTACCACCCCATTAGCCTAACGAGCCTGGTCTGCAAGGCTATGGAACGTATCATCATGGAACTTATAAACAATGACATTGGTAATCTCCAAACTCAGGACCCCACCCAGTTCGGGTTTGTAAAAGGCAGATCATGTCTTCTAAACCTGATAGACCTCATTGAAGCAGTCACCAAAGCCATAGATGAGGGTAAGGTGGTTCATACAGCCTATCTATATCTCTACAAGGCATTTGACACCATCCCCCACTCTGGAATTACAGCTAAACTCACTAAACTAGGTATAAATCCCTATGTCACAAAATGGGTTGCCAACTGGCTCACTGACAGAACCCACACTGTGAAAGTAGCAGACTCCAAATCCAACTTCAGACCAGTGACAAGTGGCGTACCACAGCATTCAGTCCTGGGTCCTCTCCTGTTTGGTATCTACTTCTCTGAAGTACAGGTTAACACAGAAGGTCTTTGGCTAACAAAGTTTGCAGATGACTGCAAACTAGGAGCCATAATCAAAACTCCAAAAGTTGGGGACATCCTACAAAAGAGCCTCGCTGAGACAGATGCCTGGTGTCAAAGCCATGGCCTCAAGCTCAATGACAAAAAGTGCATTGTCATCCCTTCTGGTAAAAACTCTATACCCATGAACTACCACACAGGCGGTAGTCTACTTAACACTGAAAGTGTGATAAGAGACCTTGGGACACAGGTGGACAGTAGTCTCTCCTTTGAAAATCACATTACCATAGTAGTCAGGAAATCCTTCTACATGGCACACCTCATTACATAAGGTTTCTCATCCAGGAAAAAAGAGGTCATTGTTCCCCTCTACTCGTCACTCATTAGACCCATTATATAGTACAATGCCCCTTTTGGTATGTACCTCACAAGACATCAACAACTGGAAAGGCCACAGAAATACCTCACAAAGAGGATTACTGGCCTCAAACAGATGCCCTACGCAGACCATCTCAAAAATCTGCAGCTTTACTCCATCTCATATCGCCTACTCAGAGGCGATCTCTGCCTAACACACAAAGCTATGTCAAACTCAGTGCTTATAGACATGCTCCACTTAAAGAAATCCCAATCCCTATGAGCTACATGCTCTAGGGACCTAAACCTTGTCACCAGAATAAACAGAACATGCTGGAGGGATAGATTCCTGTCCCAGAGACTTCCCATACTCTGGAACAAACTACCTATGTATATCAAACAAAGCTCCTCATTAGCACTCTTCAAGAAAAATCTTGATGATTGGATGGGATATAGGAAATTCACCCCAGGGTTCACTTCTGTGGCTCTGCTCGACAGTGGCACAGGAAAATAATTTTCTTGGGTGGCGAAAGCCAGGGTACCATTTGGCTAGGCTTACATAGGCCCTAGGGCCAATAGCCTAGTACCTACCTATGAACCTAGGAACCTATTTGTTACCATGTACACAGACGGAGCTTTGCTAAGATGTGTTATAGCATCTGGAAGCAATAAAACCATTTTAACACTTCTGGCCTGCCAGGGTAGCAACCAATTCTCTGCTAAGGACAATACAGCAAGATTCCTAGTCCTTGTTTGCACATTTTTTTTCCTCTGGCTACAATCAGAACTGCAAGATTCTTTATGGCCTTCCAGGTACTTTAATTTCAAATTATTTTTCAAAATTAGTTGGACTGAGATTAACCTTTCCTCTTCTAGTATCCCGTTACAATATTAATTTCAGCAGTTACAATACAGTTTGACATACAGGTGTATTTATTTTTCTGTCCAGCAGGACCCACTGTTGCTACCTTTTTTTTAACAGAAGCACCTTTACAGTAACATTTCCAAAACAAGCACCTGTACAAATCAGTTTGATATACAAATGACATAATTATTTAGAAAACTCCAGCTAGCTATGCTGGCATATGTTACACATCCACTGTCCTACTTCTCATGTCGTAGCTGGTAATACCTCATATTATCCCACCTTATACAAGCAGCTCTGGAGAGTTGGTTGAACAATTCTGTAGTTCACCTTTTGTCATTTCCAAACTTGGCCACTTTTTCTGTTTTTTCTATAGTGCGATGAGTCTCTCTGCATACCATCTCATTTATATTGTGCAGATTCAACTGTCTGGGCAAGATGGTTATGTTTATTACGTTTCAACTCATTCGTATTCCTGAATTTCTCAATTTACCCTATGAGAACACCTGTTAACTACTGTGTTCACTTCTTAAACCTGCACATAAACCTGGGTCGCTGTGGGTAGCACTGCATACATAGTTCAGGCCATGCAACAACAGGGGAATCCATAATTCCACATACAATTGTAATTACATACATGGAGTCTCTGTAGAGCCTGCATATGTAGTAGCATAAACAGGGATAGTGGACTGCCATGTGCAACACCTTAATGTTACATCCGTGAGATATAATTATACAGTACCTGTGTTTCCCCTTGCTCACCATTCATCAAGCAAATGAGGTATCTGTCAATGTCCAGAGGTGCAAGGTACATGCAAGAACTGCTCTGAGTGCCAGTTTTCTGACATTTGTTCTCTGGTTCTTCGTGATGAGACATAACAGCTGGTAGACAGGGTAGTGTTCCTTTCAGAGAGCAGTGGTAGTATGTGTAGGATTGAAAAATCATGCTTTACCTCCTTTAGAAAGATAGCAACCTCAGGCAACTGCAGGAGGGCTTATCCCATGCTCTCTCTCATACCACCAGATTCCCACTCATAGGGTAACAATGCCATCCCCAATGACATGAGGCACACAATCCTGACCTCTAGGATGATAGGAGTATCAAGATAAACAACAGTCATCACCTATATACCGTAAACTTACCTTAGCTGCACATATAACCTGCTAGTGAGTGCCATTCACAGATCTTATACAGTGCTGTTTTAATCACCATAGCACTTGAAGACATTGCAGAGATAGCCAGTTGCACAGGAGGAAACTGAAGTATCAGTTTCATACTGTATACGTTTTATAAATCATTGCCATTTATGTGGTAATTTCTATAGTTCAGACCTAGCAGTATGTCTATTGAAAGCCATTAGTGTGCGTTTGTGTGTGTGCATGTAAGCAGTTGCACATGCATGTATCCTGACATTTACTTCAACAAGTGAGTCCCAGTCTACTATAGTCTCCCCACATCTCCTGCCCTACCCACACCAATGCCATGCACTGGATGCTGGGAGTGTTATACCCAGGATTGTCAGTGGACATGACTCCCTTGTCACACACTGGCAGCTGACAGCTGGCAGAGATAGGGAGAAAAACAACTGAAAGTTAGATGCCTGAATTGTCCAAATGGTGAACCTCTGAGTTATGTTCCTATGAAGCACTGTCTCCACCATCTGAGACAGGGGCCAGTGGTGATAGTACCCTGGGTAGTGAGTAATCTCCCACAAGATCAAAGCTGGCAGGAGCTACAGCTGTGGAAGTCCATCCTGTCCCTCATCCTGTTATTCCCTCCCTTTTGTGCCAATGCCCACCAGTGTTGAGTATGAAATCCTCCCCAAATTGCCTCTCCTTTGTCTAACACCTCCTTCACCACTGTGTTACCCCAACCCCCATTGTGTTAACACACAGAATCAGTCTAGTTCATCAACAGGTACCTAACCTAACTCTTGTCTTCTTTTTGGTTCCATTACTTCCTTCTCTGACTTATGTTCCCTATATTCATAAAAAATGGCACCTGTCCTACATAAAAATAATTACTCTACCTTCTCCACCTCCACCCTGCTCACTCCTTAGTTCTTCTCCATCTCCACCCTGCTCACACCTTAGTTGTTCACCTTCTGGTTTACCCTCTGCTTGCTTTTCCTTTTCATCTCTTTCCTATACTTCCATTTCCAAACTTTAATCTGGTTAAACATTACATAAACACACCTCACACATACCTATGTAAGGCTTCCAAATCACTTAACTTTTGTGATTGTATAGTGCAAGGTGGGCTGTAAAAGGCACAGCTGAAAGCCCATATACAGCTGATGACTACCAGCACTGCTTACTGAGTAACAACAAGCTAGGCTACAGGTCTAAAGTTAACTCTGAACCTAACACCACTCTTAAGTATTCAACTGCGGTACCACCTTTATCATTCTTATACGAAAAGCACAGTCTGGGTCTGAACTGTCTGCAAACAGCTAAAGTTAACTTTGAGTATGTGTCTACCTGTTTGAGCCAATATTCATTTTCCCCTGGAGAGCACTGTGCTTTGGCTTGTAAGCAGCCCCCCCCCCCCCCACACACACACACTCATCTTCCACTTTCTCTTTTATTCCCTTCTGTTAGTAAATAGTATCCATAACTGATCAATACTGTGTGTTTATTAATTTAAACTGAGACCACAGTAGCCTACTGGCACAAGGTTATCCTGTTTTTCCACCTGAGAAATGGTTAAGAAATGACTTACAGTTTCAGAGCAGTCATTGGTCAATTCTGATTGTTTCTTAAACACAAACTTGTATTTGCTTTGGCTCATGAGCAGCAGTACAAAAAAACTGCCTGTTCACATCCTTGTTCTCCCCCCTCCCCTTCCCTGTTTATTACCTTAAACCAATCCCAAAGTTAATAAATATTACCTGTGGCAGACACTATTTTTAAAACTACAACCACCCTTTGTCACTATCATATGTTCATTTATCAGTTTACTCTATTACCTGATTGTTTCCAGCCCCCTCAAAAGAGCAACTAACAGGGTCTCTACTCACTTTGCTCCCACCCTGCCCCCTATTTCCTCCCGCCCCCAGTGGTCCTACCTTTATTACATTAACAAACCCCTCCCATCATTCCAATAGCCAACCACAGCGCTAACCCAACACTAGCTCTTCCATTTTCCCACTACTATCACACCTCCTCAACTAACATGAACAAGCATATCTTACCTATGCTCACTGCTTACACTCTCCTTGCATATCTTACATCCTACCAAATCTCCATCATTTCCCCACTCAACCACTACCACTGTACTACTACTCACACCGCCACTCGACTCACCCTCACTCAGCTCCCCTCCCACCAACTCAAGAACCATCTCTATGCATCCCCCGCATATTCTACCAACTATATTACTCAAACATAAAGCATCCCTACAACTTAACATAGTAACCCTCCCACCATACCTATTACCCACAGAGCACAATCATAAAGTTTCTCTTATAAACAAACACATTCAAAAACTGATAAAACTAATAACCTCATGCATATCAAAACTAGCCCTAAGTGGAGACATCCACCCCATCCCTGGCCCTACCATCTCCAACCCCAATCCTCATAATCAGGCTAGAAACCACAACTTCTCCCATATCACAGCCAATAGAAAGCCTAGTGACTTCCTTCTACTAAGCCTAAATATTAGAAGTATATCCAACAAAGTCCATGAACTCCATGCCACTATAGACTTGTACTCCCCAGTTATAGTCATCCTGACAGAAACCTGGATAAAACCTCACATTACCAGTGAGCAAATACTCCCTACCAGTTACGGCATACTAATAGTAGACTGGCTAAACAAGAAAGGAGGCGGTGTAGCTATAATATTTAAACAGCATCTAAACATCCAGATCTTAAAATCATCAGCTCCACAAACAGGCAATGAAGAAATAATATATACCAACCTAAAAATAAATCAAAACAAAACCATCAACATAATTGGATGCTACTTCCCACCTGGCCAAAACATCCCTCCATTAGAAAACCTCCTCAGCTGGTCTACCCACCATCTCCCCCAAGAAACTATCATTTTAGGTGATTTCAATATTGACTGGCAATCCTGTTCTGGCAACAATCCAACCCATCATAGAAACCTTCATGGCTTCACCCAACTAGTCCAGTCACCAACCAGGATAAATAAAAACTCCAGCAAGCACACAACCCTGGATTGGATACTAGTCAGTAAGAGCCCCCGTCATATATAACAGGCTGCTTATCAGATAGCCTCAGTGATCACTCCCAAACATTCCTACTCAAAAAATACCTATACCAAGCTAAATCTGTCATCTACTGTCAAATACATAAAAAACTAAACTTTAACCCACTCACATTCATCTCATCCCTCAAAGAATGTAACTGGCATCCCCTAAAGTATCTCAGTCTTGATGACACAGTTGAATGTTTTAATACTACCTTCCTGAGCATCCTTAATTACCATGCACCCATAAGACTTTCCAGAACGAAAGCACAACCCTCCCCATGGCTACAGAAAACCACTAAGTCAGAAATGAAAAACAGGGATAAAGCCTGGGAGTACTGGCACAAAACCAAAACCCCCTCAACTAGACAAATTCCTAGAACTACGCAATAGAGTTAAAAAGCTAATAAAACAGGACAAATTCCAATACTACTAGTCTGCCCTTGACTCCTCCCAACACAGCCCCAAACAATTCTGGTCCTCCATAAACTCCATCCTCCACCCAGGTAAAGTGAGTACCCCTCCTCCTAACATCCCTCACTCCTCCAAAAATATTGCTACCTCATTCAACACACACTTCACACATATCATACTATCACTAGCTAAACAACACAACCCCCTCCCCTCCAACCCACACCTTCAACTAGTAATATTCCCACTGCCTTCTCTTTTTCTCCTGTACCTATCTCCAACATAAAAAAACTCTTAGCTAAACTTAAGCCCACCAAATTAGCAGCAGACAACCTCCCAAGTGAATACCCACAAATCGCAGCTGATGATCTGGCCTACCCAGTATCCATCTTGATTAACCGATCTCTGTCAGAAAGTTACCTTCCCACACTGTGGAAAGTATCACATATAATTCCCCTTCACAAGGGTGGCCCCTCCACAGAACTAACCAATTACCACCCGATAGCTATTCTCTCTCCACTCTCCAAAATACTAGAGAGATGCATATATTCTCAGGTCTCAGACTACCTTCTTACTATCAACCTCCTTAACAATACTCTGCATGGTTTCCAACCAAATCATAGCACCACCACTGCCTTACTCTCCCTTACTAACACTATCCTTCAGCATAAAAACAATGGCTATCTCTACTTTCCTAGACCTATCTAAAGCATTTGACATGGTCCCACACAAACAACTCATCTCTGCCCTCAATAGCCTATCCTTTTCTCAGTCAGTCACTAACTGGTTTCAGAGTTACCTGTCTGACTGCCAACCATCCGTTGTATGGCAGAATGACATATCTCCCAAACTACCTGTGTCCATAGGAGTTCCCCAAGGATCCACCCTTGGACCCCTACTCTTCTCTGTTTTCACCAATAATCTAGCCTCTGCCACCAAACATGGCACACTCATACAATACGCAGATGACTCAACCATCATCTGCTCAGCCCAGTCCCTACCCAAACTGCAAAAAGTCACACAGGAAGCCTTTTCCTCTGTTGAAACTTGGTTATCCAATGCCAATTATTACTCAACCCAAACAAAACTAAACTACTCATCTTCTAACCCACCAAACATACTCAAAACAACTCACTTTAGCATCACAGCAAAAGACAACACCACTATAAACCCAACTGAACACACCAAATTGCTAGGAGTGGATATAGACAAACTATAATTTGACATTCACATACCCATGACCATAAAAAAATGTCCACAAAAAACTGGGAGCATTATACAGAAATAGGCAACATCTCACCAAAGCAGCAAAGATTTCAATAGCAAATTCCCACCTTATCTCCACCCTACTTTATGCCTCTCCAATATATACCAACCTAAGGCAATGCGATCTAAACAAGCTAGAGACCTGCTACAACAAAATTGCCAAATTTGCCACAGGGGCATCCTACCGTAATCACCACTGTGTCTCACTTGTTGAACTAGGCTGGCTTGAACTCCCTCACCTCCTTCAATGGTATTAACTATCACTCGCCCACAAACTAGTAAATCATCCACTAAATGTCCCATCCCTCCAGAATCTACTCCAACCCTAACACACCACCAGACCATTAAGACCCAGCAACAAAAATCAATTGCAGATCACTAAAGCCAATAACTCTGCTGGAGAAGCACTATTCTCTTGCACCATAGCCAAGTTATGGAACTCCTTCCCACCCACAATTACCTCCATACCATCATGCACCCACTTCAAAACTTTACTAAAAGTGCACCTAAAAACATGCTGGCTATGCCCTTGCAACTCCCACTCTAATATCACCCACCCCATCCAACCACTACCTTTCTTTCCACCCCACTAACTACCTTGATTATAGCAAGCTCAGATGCTCATAAGCCTAGTACTTATTATACAGCAGGAACTTCTTATTGTAACATTTGTTAATGTCTGTTATATACTTCGCAGATAAAGATTCTAGTTGTCTACTGATGTACTATGTTCTTCATCTGTAAATATGTTTGTAATTAATTGCTATGTTAAATTGTTAATCGCTATGTAATCCAAAGTAACTAGTGTCTGTTTATTTTAACTGTGGAGCTTTTCTCCCTGGGCCTATGCTGAAAATGGACCTACGTCCAGTCGGACACTCCCGGTCAACAAATGTAAATAAATAAAGAAATAAATAGGCTACAATAATTCACCCTTTAAAGTGTTATGTACACCCTCTGTCACAGACAACTTATATTAGCCTTTTCTACCACCATTCGAGCAAATGAGCCAAGCATCATTGTTTGGCAGTTGGTGTAAAGTAAATCAGGTATGAACTGCCAAGTTTTGTGCACTTGTCTTTGCATGCTATTACTCTCATCTATGAATGTGGATTCTCAGTTAGATTCATATCTCTCAACCTCTTAGAGCAAGAAATCTGTGCAAAGGCCCAAAAATAGGGAAAACTTTTAAATATTTCTCTTACAAACTTAGAAAGTTGATAGAATAAGAGATTTTTGCATTAGCGTGAATCTTCTGAAGGGTATGAAGTCTGAAACTCAAATCACTATTTTATAACTTCATTATTTAATGATTTGCCAGATATTTGCCAGAATACTACTATTTTATGAAAAACAGACCAAAAATATGAGGCAAAAATCTGGACATTCTCCGAAAATCTGTACAGTTGAGAGGTATAAGGTGGCGTCCAGTAGTATCCTTGTTAGATCTGATATTCTTTCATTCATTCATTGCATGACACAAGTCTATCGTGTGTTTTGCTGAAGGCTTCTGTCTGAGTGCTGATGGTAGCTCTACCTGTAAACAAAGTGCCTTTGGATAATACAAGTGATGAACGTTATGGGGTCAAGTTCCCTTGGCGTTGTATGCTTTTGTCTCCTATTCCTTCATTCTGCAAGTGTGAAACACACAGCTGCTAGGAGTTCTGCTCATGACGTTTAGCTGCTATTGCTGCAACTCAGCCAGGTGACTCAGTTTGACATATAATGAAGGTCGTGAGTTCAGCTTCCATGGGCGGGTTGTGAAGAGGCACATCAATGTTAAAGTAGAGTGGCTGTTTCCAGGACTTTGCAGTATAGTACAGACAGAGTTGTCAGAGTGCGATCTACCATTATTTGATCAATGCTTTTGTATTTTTCCTTCTCCTCCTGCTATGTATGTTTTTTTTTTTTAAGTTATTTGACATTTATATGCAGCAGTATCTAGCCCGGAATCCCTACCAGTATACAGGCTTGTTGCACAACCACCCATTCCTATTACATCAGGGCCAGCTTCACTCACATTGATGTCCCCATTTGCCACAAATTCCTCCACTCCTTCTTTGACAACTTCTTTCTTCTGTGTGTCTGCTGCCCTTCTCTATTAAGTTGCACATCCATCACTGTGTCTTCACTTCCCTTTACAGTCCTGTATATGTTATATGCTTTGTATGTGTGACTATGCTACCTACTATAACCCTCAGAGCTACATCTTATTTCCCTTGCTATTACACTCAAGTTATCTTTTCCACATGTAGATATCATTGGGTCAAAAACAGATCACAGAAGCCTCATAACTTTGTGAGGCTGTCATTTATTTTCTTTCACAAACTGTAAACACATGCATGAAATCACACCAAGCATGACAGAAACATAACTCTTGCTCATACCTTCCTGTAGCTGCACCATACTCCTACATGGTCTTCTATCAGTCCCTGTTGTGACTGCAACCTGAATACTTAATAAGCTGCTCATTGCACACTCTAGCCTGGCTACACTCATTGTTAATGAGGATTTGGGCTTGTCAGGCACACAGCATAAAATGGAGATTAGCCACAATCATGGCTGCAGTGATTCTGAATCCCAGGGGGAGGGACTACTTTATAATAATACATTTAAGCAGTCAGAACTGCTTATCCTATATCACATGACAACCTACTGTAGCTGGAGCATTTAGCATGGTCATTATTGCGAAGCCACTATGTTTCTGTAACCTAAGCGTCAGAATGAGTTCTTTGTGACAACTGTAGTTATACAATATATATGTCTGCTTCAGATAGCAAAAGTCTATTACCTTCATTACTGATACTACCAGAATCAAGTTAATGTATTTGTCATCTACTTTACTGACCAAGAACAATTAGGTCTGTATGAGAAAAACTGTGCTAAGACACCTACTGTTGCTTTTATGCAATATAATTCATGTATAAAACTAACAACCTAACGCTGCTGAGCATTATAACATATTTTAGAATGATAAAAAAGAACGTTTTACATAATTAATCATTACCATAGCTTCACCTAATGTGACTGTCTTTTCATGCAATGTTTTATGGCTGAGGTTACCAATGAGTTACTTGTGAACTGTACAGCAAATGTCTAAATTAGGGGCCCTGTCAGTTTTCTGAGCTTTAATAACTGTATACATGCTTAAGCATATAGATTCACTGTTTAAAAGCTGAAAGATTAAATATGCCATCATATATTGTTTGATACTAAACAGAAAAATTGAGAGGTACAGGTACAGCTCACAGAAGATACCGCTGCTGTGGAAAAGGCTAACCATTCACATAAAACAAAGTTCATCCTTGTCCATATTCAAGTGCAATTTAGATCTATGGATGGGAAAAATTACCTCAGGACTACCCCCTTAACTACTAATGGACAAAGGCATCTCCTAAATGCTTTATCCATGCATGGATCCACTCAAATTATCTATGGTATGATCCCAGTTATTTTCATTAGAGGTAATATATAATTACTGACCATGGGATAGGTAAAGCCAATCTATAACCAAATGGGATAGGTTATTTTGAGCATAAAAAGGGAAACTAGCAAGGGTTAAAATGGCCCTCAAGGGCAGCTAGTCTAGTATTTACTTATGAACCTATGAAACTATGTACATCTAGACTGTGCAATGAACGTAAAATGGTTTGTTATTCCTACAAAATAAAATTAATATTGCGACATTCATTAAACCTTTTAAACTGTTATATTCCTAAACTGTGGGCAAACTGGAACTGTGAGACTAGGAAAAATGTTATTATATTAATTTTTAAAAATGTATTAGAGAAAATTATAACTATCCAATAAAAGTGACATCTTTGTAATAAATCTGTAATTGCCAGAAACGAGATAACTTCAGCCTTTTAAAATTTTTAATAAAAGGCAAATGCTTTAAACTGTTATCTGAGTGTTCTTTCATACTGATAGCTATTTAGTTGGCTGATGGTATTGTGATAATAGTTACTATCTTGCAAAAAAGAAATACATTTAAAGGATAATGAAAAGTAAGGTACAGAATTGTTATAGATCATGTAATGCCTTGTCCAGGAAATATAAAATATTATTTGTTTTTCTCTTAAAATGTGAAGTGTGTTCCTTCTTATTTTTTTTCCCTGGAACACCAACTTATAATTTATTTATCACAGATCATGATAAAAAAACAAACAAACAAAAAAAAAGATGGATTGTATTAATGAATACTGTTTGTCACCATGGGCTTGATGAATACTTGTCAAACAATATATTTTTCGATATATATCCAAGATATTCATTTGTTGGTGTTCACTGGTTTATTACTTCAAAAATTACTTTCTTATTTAAAAATGTTTAGCACCACTATTTATGATATGAATATGAACATGGTTTCCTGGTGTTTCATGAATAAGGAACACATAAACTATTGATCTTTCTTACAAATAGTGAATGCTACAGAGCCTGGATGTTCATTAGTTATATTACATTTCCAGACTGTTTTGAATAAATGATTTTTCATCAGACTTGTATTAGTTTCAGTATATCTGCAACTGTACCTTATGCATAGAGCTACCGATTTAAAAATAGAAAATATTCATACACACACACTGACATACATAAACAAACACATGCGATCTATTTATTTATAATTCTCTCTCGTGATATATATATTTATATATATATATCTATATATATATATATATATATATATATATATATATATATATATATATGGATCTGGTTCATTTCGCCGAAAGCACATTTCTTTGAATGTTATTTCAGCAAAACCAAATCGCCAAAAGCACATCTCACCGAAAATAGTAGTGGCAGTGTATATGGCCTTTTCCCCACTGTAGTGCGATCCTGGAGTGAGAATATAAAGTTGGGGGTGGGTGATTAAAAAGTACTAACTTACCCTCATAACAGAAACTGCATAGTATAAAACAAGCTAGGTGGGGTGGGGGCTACACCCCGACACCCCCTACTATATATTCTAACTTCAGGATCACACTACAGTGGGGAAAAGGGCATATACACTGCCACTAGTATTTTTGGTGAAATGTGCTTTCGGCGAAATGTGATTCTGGCGATTTGGTCTTGGTGACAAGAAATGACGAAATGTGCTTTCAGCAAAATGAACCAGACCTATATATATATATATATATATATATATATATATATATATATATATATATATATATATATATATATATATATATAGTGTGTATATATATATATATATATATATATATATGTGTGTGTGTGTGTGTGTGTGTGTGTGTGTGTGTGTGTGTGTGTGTGTGTGTGTGTGTGTGTGTGTGTGTGTGTGTGTGTGTGTGTGTGTATGTGTGTGTGTATGTATATATATATATATATATATATATATATATATATATATATATATATATTGAGTTTTTATTTTTTAATATTCCAGAACAAAGTTTCTATTCTATTTAAGTATTAATTTAAGCGGATTTTATATCAATTTTGTAATTTTTCATGTGATATTAACTTGTCAAGGCTTGTTTAAACAAGCAATCATGACCAACAGGATGTGTGTTGTCATGCAAATAATGTGGTTTTAGGCCTCACAGCACAACTGGGCATGCATTATTTACACAATAGCACACATCCTGTAGGGAAAAATTGCGCTTAAAGAATGGGCTACATGCTAAATTGTTTTGTATTTTATTATTACTATATGTATTTTTTAATATGGTTGATGTAAAATAGTTTTCCACATAATGTTTCAAATTTGCTGTAGTATATTTAACTATTGCTGGTGGAAGTGTTCTACATCCAAAATATTAGTTTAGTAAGTATTTAATGTCTACACTCATATACACACACAGACATATGCACACACACAGACACATTTAGAAACAGTGCACATTTAAAATATACACGATTAAATAATACCAGCCATTAAAAGTTGTTTTATCGGCATAGCTTGAAACTGCCCAGATTTTCACTGAGTATCCAGATTTTTACTTTGTTTTTTCATCTGTTCCTAATATTTTTTTTTTTTGCTGGGAAATCATGGGTTGAGGTAACTAAGTAATGGCTTACACTTTTGTTAGAGATTTCATCTCATCTAGGAAATGAATGCTGACACAAACTTTGTTATTCTAGCAACTTTCTAATTTTATAAGAGCATTTTTTTAACATTTTTTAACATCTGTCCTTATTTTTGTGCCCTTGTCTCAACATTATTTTTAATTTGTCCAGATTTATTGAACTAAAGGGATGATAGGTATGTAATTGCAGCCACTACTTAGTCTGAGTCTCAATGTCTCTCTTTTACTCTCACCCTCACTTCCACATTCATGCATGCAAGCAGGCATATACTCACACACACAAACATAAATGCACACACTTTTCTATTTTTTTTTTTACATTATCTATTTATTTTAATTTTCTGTTTCCTAAACAGCAAAAGCATTGCATATAGCAAGCATAAAATAATAGTGTACATTAGCTTTCTTACAGTCTGAGATTCAAGGCACCTTAATAAGCTGCCATAAAACAGCAGATTCATTTTCAACTGGGCATTACCTATAAATTAATACCTAGTGCAGAATGTTCGTTCGAGTCAGGGTTTAATGTACAGTCTGCCCATTTTCTAATATTCTTTAGCACTGATGAAGCTGTTAGGATGTGTAAAACCAGTATGTTACATGATTAAAGGAGTGTGGTCAATAACACCATTTCCCAAACTGCAAAAAAAAAAAAAAAAAAAAAAAAAAAAAACCTTGATCAAAACCTAGCTTGACTGATAAAATCCACTGACCTAACCTCTCTGAAGCAAATCCCATATAAAACTATAAAACTGATAGCAAAAAAATAAAATAGCCTCATTTTGTAATCAAATACCAAAAAGTAAAACAAGCAACAAACAAACAAAAAACTAACTATATGATAAGACATTCTTTGTCTGAATAGTGGTGTTGTTAGGGAAAGTTTTTTTTTTGTTAGAAGTTATGGTAAGGCAATATGGTGCTGGGATGGGGCAGGGGTAGACAGAGGGTTGGGGTTAGTCCTTATGAAAAGTTGAGCAGGGGGAGATAAGAACTGCATAATTAAAACAATGACCATCTTGTGATACAGGTTTAATGCCAACAGTGAAAAGAAAAGAAATATTTCTGCAATAGAAAAGCATTTGTGTACATGGTGTACACTTCTTCAGAACACATTGGCTTCAGCAAGGGAAAGATGGATGGGAAAACACACGGCAGTTCTCTGAAAGGGGTTTAGATCATCGGTTAGCTATAGGCTGTGGATTATACTCCAAGCAGGGAAATGAAACTTTTGCCAATACCAGATTTTCCTTTAAATCAAAGATTGTGTTTATCTGAATATTGAGAATACCTATTTACTTTGCTACTGATAAAAGTAACAATTGTTCAGTTAAATGACGAATACTCATTCATTATTTTGTTATACATTACATATAGAAATTCTTCAAATATATTCGTGTATTTTGTTCCCACAAGTTAACATAGCCTATGCCAGAACTGATTACTGTTTATTTGATACTGTTTGTCAAGAACGCATTGACAACCATGTATATGAATATGTGAAGGTCAATAAACCAGTCGTATCGTTGATTTTTTGGAGCCCAATAATTCACAAAGATGTGAGTAATCCCTCACTGAGGCCCATAGATGCCTCAGCTGGGTCAAAAATGGAACCACTGGTGTTATACATTGATCAGTAGAGTAAGCATCTGTTGGACCACAATGCATATGTGTTGCGAGTTTCCTGGCATTTACTGCAGAATTTAAATTGTACTATGTTCAGTGAGGGCATCTTGTTTGTTACTAAATATGTTGCTAACCTGTTGTCCATCATTCCACATGATAAAGGATTGGATTTTTTGGGGGAAATAAGGAAAAATCAAGACTTTTCTAGTAATGCGATTTTGGTATGGTATGAATTTTTGGACATAGTCTTTAGAAATAATTGTGTATTTTACAGGAAAATACTTTCATCAAATTCCACTTGTAGCAACGGGCACAATGGGTGTGCCCTAATATGCAAATTTAGTTTTAGTAGCCTGAGAGAAAAAGTATGTATTCACCCTTGAGTTTTGAGATGTTTTTCTATGCATATTATAGGTTTTCGGATGATAGTTTTATTTTACAAAGAAATGTGATGCAACTTTTGTTTTTTTATTGATTATTTAAATTATACCACTATAGGGCAAAACTGCACTAATCAGTGATTTATGTCAACTATTTTTCACAAGGAGACATTCTCAAATTCCTATTTACACTTTGATAGATGTTGCCCCTATCATTAAATGTAAAACTTAGTCAAAAGACAAATTGCATACTTGACTGGGTTAATTAATGATGACAATTTGTTAATGTGTGAGTTGGACAAAAGTTGTAGACACATTCTTAAACAGGGGATATCCATGTAGTTTATTAAATGAAAAAAACAAAAAAAGGAAATTACGGGAAGAAACACCAACTTCAGCCCTATTTTGGGCACATAATTAATGACCAATACAACACAGAAGGAGCAGAGTAAAGGATATGCAAAGTAAAAACAGATGGCTATGGTTATACCTTATAACAGAGAATCACATTTGGTCAGTATGATTTTCAAAAACACTTAGAATTTGACTTTCACCCAAGAGCTAAAAGGCAAACTGGATGAATTTCTTAGACTGTTTCTAGGAAAAAAAAAATAAGGACTTTTTATAATGCAATAAGGATGGAAATTGAATGAAACATATAAGGAAGAAGATAGCAAAATGTGGAAAATTTAAATATTGTATATATGTGAATGATGGTCACTATGTAAGTGTTGACAGATTTCACAGAAGTATTGGTTGCCCAGGGTGTTGTAACTGTGACACTATCAATGTGGTATATTTGGATTCCTGTGTGTCTGGGTGTATTAACCACCTGTTTGTCCTACCTGGCTTATTATGTAGGAAAAACTGCAAGCAGATTTCAAGACAGAACTTATGAAAACTTGTATAACATTAAGTCAGAGAAATACAACAATTCCTTCTGCAGGCACTCTATCAAGTGGGATGTCTTTAAGAAGTTTTTTTTTATAGATATTGGCCCAGATTCAATAAACTCTATGTAGATTCTGCACAGAGCCGACATGGAGTGTTTTTGTGTACTTGATACTGCTCATTGCATGACATCGCATGGCATCATGCCATGAATATTAATGATGCATGAGACGTGTAAGCAAGGTTTCACGGCTCGCACCAGTGTGACTGACCATGAGAAATGTAGCCTGAATGTATTCATACCACCCAACCTTTTAGTGCAATAAATCTGGACAAATGCTGAACTAATGAGGGGACAAAGTTCTGAAAATAGGGACAGATTTACTATATTCTTCTGATAACTGTAGAAAGTAGGTAGAATAGGATTTGTGTCAGCATGCATGTTCTGAAGGATATGTAGTACAAAACTGAAATGTATGTCATTATGTATCGACTTCAATCTTCGCCGATTTTCCAGAAAACCACAGATTTTACAAGGAATAGTCCACAATATTATGCAAACATCTGGACATTTTGCAAAATATCAGGACAGTATCCCTTTCGTTCCTTTTTTTTTTTTTTGAGGCCAGTTTTTTGTGTGATGTGCCCCTATGCTCTCCTGGTTTGAACAAAGTGCAGCAGTGCACAAACTGGAGGAATGCGCCACCCAGGATGCAGACAGTACTCAAACAGCCACAAATATACTGGATGTATTGAATTAATATTAGTGGCTATCACACAAACATAGTAAGCAGTGCTGTGCTACAAATAACAGCAAGAACGTTATAACAACTAGTAAGATATTCACTAATTTCATGACAGCAGCTGTTAGGTGTAGGGGTGGAGTGCAGATGGTCCAGGTTTCTAGTACAGGGTTAGTTTTACTGTTGAGGGGTTGCAGATTATTGCAACGAAGTGCAACATACATAACTGTTTTCACAACTTTCTTGTGGCAATAGCTGTATGTGTAGAAGAACTGTAGACATGGTCCATTTGCATGTATACCAAAGAATCTTGAAACTGCGGTGCTTCGCACTGTTGTGCATCGTTTATCACGCAAAAATGGTGCCCAACAGTGCACACCCTCACCTACCATGTTTGTGTGATATTAAGCAATGTGCAAGATTTTCAAATGTTGCAAAGCCAAAATGTGCACTTTTTCAGTAAGCACAAGATGTGCAATTGGTGGGAAAATGTCAACATATAAAATGCAATTGGCAGTAAATGCTCATTATATATTCAGCTTGAGCTACGGCAGGCATGTCTGGAGTTGGTGATGGCGTCTGCTTTTAGATGCAGCAGTAGGGTGTCCAGGAGTCCAAAGTTTTTGTTGGGCTCCTATTAAAGGAGCATGGGCCATGGTTGCTGCATCGGGACGATTCAGGCTCAGAATACACATCTGAAGCCTGGAATAGTATTGACAGGATTTTGACCAGTGCTACAGGTACCCTCTGCACTGGTGAGCAATGTGGACATCACTTTGATGACTTCTGGAGGAGGAACTGGGATACCCTCGACCATTGGATGGGGGAGATTTAGTACAGACGATACCCCCCAAATATGTAAGTATCAATTTCACTGAGTAATTGTAAGAGTTAAAAGCTGAATATAGTCAAGACTGGTATTTAAAATGCTATTCTGTTCTTTTCTGTTTTTTGTACAGCTGCTATGGAGTGAGCCTCAAATATCAGGTCCCATGTTGTGTGTTTGGTAAGGATGCAGGAAGCATGAAGAATGTATACATCAGAGCAGTACTATTCTAAATAGTAATTTAATAATAATTTTTGTAGTAATTGGGCACCACCACATACCATCTCACACTACTGCTGTATAAAATTAAATAGGTATTGGGCAATAATGTTTTATAATGCTTTATAAAACATTACAAGTGATTATGCAATGTTGTTTCATACAAATTTAATGGGGAAAATACAACATTAGTGACATGGGGAGTAAGCAGGCGTGAGTACAAAGAGAAATTTTTGTTATACTGTGTCATTTACTGCTGACTGTATTAAATACATCTGCTAGCTAATTGACTTTGGGGCAGCACGTGTTAATGCATTGTTGTTGGGGGAACATGTTACTGCATATGAATATGGGTGTAAGTAGTAATTTTTCAAGTGTGTATGATACTTTAAATAGATCATATTGCTGCCATTTACCATTGCTTTGCACTGGTGTATGATGCGTGCCATCTTGCAATAATTCTTTAAAGAAAAGAAATGGGAAAGATAGGAAAGTGGTGAAATGGGGAGTTAGCAGGGGGAAGAACAATGTGAAAGGAAGGCAGACTTGTGCAGGAAGGATGTAGGAAAAAACATAGCTATCCATTTCTTCAAGAATAAAACATGAACATATATACAAAATATTAGCTGAATTTGGACTGTCACCTCCAGACAGAGGGGTAACCACAACACAATCTGTTGTATAGGGAATTGGACTGAATTAAGTGTGTCATGAAGATGTGTGAAATGCAGAGCTATATATAGCACAATTTTTTTTTTATTTTTATTTTTTATTTATTTTATTTTGAGAGTGAGAGAGAGGAATGTCGGAGAAGGGATGTAGGAATGTCTGGGTGAGGTAAGTTGGGCAGGTGAAGAAGCAATTGCAGACAGACAAGACAAAAGACAGGAGACAGGGATGGTGAATGACAAGACGTGGGTGAACACCATGGTGGGGTAGAGGGTGGGAACATTGCGTACCCATGGACATCAAGCTGGGTGACATTGAGAATCGTGCCTCACCCACTGGACTGCCATCGCTGTCACCTCATTGTGCCAATGGTTGCAGTGACTGACATCTATGTCTCGTGTTTTTCAATACAATGATGATCAGCAGTGTCTCCATCTGACATAGACATGCAGCAATTGTGTGGTGCACAATCCTACACACCAACCCTGGCAGTTCATTGTGGGTGATAAACTCACCATCTCTGGCACTACTCCTGGAGGGAACCACTAGCCTAGTCTGTGGGGAAAAACTACCTTAGGGGCCAGGTAGTGCAGGGGCAGCAGAGGGGGTGTTACCAGGTCGCACAGCAGATGTGCTGGGCAGCAGTGCTGTAGCCAGTGGAGTGGAGGGAGGAGGATCCCATGGAACAGGCCTACCTCGCTATGCTGTGGGGAAAAAACAAAAAATAAAAAAAAATTTAAAAAAAAAATAAAAAGTGAAAATAAGGGTTGAGGTGAGACAATAAAAAGGGGAGAGCATTAGTAACTTCATATGTGACATATAAAGCATTGATACAATTATTTGACTGCATTCTGTTACCTTTCCTTTTAATACTACCAATGCCTAACAACTTGTTTACTGTTAAGAATACCCATCTCCTAGAAGATGGTCTATACACTACAGAATGCAGCAAGGAATCCTTGATGTGTGCATATACTGCAGATATGCATGTTCCAATTATACTGGTTACAGTTTACAGAAAGCCATTGGTGCCATTGCTTTAGAGCTCTGACATTACATTGAGATATTGATGAAAACTTAACAGTACTATATATTTGGGAAGTGTCGTTTTTGTAGGCACAACCTGTGAATACTCTAATAGTGAACTGTTGTTTTGGCCCCCAGACTAATGCATGCATACTTTCCTATTACAGTTCAGAAATGAATGCTCAATTTTATACAACAGTATAATAAACCAATAAAGCATCTTTACTTTTAATGCTAAAATAACAGTACTGTTCAGATGCATACATACCATATGCTTCTCGCATCCATGACAATCTAGAGGCATGGGTTCACACATTCAGTTCTCAGTCTGTGCCGGCTGCAGAAAGAACAGAAACAAAATACCATTAAGCATACCAATCCTGACTATATCCAGCTTTTAACTCTTACAAGTAGTCTCTGTAAGGGATACTAACACATTTGTGGGTTGTCCCCAGTCCTACATTCCTCAGTCCAGTGATCAAGGGTATCCATCTTCCTCATTCTGAGGTCTCTATAATGATTCCTACATGGTTCAACAGTGCAGGAGATACCAACAGCACTGGTCACAGCCTGGGTCAGACTATTCCATGGCCCTGCCTTGTAATCTGGGTCACAATAGTCTCTCTGCAAATGCCTCATCCCATGTTCATTAACTAGGAGTCCAACAAAAACTTTGGACTCCTAAATACCCCATCTTTGAGGATAGAATCTCAAAACATCTCCAGGAATGCCTGACACGCTAACAACAGATGAAGGCCCTCTCTGATAAGAGAGGGGGTAGTTTTAGGAAGCAAGTAGAAATTCATGAAGTTAGTTGGCAGATAAAGTTGAGAGCTGATGTCCTGCCAGGTTTAAATGAGCACATTAATATAAAGTGTTTTTGAGAGAACAGGAAATTAAATGGTTAAGTCTACTGAGCAATGTGTATTATTGAAAGTATTCATTGGTTAATTAGTTTTACATTTTTGTTTAAATTGGTTGAGAAATATATATTTTTTATTCTGATGAAGTGTTTTAAGAAAGCAGAGATTAAACTTTTCATGCTAATCTAGCGTGGGGTTCTGCTTTGTGAAGTGAATTTTTTTGGTTTTAATAGAGGTTTTGTTCGCTTGGCCTTCGTGGTGAATTATTTTTAGTTTTGTTGATTTTTTTCACTGATGGCCGGTATCACAAAAGACTCTTTAATGGAATTTTCTCTACATGCTGTTGCTAATGACCACAACGAGACTTTAAGAGACCTTCTATTATCAGTTCAAGAAACCAAAAAAAAAAAAGGATTGTGGCTTTATTGGGGCACAAGGAGAATATTGATATAAGGAATACCAGTATACTTAAAAACAGCTCTACAGATTTATCCAGTGAGTCTACTGATGATGTGGAAACTGTGAAACCCTTTCCGAATGCTGTTAGATGTAACATCGTGTCTGAAGGTGGTTACCCTGATGTCCATCCTGTATTAGACTCTGAATATAATCCTTTTGGAGTGAACAGTGAATTACTGGATGACAATCATGAGTCCAATAGTATTAATGTGGATAAAATGTTTGCAAATGTTGAAAAAACTTAAAAAAAAATCATGCTATTACTTTAGAAAACCAGTATTTTGAGTGTTGTATAAAAGCATGGGTGGTACCTAAGGGACTATGTGTCTTTAAAGTACCTAATGTGGTGGACAGTGATGACCCATTCCTTTTGGAGCTTGTACAGTTTTTAACAATGTGGGACAGGATTTTTTAAAATGTATTAAAAAGAACAATAAAGTGCTTAGCACTTTGCGTATCCAACTTAAGAACTGGGATAGTGAATTGCAGTCAGTTATTGCTGGTTCCTGTGAAAATAAATTTCAGTATGAACAGATGCTCATATCTGTTGACTGATATGAGAAAACAGTGGCTTCATGTAAAATGAAGAAGTTAGAGCTCGATCTTTTGGCATATTCCACCAATACAGCTTATGTCAAGCCTACACCTTGGGAAACTAAGATTTTTAGAACTGGTAATTTAAATTCCAAGCAGTCCGGTGCCTTTAAGTAGTCTTTTGGGGCTAATAAGCAAATTAGCCAAGCACACTCATGGAACTTGGCAATGTTAACAAATACAAGTGGAAATCATCGGTGGGGCCAGAAACGGTACGAACAGAATGGGAGTAGTCATTCTTATGAAGTGGAGTTCCCTAAATTAGTTGTGAAAACATCCCATACAATAACTATAACTTATCTTCTGCTCAGGTGAGTTTGGCTGTAGACTGCGACACCTTGGAGCAGTCAAAAAACATTGAAGTACTCTTGACAAGCAAATAAGTTTGAACAGAAGGGCAGAGCAAGGGCCAAATGCGGAACAAGGTAAAAGCCAAATGACAAATGAACCTGTTTGGGAAGAGACTAAAATATTTAATCTCAGTAACTATGTTTTTAATAACTTGCATTATAAAGTATTGAAGTTATGTTTTGGTTTTAAACAGAGTCATAGATCTAACCTAACTAAAACTATTTTGGAACTCAAAATGTATAGTAGGAAGCTAAATTTAATGCTTATTTTCCAGGACTCTATAGTCAAGAAGAACTTAAAATAGATCTATGTTTAACCCTGCTTTGCATTTTACGATAAAACAGTTTGAGGCTGTGAAAGAGACATTAAGGCATTATTGAAAGATAAAACTGTGAAACCATACTACAATTTAAATTCAGATGAACGTGCTGCGCTTAAAGAATTGTGTGGAATGAGTAATTTGTGATTCATGAAAGCCGACAAGGGGGTGTTTTGGTAATTATGAACAAAGATGATTATGTTTCTAGGATGGAAGAAATGTTGAGTAGCGATCAAGATGATCAACAAGTTTTTTTGTATGATATACATAAACAATACAAATTAGTGCATTCTACTTTGAATGATATGTTACTATATAAAGAGATCAATATGAATTCGTATAATTTCTTCTATACGGAAAATCCATGTGTAGGGGTTTTATTTGGTATCCCTAAAATAGATAAAGATCCAAACCACCCTCCTTCAGGTCAATAGTCTCTGCAACAGGAAGCGAAACAGAGGGGCTGTTATTTGGATAGTGTTTTAAATTCACTTGTACAATGGTTTGCCTTCGTATTGTCATGACTCCTGGGACTTTTTAAATCATATCAGGAAATTTCAACTTGATAAGGTTTGTAACATTGTATGGTTTACTTTAGTTACAGTGAATATAACATTATTCACGTCTATTCTAATAACTCAAGGTATAGATTATATCGGAGATTATTTAAGTAAATAAAGCAAGTTGGATGTAGAACAAGTTAGGGTCGTGTGTTCATTGTTAGATATGATTTTGAATACTAATTATTTCTTGTTCCACGACAAGTACTATAGGCAAAAGAATGGAGTACCAATGGGGGTAAGTGTTGCCCCAGCTTTTGCCAATTTGGTACTTGGTTGGCAGGAGGGAGAAATTTTGCTCAGTATGGATGGATTTCATGATATTTTATTTTATAATAGATTTGTTGATGACCTGTTTTTTATGGTTAAAGGCAATATTGATGTTAACACTTTTTTGGAAAACCTCAACAGGACATCACATTTTTTTATCATTTATTTTAGATTGTCATGACTATGAAATTACATTTTTGGATATTAAATTAAGTGGAACGTTAGGTTAAGATGCTTTTTTGCACTATATATAGGAAAAACACCTTTTCCAATAATTATTTATATTTGTTCAGTAACCACCCAGGTTTTATGAAACATAATATTCCAGGGGGGCAATACATTTGAGCATCGCATATGATTAGTGATGATGAATTTCTGAGGGAGGTGCAATACATCACTAATTTGTTTTTACAAAGAGGTCATCCAGCAGCGCTATTAGATAAAACAGCCTTGGAAATCAAAACAAAAAGGCAAAGTAATTTCCCACCTATTTTAAGGGATGGCTTTCAAGCAAAGTTTAAAATTGACTCAAACATGTTTAAAGAGTTATCTCACTGCTGCTTAGAGATGTCTGTTGATACCGCTAGTATTCAAAACATCATCACACACAATTGGAAAATTATTAGTGGTCACAAGGATGTTGGACAGGTTTTAGGAAGTGCACCATTATTTGTCAATACTAAGGTTAACAGGATTAAACACCTATTGGAGAAAAATACAAATCAGAAAGTTAAAGTAACACGCTTTAATACCAGCAATGATAAACGAACCTATAAATGCAATGGACGTACTAGTTGCAGGCTTATTTATGAGGGCCTTTCATAGCATTGTCTCATATGGATTTTATTTTTTACTTCAAATATAGATATGGATGTGCAACAACTGGTGTAGTGTATCTTGCCCTGTGTTTATCTTATGATTCATTTTATGTAGGCATGACTACAAGATGCCTACGTGATAGAATTCAAGAACATTGAAAGGCAATAATGAAAAAAAATGAAAACAATGCCCTGTATAAACATTCAAAAGTATGTAGTAATTTTCATAAGTTTTTATTTACTATATTGGAGCAGGTTAGCTCTGATAAGGGGGTAGCTTTAGGAATCAAGTAGAAATTCATGAAGTTAATTAGCAGATAAAGTTGAGAGCTGATGTCCTGCCAGGTTTAAATGAACACATTAATATAACGTGTTTTTGAGAGAACAGGAAATTAAATGGTTAAGTCTACAGAGCAATGTGTATTATTGAATGAAAGTATTCATTGGTTAATTAGTTTTACATTTTTGTTTAAATCGGTTGAGAAATGTGATTTTTTATTCTGACAAAGTGTTTTACGAAAGCAGAGATTAAACTTTTTACTCTAATCTATCTTGGGGTTCTATTTTGTGGAAGTGAATTTTTTTGGTTTTAATAGTGGTTTTGTTCACTTGGCTCTCATGGTGAATTATTTTTTAGCAATGTAGAAGGATGTTTACCTTTTGGAACCTTTTAAAGTGTTGTGTATTGCTTACCATCATGTAAACATGTTGAACAAGAGTGCACACTGCTAGGAAATGTGTTTTTGTGATGGTCAATAGTATTAAATGAATGCATCTGGTGTATGTTTGTGGTTGTCTGTGTCCTGTCTGCTACCTGTGTGGCCCATTCATCTGGTTTGTGCACTGCCACTCTACAAGCAAATGAGATGAGCATACCCAAAGCCATTTATGCTAAGCAGCACATCGTGCAAACACTGCCCCCCCAAAAAAATATAGTTGACGTGAGGAAAATCATTCTATGACATACACAGTAGAAAATGTTAGTACACATGAGATATGACTACATATGTCTGGATCCCAACTATCACTCCAATGCACTGTCAGAAAACAGAAGGGGGGACTTATCCATCTTTGCCACACAAACAACTTTGCAGCAAAGAAATGAAGCAATTCCTCACATCGCCAAGTGCAACTCAATGTATACTGATATCAAGGCATGACCTGTTATTTGTAAATGCGTTATAGTCAATATGTTTGGATGTAGTGCACTTAGTGATCACACAACCTGTTATCATCATTCCTTGCAAATATACAGCTGCGTCCTACCTTTCTGTGTTTCTTGGTCATTCATCAGTTATCTGACTTATACTCAAATACATGCAGTATATCAAGCAGTGAATATCATGTACCTTAAAATGTGTGAGGATATTAACTGGGAACACTATGATATACAGTTGCCATCAAATGAAGGACAGATTGGATGGCACAAACAAGCATAAAGAGCTGTTTTTTGGAGGGAGCAAATGTGCATTCCTGCCATGGCACATGCAAGGATATAATGTTCCTTTGAGGGGAGGGTGGACCCAGGCTGAGCTACTTTTATGGCAAAAACAAGGATATGTTGCTTTTGTTGCTCTCCTTGTTTTGCATGCTGCCTGTTTGATCTTGTGAGGGTGTTGAGGCTGGAAACTGCTATGTTTCTCATTACTTCCTAACCTCTCTCTGTTATGACTTCCCTTTACAAATGTATGGTGCTAAACTGAGGACATGAAGTGATCATCAGTACTTTGGGGAGGTATTAATGTCTGAATCTTTGAGGCCTGAGGCTCGCTACTTGCTAATGGACACATGCAAATCAAATAACTCTCTGCTGTCACATGTGGCATTAATTTCTGTGAAAGTCTCCAACCAAGTGATGAAATACAAGGACATGTCATATTATGCAATACAGTACATGTTCAGGACTTACCTTGTAAATGCAGCACTTGCAACAGTGTTAGTTCAGGGCTGACTGTGATGCAAGAAGTACACATACAATACATTGGGAGGCAAAGGCTCCAGCAAAGATCAGAGAGTTCCTGTGCTGTGTCTCTGTCTACCCTACAACAGTCAACAATGTCCATGTCATGTATGTTGTGATAAGTTAAATGTGGCCTGAAAACTTTTCTCCATCTCAGGCTAGGCCTATTGTAGCAGCAGCAGCATTGCCTGTAGCACATAGAAATGGAATAAACCAGCAGCAGCTCTGAACATTCTGTCTGTGTAGATCACATTAAATTGTAACTGTTAATCTAAGCTTCTTACTTTTGGTTTAAGTACTTGGGCTTCAGGCCAAGAAGGTTTTTACTGTACACTCATGGGAGGAGATGGTAGCCTCTGCCCTTCTGAGCTGGGAATTGCAAGTTGAATGCTTGCTGTCCTGTTGTTCTAAGTGTCTTTGTAATGGTTTAAGCACTTGGACTCCAAAGCAGTTATTTTACATTAGGAAGGTTTGCAGTCTAGACTCTTGTGCCAGTAGAGAATAGCCCACACCCTTCTAAGCTGGGAGTTGCTGGTTGAAGACTTATTGTGTCTGTTATTCTGAAAGTGTATCAGTTCTGGGTTAAGCACTTGCATTCCAGACCATTTATTTCATACTTGCAAGGTTTGTTGTCTACACTGTTGTTGGAGTATTGTACTGAATTGCGGATTTAAACTTTTTTTTTTTGCTGTTGTGATTGTGATTTTCTGAATTTTGAATTTCTGCTACTTCTACATTTTGTAGCACAGGCTAGATTCAGGCTTGCTGAATCTAGACTGTTATCACTTGAGCACTAAAACTAGCCATCGTACATTAAGAAGCCCCCCCGCCCTGCACCCTTGTGACAGAAGAGTGCAGCCAAGGACCCATCTGAGTTGGGGATTGCTAGAATAAGTTTCAGTCTTGGTCTTTCCCTTTGTTTATTTTTTAAATCATTTAATTTTGCTTGTAATCCAGCACCATGTTTTGCCATGTTTGCACTCAGTTTACTGCAGCTGCTCAGAGCTTGCAATGCTGCCCTGCAAGCAAGTCATTTTTTTATTGTGAAGCACTGACATTTTTCTGCCCCAAGTCCTCCATAGAAGACATGTTTTGTTAGTTTTGCAGCAAAACCTAGTCCATATAGTCCACTCTCCACTAGTTAATAGGGTAGATACCTTCCATAATGGATGGACAGTTTCTCCCATTTCTCAAGGCAGCCTGATTGACATGGGCATCCTGAGGCAATGTAACAATTGCCTCACATATACAGACAAGTTACTTCTAAAACAAACTAATACAACATGTGTGAGCTATATCTACACAATGAATTTGCAACCAGTTCTCTCACATAACAAACCAGGTATTAAATATTGTCGGCACACACACTTCACCTCTTGCACATAAAATCACCACACAAACCCACATATGTGCAGCTACTTCCTAGAAGCCTACCTAAGAATCAGTGACCTTTCAGGTGCAAACCTACTGCATACACTGCAGACACTACAGAATCCACTACACAAGCCACATAACGGTGTCTCAGTCGGTAAGTCCCAAAGGAAAAACCAAATGTCTTGGTTATAAGGGATTCCATAGTGACACACACCGATGTCCCCCTTCACCAGGCTGGACAATGAGAAAGTCACAGTTAGCTGTCTGTCAAGTCCCAGGATCCATCACATCATGTACACACTCAAGTCTCTCACCAAGTATCTGTTTTGACTATGTCAAAGTCCATGTTGGAGTGAATGACTGGAGACGTACCTCCCTGTACTATATGAAGAGAGACATGACTGAGCTTTCAGATTTTCCGTCCCAGGCAGGTATGACCCTAGCCCTAAGAAGCATTCCACCTTCCCCCAGGATGATGCCTCAATGTAAATAAAACATGACTGACTTCAACAATTGGCTTAGCTTCTGTTGTCAATCCAGGGGGATGAGTACTGTCAGCATGAGAAGATATGGTCGACAGACCATGCTTCTTTGTCAGAGATGGTCTTCACCTGCCGCCTCTTGGCTTTTGGTTACTGGCAAATGTACTTGCCTCCCCATAGTGCCTTTTTAGGCAATATCAGAACAACTAAATTTCCAATGTAAAAATTGTCTACTAGAGAAACGCAAGGTTATGCTGCTTAATGCAAGGAGTGTAAAAAAGAAACTGCACTAACTTGAGGCACTCCTTACCTTGGAAGATGCCCATGTCTGTGCAGTCACAGAGGCATGGTTGAAGGTCACAGAAAGCCTCCCAGCCATGCAAGAGTACAACACCTTCCACACATTTAGACCTCAAAATGAGCATGAAAGAATGAAGAGTAGAGGTGTAGACACCTTCATTAAAGACAAATATACCCCAAGCCCGGTCAAACAGTACAACTCTGTAGTGTTACTCCAAGTCAAACTAACTGTAGGTAAAACCCCCTTCCATATCATTGTCAGTGATAGGTGCCCCACCATGAACCACAAGAACCACACTGCCTAATTGGACCTACCTGAGTCACTCATTATGCAGCCAAACACCTTGGTCATGTGTGATTTCGACTAGCCCTCCATCGACTGGGAGTCATATGTGAGCACAAATACGCTCACCCTAATGTTTCTGGGCTTTGTTAATAAAACTGCTATGTAACAGATAGTCTGCACCCCCACAAGGGGCTCAAATGTCCTAGACTTAGTACTCATCAACATAGGAGGTCTCTGCACTACTCCCTGTATATTGCCCTCCCTGGACAGGTCATGTCAGAATAAAGTCTTGTTTGAATTAACGCTCAAACCTGACCACCCTCAAGAACAAAAATGATGAAAAATATCTCCAAAGCAAACTAGACCTCCTAAACTATGCCATAAATAGTTGCAACTCCCTTGCAAACAGTGTCAACAATAACTGTTATACAGAGGTGTACACAAATGGCCTGTATAAACACCTATACAGATGTATAAACTCTGCTAAACCTGAACCTATCAAAACAATGTCCTCCCAAAAAAAAACAAGCCACCATGGTGACCATCAAGCATAAATAGGTTATACAAGTGGAAGAAACTAATGTCTAAGAACAAGAGGGAACTGACTTAGCAGAAGGATACCCTCCACAGCTTGAACAACAAATTAGCTATCTTGTAAAGTCCTCTAATGCCAAGTACAAAGCTGAACTAGTAGCCCTAACTAAAGGTAATCTGGAGGCATTCTTTTGCTTTGTCAGTAAAAAATAGGGAAGGGCCAGCTTTGTGCCAAACTAGCAGTGGACAGTACCACTCATACTGACCCTGAGGATGAATCCAACCTGCTAGCAGACAGATTTGAGGCACACTTTACCAATGTCCTCACCAGACATACCCCAAAACATATATATCATTAATCCCTTACCTAGTATCTCCAAAGAGTAGATCATGACCGTACTATCCATGGCCAAAGAAAAGAAATGATGTACTTACCATAACGTTCCATGTTTGTAGTCCATTTCACCTACATTCTTGCTGGATGGGTTTGGAGAGCTTTTACTGGCTAAAGGCTACCCACTATCCCATGGTGCCTCATGGCGTTTCCTCAGATCTTCTTTGCAAGAAAGTTACTAGGTACATAATAGTAAGTAAACTATCAATAACTATGCACATACAAATGGAATACTTTGTATTACTATCCATGCAAAGTGGACAGACAACTACAACCAGGTCAGACAGCATAATGGATAGTCCACCAGTTCCTCCAGGAAACAGGAAGGTCGAAGGATGGTGGGACGCAAGAATGTAGGCAAGATGGACTACGAACATGGAACATTATTGTAAGTACATAACTTCTTTAGGTTATGTAGTCCTATCTCACCGTAATTCTTGCTGGATGAGACAGCGTCCCTAGCACCTTTATCCCAGGTGGCTCAAAAAAGAGACTTCAGCACAGTGGACCTAAACGATGACCTGTCCTGGGAGGCCAAATCCAATTTGTAATGAGTGACAAAGGTATGAGGTCTTTCCCAAGTAGCTGCTGCACAAATGGTATCAATTGGGAGTTTTGATCTAAAGGCATATGAAGTTGTACTGCTCCGGTTTAATGGCCTTTTACTTTGGCAGATAACTGTTTGCCAGCAGTTTTGTAAGCAAATGAGGTGCAGTCTGAAAGCCATTTAGACAAAGTGACCTTAGAAACAGGCAAGCCTTTGTTTTTGTCTGAGAAGGAAACAATTGGTCTGATTTTTGAAATTCTTTAGTCCTGTGCAGGTAAAACTTGAGAATTCTGTGGACATCTGATTGGTGTAGTCTGTATTCGGATTTATTGCAATGATTTGGGAAGAAAACTGGTAATTCAATAGTTGTGCTGAGTTTATGCTCTGAACATACCTTAGCAAGAAAGGAAGGATTAGTTCTAAGTGAGACTCTATCCTTGTGGAAAACAATGTGAGGAGGTTGAATGGTGAGGGCTTGCAATTCTGAAACTCTCCTAGCAGATGTTATAGCCACTAAGAACAATGCCTTCCAAGACAATAAATTCAAATCTGATGAAGAATATGGTTCAAAAGGTGGAGAAATTAAAGATGTGAGAACTAGGTTCAGATCCCACGGCTCCGGTGGTTGCCTGATTGAAGGTCTGAGAAAGACTCCTCCTTTTAAAAAGGTTTTGCATAAAGAGTGGGACATGATTGGATTTCCCATGTAGCCAAAATGATAATTAGAGATGGCAGCTAATTGAACTCTAATAGTAGCAGCTGCAGCTCCTTCTTGAAAAATGTATGCCAGAAAGAACAGGATAGACTTTATGAGAGCTGAGTAGGGATCTATGCCTTGTTTTGCTGCCCAAATGGAGAACCTTCTCCATTTACTGGAATATAATTTCCTGGTGGAAGGTTTGCGTGAAGAAATCAGAATGTGTCTGACTGTAGGGGAAAGGGACATACACCTGGTTATTCGTGGAACTGGAGCAGTCATGCTGTTATTTTCAGGGTTTGGATGGTAGGATGGAACTGCCCTGATTGATGAATCAGGAGGTCTGGAGATGGTTCCAGAATCCATGGGCCACAGGAAGGGGAACCAGACTTGGCAAGGCCAGTAAGGAGCAATGAGGATCAGGGTACTCCAGCAGTTTTGCTTTCTGAATCACTTTTGGTATGAGAGGAAAGGGTGTAAAAGCATAAAGGAGTTCCAGAGGCCAATTCTGGACCAGACCATCCCTGGGTGACATCCCTGGATGGGGAATTAGGGCAAAATAGTTGTTGCATCTGGAGTTCATGTACATGGTGAATAGGTCACAGCAAGGCTGACCCCATTCGTGAAAAATCTCTTCTGCAACTTCTGAATTCAGGGACCACTTGTGAGGCATCAGAATTGCTCAACTGAGTTTGTCTACTATCACATTGGACTTCCCTGGAATGTGCATTGCTACCAGAAAGCATTGAGTATCCTTCACTCATTTTCACACTCAGAGCCTCTCAACAAAGTGGGTAAGATCTGGTTCCCCCTTGCTTGTTTATGTACCACACTACAGACATGTTGTCTGACTGAATCGCAATTGCCCCGGTGGGAAGAGAACTGTGAAGTGCTTGCAATGTGTATAGCACTGCTCTCATCTCCAGAACATTTATGTGCAAGTGGTTCTCCTGGTTCTGCCAAATACCTTGGACCATCATTCCCAGATAATGCCCCCCACCACCTTATCTGGGAAGCGTCTGTGGTCAAGACTGCATTTTGTTGAGGGGGAGCAAGTGGGCGACCTAGATGAAGTTTATCCATACGTAACCACCATATTAGTCCCTTCTTGCAGGAGTTTGTGATGAGTATTTGGTGAGACAAGGGGAGATCCTGCATTAACCACTGGGCAAATAGTAGCAACTGAAGTACTCTCATGTGCAGATGGGCTAGGGGAACTAAGAATGGTGGAAGCTATAGTCCCTAGAACCTGAAGGACTATCCTGGCCTGTACTTTGTCTTTCTTCAGAATTAATCTGACATAGTTGTGCAATGATTCTATTCTTTCTGCTGTCATGGTGGTTGAGTCTATGTTGAGCCTAAGAAGACAATGAACTGCGATGGAGATAAGGTTTACTTTTTTAGATTTATTGTAATGCCTAATCTGGCGCACAAGGATAGGGTCTCGTCCCTGGTTCTGATTAGCTTGGTGGTAGCAGTGAGGAGCCAGTCATCTAGGTAGGGAAACAGCTGGAATGACCACACACACAACGATTATGACCTAGGTTTCGTCTTTATTACAGACTTCTTCAGAACAAGGAATTGTAAAAGCACTAAGCATTAAATACACATGTATAAATTGGATAAATTATCTTAATTGATCTCAATTAATTCAATTTACCCCAAGCATACCCAAAATACAAAATATTTAAAAACATTAAAATACCATACATTAAAAACCATGCATAAAAAACCACAACAATATAACTTATAATGAAACATACTCTAAAATGTTTTTCATTTTACAATGCTATCTTAAAAACAAATTAATTATCTCTTAATATGTTTCAATTTTAATATAGGAGCAATACTTATGTTATCATTTATGCCTGGAAACGAAAAGCCTCCCAGCTGAAAGCGTAGATGTCTTCTGGAGCGCCTGTCCATTTTGATGTGGTAGTATGCATCCTGAAAATCTATGGAGCACATCCAATTGTCTTTTCTGATAAAGGGAAATATTGACTGCAGAGTGATCATACGGAACTTCAGTTTCTTTACAGACTTGTTGAGTTTGCTGAGATCTAGAACTGATCTCCAGTCCCCTGTCTTTTTTGGAACTAAAAAGAATTGTGAGTAAGTTCCGGATCCTATTTTCTCTGTGAGGACTTCTTGGATGACTGTTTTTGAAGCAACGATATGACCTCCGATGTTGCACTTTCTAATTGAATGGGTGGCATGTCTGGTAGAGACCAGTTTACCAGGGGATCGGAAACAATGGGAATAAGGTAACCTCTGGAAATTATGGTTTGTAACAAACGATCTTGGGAAATTTGTAGCCAGGTGCTTGGGTACAGTGAAAGACGACCCCCAACTGCCTCCAGAGATGGACAGTTGGGTAACCCCTCAGGGCTGATGGAAGGGATGATCAGAGACAGTATCTCTATCTCCCTGATGTTGCAGACCTCTTCTGCCATGTGGGTGGCGTCTTCCATTATATCCTCCCCCTCTGCCTTTATGGGAGGGTTGACCTTGTGCCTGAGTGAAACCTTTTTGGGATTTATGGAACCACATTTTCCCTTCTGTTTGACCCTTGGGATAGGGTCTAGAAGGAAGGAAGAAATGGACTCCGACAGTAGATAAGGTTTTCTCTTCCTGCTCGCACCTGATCAAAGTCTTTTTTACCTGCGGTCGAAAAAGAGTTGAACCACCAAAGGGGATGTTGGTAAAGGAAGACAAAGGATTCCGTGAAGTTGCATAGATGCATCCAGGAGTGTCTCCTAAGAGAAATTCCTGCTGTGGCTGCCCTGCTCACTCAGTCAGCTGCATAAGAAATCAGCCTCATGGAGGAGTTAGATATAGACGTAAGGGTGGAGAGCTGCACAGATACCTTATCCATGGATCCCGAAGCTACTGAACCCTGAAGGGAATCTCCCAACTCCTTCAGGAGATCCCTTTGAAGTCTAGTAAAATGGGAGAGGTAATTCAGTGATCGTAGGGTAAATGCTGCTGAAGAGAAGGTATGCTTTTCATACCTATCCATCGTCCTGAACTCTTTATTAGGAGGATGGATATTTGAAGATGTCTCAGACAACTCCTTTTTCATGGCTGCTGCTACCACCATAGCATTCACAGGAACTCCCTTAGAATGAAAAAAATTGTCTTCTGGAGCAGTCATAAATTTGTATGGCCTTCTTGGGACAGGCTCCACTGTGTCCTGGGTGATCCAAGAATTCCAGGATATGACCCTCAAGAGTTGGTCATAAGGTGGTGTCACCCAGGCGGTGGAAGATCTGGAACCAAAGGCCTCAAGGTATACTGATTCATCCTCAGTAGGGTTAGAGGTCTTCCAATTACCCCTCTAAGGATTTCAAGGATGTCTGCAAGACAGACATCTTCAGAGGGGGATGTTCTGACTCATCCAAATCAGTGTCTGACATGACAGACTCAGTTGAGTCAATGTGCTTCCTCTTACAAAGTCTCTTCTGGGGGAGCTCTCCAGTGGGATAATCTTGGGAGGTCTCAGAAAAGGGGACACCTCCAATGGGGGCTCCTTGAGTCTCTGGTTCCTTATGCTGAGAGGGAGGTGGGGGAGAAGAGGTTGCTGCAAGCTGCTGGTGGGACATCGGGTCCAAAGGGAGGTCTTTGGCACTGGACAAAGCTTTCTCTATTACTTCAAAGGCTTTTCCACCCCACTCCAAAGATGACCTCTGCTCGGAGGAAATGGAAGGTCAGCTCCAAGCAGGAGGGACAGGTTCTGGAGCAGACGTGGAACCGAGTTCAGTTGAGCCAAAGCATCGAGGGGGAGGGTTGGTTCCAAAGAAAAAACGGGGTGACTATCCCTCTCAGAGTCAACTCAAGAGCATCAGCTCCCAGACCCCTCGACTCCAGACTGAGCCACTGAGGATTGAGTTATCAGTTCTGAGGAAGCAGGAATAATTCTGAGAACCAAAGGATCCAACACAGAAAGACCCAAAGTGTTCGACTCAGAAAGTGAAGCAGTCTTAGCAGAAGCAGTAGTCTGAAGATGGGATGGCTCTGAAGCCTTTGGGTCCAGAAGAGCTAACTTTTTAGCCAGAACTGGGACACAGAGCAACCTCTTCACCACCTTCTCAATATCCTCATCTGAAGGAGTCCTGGAGGAACAGGTGGAGACAGAAAGAGATCTCCTCCTTTCTAAAGTAGGAGATCTCAAGGTTGGTGATATAGGGTCCAAAATAGGTGAGTGTTTTGATACTGAAGGTTGCCTTGGCACCAAAGAAACAGACGGCATAGAGACAGAAGAAGCGGATTTGAAGCCAGAACTCCTCGGCTCCACAGTTTAAGACTTGTTTGATGGCTCTAAAGCTGGAACAGATGGAGATTTTCTCTTCAAAGTTTTGGGAACTGTCTGACAAAGTTCCAGCTGTTCCTGGAAGGAACTAGTCATAAGACCCCTGTCAATTTTCTTTTTTGTCTCATTAAGAACCCTAGTACTAAGGCATGACAAAGTACAGGGTTCTTGTAAATGAGCCTCTCCCAGACAGTACACACAGCTAGTGTGACTTGTCAGTCAATGACATTGTTTGTGAACACATCACATTTCTTGAGCTCAGAAGGGCGGTGTTCCTTATGTTCTCTGTCTTTGGACATATTGCTAAGAAAAACAAAGCTAACAATATAACTATAACAATAAAAACAATAACAAAGCAAGCTATGAAGAGAAGAAAGATTTTATTTTTTGAGGAAAGGCCCTCTAATTTAAATGGGAAACTACAGCCCTCTAACTAAAACAGACCATACAATTCTAAGAAAGTGGGACAGGGCTTCAAGCACTCACTACAAACACACAGGTAAAAGATAATTATCTAAATAGAAAAATGAAGAAAACTAGACAAAAATATCAAAGATTTATGAAAAAATCTTCTACTTGGCCAACGAGCCAGTAAGGAGACAACCTCAAAGCTTTTGCAGTAAATGAGATTTGAAGAATTGCAGTGAGGCACCATGGGATAGGGGTTTGCCTTGAGCCAGTAAAAGCTCTCAAGCTTTAGTATCAGCCAAGTTTGGAGCAGAGAATCATCTCTGAACCCATCCAGCAAGAATTATGGTGAAAAAGGACTACATAACATCATAGCCTTTATGGGACTGGATAACATCCCAGGCTGCCTACTAAATGGTCTGAAACAGGACCTCATGGAAACAGTTGGCAATGTCCTGAACCATAATGTAAGAACTGGCTTTGTCCCAACAGACTGAAAAACAGCAACAGTAATTCCTTTGCACAACAGTGGTTCATCGACTGTCCCTGGGAAATATAGACCCATAAGCCTAGCCAGCCTGATCTGCAAGGCCATGCAGAGAATCATGGACCTAATTTAGGGTAGATCATGCTTATTAAACCTGGTGAACTTCCTTGAGAATGTCACCAAAGCCCTAGATGAAGGCAAAAGACTACATATAGCCTGTCTTGACTTAGCCAAGGCTTTTCACACAATCCCTCTTTCAGGTATCACCTTACCAACAAAAACATAGGTGACATTCAAACTCTTGACCCAACACAATTTTACTTCATTTAAGGGAAGATCATGCTTATTAAACCGGAGTGTGTCACCAAAGCCCTGGATGAAAGCAAAACACTACATACAGCCTGCCTTGACTTAGCCAAGGCTTTTGACACAATCCCCTCACTCAGGCATCACTGAAAAACTCATACAGCTGGGAATTAACCCATATGTTACTAGATGGATAGCCAGCTGGATCACTGATGGAACACATACAGTCACAGTTGGGGATTCCACCTCTACCAGCAGATCAGTTACCACAGTGTACCACAAGGATCTGTGCTTGGAGCTCTACTCTTTGGAATGTATTTCTCAGAATTCCAGGGCAAAATAGATGGCCTGTGGCTTACCATGTTCACTAATGACTGCAAACTGGGTGCAGTCTTAGAGTCCCTTAACAATGTTGACACACTACAAAAAGAGCTTACACATACAAATGATTGGTGCCAATGTCATGGACTCAAAATAAACACAAAATAATGAGTTATCCCTTTTGGCAAAGGGGAATTCCCTGCAAATTAGAGTATTAACAGTACCCCCTTAGCTCAAACCATGTGGTGAGAGATTTGGGAACAAAGGTTGGTAGCATCCTTAACTTTGATCACCATGTGTCCACAGTGGGTAAGGAACGCCTTCTATGTTGCACATCTAATAAGTAAGTGCATCACATCCAGAGCTAAGGATATTATAACTCCCCTGTACTCATCCCTCATCAGACCCCTAATAGAGTACAATGCTCCCTTCTGTATGCACCTCACTAGACACCTTCAGCAGCTAGTGAGACCTCAAATTTCTCACCAAGAAAATTTAGGGCCTCCTGCATGATCTCCATGGACAGGCAGAAGGCCCTGTCACTGTACTTTGTATCTTGTGGGCTGCTGAGAGGCGTCTTTTACTTGGCCTACAGAACAGTCTCAGACCCTGCCCTAATGGAAATGCACATCCACGAGATACACGGGACAAGATTCACTCACTCTAAGGATCATAATGTAGCCTGCAACATTAACAGTATATGATGGAAAGACAGATATGGGTCCCAGAGATTGCCACTCCTCTGGAACAAACTCCTAATTCACATAAAAAAGAGCTCCTCAATGACTATTTAAGCATAATTTAGACAACTGAATGGAAGACCATAAATTTAACCCAAGTGTGTCATCCCTGTCCCTATTGGATAAGGGCAGTTAGTGCTGATCATAGACTTGCACTGCAAATATAGACCATACAACTTGGTCAATAAGGGAACAATGGTATAACATGGATAGACTTAAAAAAGGCCCCATGGCAAATAGCCTAGTAAGCTATGATCCAAAGGTGATGTCTGTCTGAGCTCGGGCACCAGGCCAGTGTCTGATCCTGTCCTGGTGGGATTGCTGCATATGCAATAATCTGATATAGCTGATTACATTAGCATTGTCTTTTGAGCATATGGTGATAACAGTGTCCCAGGTGATGGTGTAAAAGGCTTTCTGTAATGTCAAGAAACAGCATACATACACAAAAAAACACACACATACACACAGACACACACACAAACACACTATTGATTGTAGTGAGAATAGAACCCCTACCTATCTAAATACACAAGCTCTATAATGCAGTACTCTTAAGCAAGCACAACGGCACAAGGTTGACTTTGAAATTGCTACATGTCAGCTTATCGTGGATGGCATCAGTACTGCACATTGGAGAGAGGAAAGTGGGAGGCCTTCCTGAAATGGATATGGTGGCAGGTGCAGATATCAAAATACTAGCAAGCCATGCCATTGGAGAAGTAACTGTAGGGTAGCATGTCTACTCTGGTGAGTAGAGATACACATACACTCAGCTGATTGCAGTGGGAACAGAACCCCTACCTGTCCAAGTACACAGACTCTAGAACACAACACTCTATGCAAGCAGCACAGCACAAGTCTGACTTTTACATCTCTGCAGGTTAGTTTATTGTGGATGACATCAGCAGTGCATGCTGGAGAGGAGAGAAGATGGGAGGCCTGCCTGAAATGGATGTGGAAGCAATTGCAGGTATCAAAATACTGGCAAGCCATGCCATTGAAGAAGTTAAATGTAGGATAGCACATCTACTCTGCTGAGTAGTGATACAAGGGATACACACAAACACTGAGTTAACTGGGGTGAAAACAGAACCCCTACCTAGCTAAGGTACACAGACTCTAGAACACAGTGTTCTATGCAAGCACCATGGCACAAGTCTGACTTTTGCATTGCTGCAAGTCAATTTAAAGCAGATGACATCAGCAGTGCATGTTGGAGAGAAGAAGATGGGAGGCCTGCCTGAAATGGATGTGTAGCCAGGTGCAAGTATCAAAATGTCAATTTTTTTTGGATTGGGGAGATAACTGCAGGATATACACTTGCACTTCTGACTAGACAGACACACACACATACACACACACACACACACACACACACACACACACACACACACACACACACACACACACACACACACACACACACACACACACACACACACACACGAGCATCAATACATACAGACAGCTGACTGCAGTGAAAAGAGAACCCCTACCTAGCTTAGGCACACAGACTACAGAACTCAATACTTTACACAAGCGCCACAGAACGTGCACTTATGAAATGGACTACATGAAAAGGATTACAGGAAAAGAGACATGGAGGAGCTTTCCAATCTTGTAGCCCAGGCAGGTATGACCCTTGCCCTGAGTAGTATCCTGCCATCACCCAGAATGATACCACAGTACAAAGACAAAATGACTGACTTCAACAATTGGCTAAGGTTCTTGTGTCATTCTAAAGGGATCCAGTATCGATCTGCCTGGGATTCAAATGACAAATTCACCACCATAACAGGTACAAGCAAGCAAAATCTGAGTTTAATGCTACTTATGCTAGAAGTCTAAACCTCAAAATGTACTCACTCGAGGCACTCCTTAAAAAGGAGAACTTCGACATCTGTGCAGTGACAGAGAGCACCACTGCATTACCAGGCTATAATTCATACCACAACTTTTGACCACCTAACCTGGACCAAGGCACTAAAGGCGGAGGTGTGTCCATATTCATTAAGGATAGCCACACTTCCAGGTTAGTTGCTCGGCATAATGTATCCGAGATTATCCAAGTGCAACTAACTCTGGGCAAGACAGAAATCCAAATTGTAGCTTGCTCAGATCCCCCACCATGCCCCAGGAGTGCCACTCCTCATTTCTTGATACACTGGAAAATATTAGGGTGCAACCTAACACCCTAATAATGGGCGATTTCAAATACTCCAACATTAACTGGGAAAACTACTCATGTACCAACTCTTGTGCTCAACGTTTTCTGGAATTCATCAATTCCAATGCCTTGGATCAACTTCTCCACACCCCCATAAAATCTCCGTTGCTTATTTTAAAGCTGTCTCGCTATGTTAAACCCATTTAATATATCGAAACAGTGTTTTAAAAGTAGAGTTATACTAATGGAAAAAAGTCCGGGCGACCGGACCTTTTTCCATTAGTATAACTCAATTTACAATGTGCACGCTGGCCAATCAGCGTGCACGTTTTGGGGGGGGTCATGGTATAATATTACTTTTCAAACAGCTTCACCATCCCAGCCCGGAAACTTAGTATTCCTGCTAAGGTATAAAGCAGTGATAAATCTTTTAGCAATGTCGCAGGAACACCACAGCTCTACACTCCAAATGTAAAAATAATCCACTCGTCCAACAAGAACAATAGCTCCACAAATAGTAAGATAGGAATGTTCTTTATTTGGCATTCAGTTTCAGTAAGCGCTTTCACCCATAGAGGGCTTCATCAGACTGTACAAGACTATTGGTAAGGCACAGTCCTTAAATAGTCAAATCAATTATGCAATAATAAGCAATTAAAAATTCTAAAAGGTGACAGTGCATTTAACTAAATATTAATGCGATATCCACGCATCCAAGTCAGTACTATTACAAATAGTGTTTTCTAAAAGAGAACATTGCTAATTAAAAATGCTAAAAAATTGTTATTTGTCCAAAATAATATAACATACTTCATTCTGTTTTAAAAATACTTAACAGATGCTTCGAGCCATTGCAATACTAATCTAAGGCCACTAGATGGTATTAGTTCTTAAATGGCAAAATGCATGGTTCGAGTGTGCTAAAACTTTTTCATTAAATATGGGGCATGAAAGCTTTCACTATGAAATATTTAAAAACTTCTTTAAAAATGTGAAGAAATTTAGTTGTGAGAAGAGATTTCAATAGTTAGATCAATAGTACTAAGATGCTAAAATTAGTATATTGGTAGCAATATGCACATTCAAGATTATTATACATCCTAGTTAGTCCATATAATGTTGACAAAGTATTACTTAAAATGATGTCTTTAGGAATTATGAGCAAAAAATATAAATACAGTTAATACAGTATAGCTTCATAATTACTGTACATATGTCCACATAGCATTAGCAATGTATTTCATAAATAATGGTATCAAACACTGTGAGCAAAGTAGGTAAAGATGAATGCTATTGTTTTAGAAATCTACCTTGTTTCCTCTTTTTTAAAAATGGGTAAATATTGATTTTGTCATTTAAACCTGGTGGATGATCGGCCCTACAGCGAATGATCCATCTAGTTTCATGTTCTAAAGTAGTTGTTTCAATATCTCCTCCTCTTAGTGTATGTATGATGTTTTGTATAACAAAGAATGTAAAGGTGTGTTGGCTCCCTTTCTTGGTAACGTGTCTAGCTAAGGCATTCCTTCCATCCCCTGTTCTCATGCTATAATTATGTTCCCGTATTCTCTCTTTCAGTTGTCTATTCGTTTTTCCTATATAGAAGGGAATAGACAACTGAGAGAGAGAATACGGGAACATAATTATAGCATGAGGACAGGGGATGGAAGGAATGCCTTAGCTAGACACGTTATCAAGAAAGGGAGCCAACACACCTTTACATTCTTTGTTATACAAAACATCATACATACACTAAGAGGAGGAGATATTGAAACAACTACTTTAGAACATGAAACTAGATGGATCATTCGCTGTAGGGCCGATCATCCACCAGGTTTAAATGACAAAATCAATATTTACCCATTTTTAAAAAAGAGGAAACAAGGTAGATTTCTAAAACAATAGCATTCATCTTTACCTACTTTGCTCACAGTGTTTGATACCATTATTTATGAAATACATTGCTAATGCTATGTGGACATATGTACAGTAATTATGAAGCTATACTGTATTAACTGTATTTATATTTTTTGCTCATAATTCCTAAAGACATCATTTTAAGTAATACTTTGTCAACATTATATGGACTAACTAGGATGTATAATAATCTTGAATGTGCATATTGCTACCAATATACTAATTTTAGCATCTTAGTACTATTGATCTAACTATTGAAATCTCTTCTCACAACTAAATTTCTTCACATTTTTAAAGAAGTTTTTAAATATTTCATAGTGAAAGCTTTCATGCCCCATATTTAATGAAAAAGTTTTAGCACACTCGAACCATGCATTTTGCCATTTAAGAACTAATACCATCTAGTGGCCTTAGATTAGTATTGCAATGGCTCGAAGCATCTGTTAAGTATTTTTAAAACAGAATGAAGTATGTTATATTATTTTGGACAAATAACAATTTTTTAGCATTTTTAATTAGCAATGTTCTCTTTTAGAAAACACTATTTGTAATAGTACTGACTTGGATGCGTGGATATCGCATTAATATTTAGTTAAATGCACTGTCACCTTTTAGAATTTTTAATTGCTTATTATTGCATAATTGATTTGACTATTTAAGGACTGTGCCTTACCAATAGTCTTGTACAGTCTGATGAAGCCCTCTATGGGTGAAAGCGCTTACTGAAACTGAATGCCAAATAAAGAACGTTCCTATCTTACTATTTGTGGAGCTATTGTTCTTGTTGGACGAGTGGATTATTTTTACATTTGGAGTGTAGAGCTGTGGTGTTCCTGCGACATTGCTAAAAGATAATATTACTTTTGTCCATGCCTGTGATATCGCACAGACATGCACCTCAAAAAGTGGAGGGAAGTTCGCAAACCCTGTACTAGATCCCAAAATCTTCTATACTGCAGCCGTACACATACAAATGCTGACACAGGAATAGCTGACAAGCACCAAGGTACTTGCCATTCATTTTCTTCATTTCCTGTTGTTGTGCTAACCACCGCATTATGCAAACAAGGACATAAATTAAAAAATAAATCTGAAGTTAAAGCAGACAGAGACAATACATGTTAATATACAATAATGAGGATGAAACAGAACTTGTGAATTGTGCACTACTTGCATGCATTTTTACACTTCAGAGGCCAACCTGTACACCTCTGTAAGTGGAAGTGCCTACATGAAGTGAACATCCCTACATGGTTACAAGTTTTTGGGACTCAGCTGTTCTAATTAGTTTTGCCCTCATTTGCATCTTCACTGTGCTAACAGCCCTGAATCTACACAGTTGGTAACCATGTAGGCAGGGAAACTGAAGGGGAGCCAAATGTTGCACAGTCAGGAGAGGGTATTACTGAGGTATATATCTGCACAGAGGAATGCAGGTTTTGAATTCTATGTTTCATGGAGTTTAGACTTTTAGCTGTCTACTATATATATATAGTGTGTATGTGTGTGTGTATATATATATATATATATATATATATATATATATATATATATATATGCATACACATTTTTAATACACACACACACACACATACACACACACACACACACATATATATATATATATATATATATATATATATATATGTGTCTACCTATTATCAAAAACCCACTTCACTGAACTTCTAAAAACTGGGACGACTTCACTGAACAATTATTTGCACAAACTCTACGATCACCGGGAAAGTAATCACTTAGTCACCATGGAGAATTTTGCCATTTTCCTCACTGTAGTGCTGTGTTGGAGTTTATATATTTAGTTAGGGGTTGTAGGTGGTGCAGCCCCCTACTTGGGTGGGTCTGATTTGCTTTGGTTTGGTTATTTAGTTGTGGTGGTCAAGAGGTTACTTTCTCGGAGTAAAATTCTGGTGATCTGAGAGTTTGTACAAGTAATTGTTTGGCAAAGTCATCATGATTTTTAAAAGTTCAGTGGAGTAGGTTTTGGATAACAGTTAGAACCATATAGATGTATATATCTATTAGAGAGAGAGAGTTTTTTTTTACAGATACACAATTAGACTCACACCTGTGGTCTCTGGCATAAGCACTTACATAGACACACATTTATACCTGCATTTGAACAAATGTTACAGTGCAGTTGTTAAACCTGTTAAGTCTTTTCACAGTTCTTTTTCATTTTTAAATAATGGTTGATTTTGATTCAGGAGCTCATATATATTAACAACATGGATGAAGTTACTGTTTACCTCCGAAGAAGTCTTTGAATTGATTGTGCCAAAAATGCTAAGTTAATAAAAGTTTTGACATTTTTTTCCAGGTGCCTGGTATTAGTTTGATTTTGTAGTATTTTTTTCTTGATATTATTGCTCTACTTATGTCATATGGCCTACTTTAAATTACTCGTTATTCCCAAGATCATGAACAGCTAGTGTAACAAACCTGTGTCCCTAATTTCCTGAATTATTAGTTGACACTTTTTGCACTCCGGGAAGAAAAAAAAAAGGCGCATTCTATACACAGAGATTTATGTTTGGAGTAAGCAGGAACAGGCTGTTTAATGAAGAAACATTTTTTTTCCATTATAAACTAGTTGTAGCAAATTTAATTATTACATGTTGTATTCTGTACAAACTAACAATCTCCCTGTGTGCATTACCATACACCTAAAGTACTTCTCAATGTCATAATGACAGCCTATGTTCATTTTTAAAATGACATTTCGCTTTTCTGCTAAAAAAGTAGCATAAAAGAAAAATGCTTGTTATCACTACATTATCCTCCATTAACATGGATTTTGAATCACATCTCAAAACTGCAGCAGCCATAGTCTACATACTAAAGCTTTTGAAGTGATTAACATTAAGACATGACTCACTCTCCTTGCTAGGTCACCATGACACAAGTGGTAGCAACTAACAAATTAACTGGGAAAAAGAAAAGAATGTCAGAATGTGATGAGGTGAGATGGAATATTTGCAAAAGTACTTTCTTAAAAAAGGCAAGCACTGTAACAATAAACAGGCGCATTTAGAAAGAATAAATCTGTCAGCGAATAGTAAAAATATGAAAATGAAAAAGAAAACTATTCAAGTGCAAAGCTCAATGGCAAGTTTCCAGGCCTTTGATAGAAATGCATCAAGTTTCATGAAGCCATAAAAATGGACAAAAACACATTTACAATTTTGGAACAAATTGGAAATTTTGTCATATTTGTTATGTTGAAATACTCTATATATTTTTAATAGTATATGTCATCATAAGTGAAAGTTTAGGTTGCATCTTCAAAAAAAAAAAAAAAAAAACAGATGCCGTATAGCATTTATTTAAATGAAAGTTAAAACATACTTTTTCTAATAATCAGCCACACAGAAATTAAACTTTTCTCCAAGATATTGCATCCTTTCATGTAAATTTGGTAAAGACTGATAGAAAACAATTTATGTTCTTTGTACTATAGATACAATGGTGGGGGCTTAAAAGCATGCATTCTGACATAACTATCTGCAGCAACCTTGCAATAATTATTAACCTGGGGTTAAGAAATATTTGCTGTAATTCAGCAGGCAATTGTGCACAATAAACAGCCACATGCTGGATATATGAAATTCTGAGATACTCTAAGCACTGACGACAGAGACCAAATAGCAGAGCTGCTCACAGTATAGTCTAATGACTGTATAAGCAATTCCTCGTGGTTTGGGCGTCTTTTCAGGCTTGTTGGCTGTTGGTGAAGCACCCTCCAAGAGGAAAAAACGCTGAGAGAGGAAGGGAGCCACTTTTGAGATTTTAAGTATTTTTTCTCTGTTTATTTGCTAAGTTTTTCTGCATAGCTGCCTAGCTTGAGCATTTTCTGGCTTGTTAAACTTGATTTCTGTATTAGTAGCTGTATTTAGAGCACAACCAAAAGCTGTTTGCTGAATTTCCTGTCTGCACTTAATTTTAAATCATTTTTTTCTTAAAACTTGCATATTTTCTGTCCTTGACCTAGCACTTTTGTGTGGGGTCATTTACTGCACTGTTATAACTTGATATTACTTGTGAACCTCTGCTATCTCTGTAAAAAACAAAAAAAAATAAAAATCTTGCTTTTTTCCCACTTTTCTGAGAGTTAAAAAAGTTCAGTTACAGGCTTGCTGTTCCTGAACTGTTTGAAAGTTTCTGTGAGGCCATTTTTGCTTGGGCTGAAGGAGGGTCTCACTGTGATCAGTGGCAGTGAATAACATTGAGCAGCTTCCCTGCCCCCCGTAGAGGTGGTTACTGACTTGAAACTGTAGTTTTATTGTCCATTTTGGGTCTATTCCTGCTTCTTTTCAGCCCCTGCTATCAAGCACACTTTAACGTGCTTTAGCGCGATTTAGCGCGGAGTTGCCACTAGAGCAGCATCGGGCAGCGCCAGTTAAACAAGGTTAAACTCTTTCTGGCTCCAGAAAGTCTGTTCTTCAATTTTTCCCTTAGAACTGCTCTGTTAGGAACCTAAACAGTTTACACCTTCACTAAAAAGTGCAGCACTTGTTCCAAATAGCTTTTTCTTCTCAAAAAGCTCAGCACTTGTCTTATAAGCATCTCCCTTGTCTTATAAGCATTCTCTTTGCAGGTCAAGCACTCCTATATTATACAAATTTCTCACTAGCAAAACCCCCCAGGAGTGCCCACTTCCCTGCTAAGCCCACTACTTTTCTGTCTCATACCAACTCATAATTCTTTCTAGCATGTCGAAGGGTCAGATGCTGGCGTCCTCTCCTGCCCAGTTGGTGAATCTGGGAATTCTGAGACAATGTTACAATTGCCTCATGTACACGGACAACCCTCTCCTCCTCCCACGTAACACTAACACTTGTGAGAGATGCAGCTATTTAGCCAGACTGGAGGCTGAGCTCTCTCAACTCAGGACTGGCAAGACCAGGCAGGAGGAGAAGGCAACTACATACACCATAATACCAGTCTCACATAACTCGACCACACCACTGAATCAAACACATAAACACACTAAGACATACTCGGAGGCTCTGAGTAAAAATTTACCTAAACAGCAGAGGCCTCCAAAGCAGACACGCAAGCAACTGCAAACTCAATACACCACACAAACAACACATACACAACAAAATCAGTGTGCAAAGCAGTCACTGCCCTTAAGGCCAAATACAACACCAAACATACTTGTCATAGGTGACTCCATAGTCAGACACACTGACGTCCCGCTCACCAGACTGAGTAAGGAGAAGGTCACAGGAAGCTGCCTGTCGAGCGCTAGAATCCGCCACATAACGCAAGCACTCAGGTCTCTCAACAGCAGGTACAAGTACGACTCAGTCATTGTACACGCAGGTGTCAACGACCTGAGACGTACCTCCTTGGACTACATGAAAAGAGACATTGAGGAGCTCTCAGATTATGTAGCCCAGGCAGGTATGACCCTGACCTTGAGCAGTATCCTACCTTCACCTAGAATGATGCCACAATACAGTGATAAGATGATCAGCTTTAATAATTGGCTTAAATTCAGGTGTCATTCAAAGGGGATCCAATGTCTGTCTGCCTGGGATGACATGCTGGACAAGCCACGCTGCTTCACAAGGGACGGCTTGCACCTGTCACCCCTAGGCTTCCGGATATTGGCAAAGGCTCTTGCCACCCCCATAGTGCCTTTTTTAGGCAAGGCTCAAATTCTAAACCTACCACCCTAGAACACAAAAAAGGAAAAAAACTAAGAGTAATGCTGCTCAATGCCAGAAGTCTCAATCTCAAGACGCACGCACTCGAGGCCCTTCTCAGTATGGAGAACATCGATGTCTGTGCTGTGACAGAAACCTGGTTCAAGGCTCCTGAGAGCACCCCAGCGCTATCAGGTTTCACCTCATATCATGCGTTCTGGCCCCAAAATCCGGACAACACCAAGAAAGGAGGGGGGGTGTCCATATTCATAAAGGACACCCACAACTCAAGGTTGGTGGCAATGCATGATGCATCGGAGACCATCCAGGTGCAATTAACCATAGGCAAGACTGCTCTGCAATTTGTAGCATGTTACAGGCCACCCTCTCAAACTCAGGAACCTCACATGGCCTTCCTGAAAACATTGGAGGGGATAAATGTATCTCCAAACACCACCATACTAGGTGATTTCAACTACCCTAATATAGACTGGGAACACTACTCAAGCCAAACACTCTAGCCCAAAGGTTCCTGGAGTTCATAAACTCAAATGCCATGGAACAACTGGTCACCATCCCCACAAGAGGAGAAAACATACTTGATCTCATCATCACGAACATGGGATCACAATGTTCAACACCGGAAGTATACCCCTCACTGGTGAGATCAGATCATAAACTAATCTCGCTGGAGGTCCTCATCCCGCCCCCACCTGAAATAAAAAAGACGACAGTGAAAAACTTCTCAAAAGCCGACTTCACACTTCTAAAAACTAGCGTGGCCTCCTTTAAGGCCCCTGAGCCAGTGGTAAACATTACTCAAACCGCTGAATCACTTACAAATGCCTTTTACCAGCACCTACAGGACTGCATGGATCAGGCAATCCCAAACAAAACTAAGACTCTTTGTACCAAAAGCAAGCGTCCAGTCTGGTGGACCCCAGCCATAAACAAGCTCTACAACAAAAGGAGGAAGCTACTACAAGATAGAGCAAAATCCTTGAAAGGTAAGACACCTTTGATCATTATAAGTAAAAAACTAAGAGCTCTCATAAAATCATCCAAGGCAAATTTTGAGAGAAAAATCGCCAAGGACTCAAAAGACAATCATAAGGCCTTCTTTAGCTATGTTAGAAACCTAGGAGGAAACTCCCAGATATGCTCAGAATTAGTTCAAAATGATGTGAAGATTACTGAACCTACACACATTGCCAACATACTGGCTGACAGGTTCAGTGCAAACTTCTCCCCTTCCCCAAAAGGAGAGATATCTATACCAGAGGATTGTAGCCCCCTAAACATCTCCAACGCCCAGGTGAGAACTGCCCTCTCCAAGGCAAAAAACACAGCATCCATGGGACCGGATGGTGTCCCCGGCTGTGTGCTCCATGAACTCAATGAGGAATTAAACCCGCAGTTAGGACAGCTGTTTAATCTTAGCCTCACCTCAGGATACGTACCCAAGGAGTGGCGCACGGTGACTGTGATCCCACTTCACAAGGGCGGTGCCTCCACCGACCCTGGTAATTACCGTCCCATTAGCTTGACAAGCCTTATCTGCAAAGCCATGGAGAGGATCATAATGGAACTCATAAATAAAGACATAGGGAACTTGCAGACTTTGGATCCAACCCAGTTTGGCTTTGTCAAAGGCAGATCATGCCTTTTAAACTTGGTTGACTTTTTCGAGACAGTCACCAAGGCCATTGATGAGGGAAAGGCAGTCCATACAGCCTACCTCGACCTGGCAAAGGCCTTCGACACAATACCCCACTCAGGTATCATCGAAAAACTCATCAGCTTGAATGTAAACCCATACATCACAAGATGGGTTGCAAACTGGCTAAGTGACAGAACCCACAGGGTCAGAGTTGCTGGAGCCATGTCAGACTCAAAGCCTGTCACAAGTGGTGTCCCACAGGGCTCAGTCCTGGGTCCACTCTTGTTCGGCATCTACTTTTCTGAAGTACAAGCAAACACAGGAGGGTTATGGCTGACAAAGTTTGCAGATGACTGCAAACTGGGCGCCATAGTCGAAAACACATCTGACACAGATATCCTTCAGAAGGGCCTCACAGAAACGGATAACTGGTGCCAGAGCCATGGCCTAAAGTTAAACGCCAAGAAATGCATAGTCATACCCTTCGGGAAAAACAAGGTTACCCCTAGCTACCATATAGGTGGCAATCCACTGAGCACAGAAGAAGTCATCAGGGATCTGGGGACCCAGGTTGACAGTAGCCTTTCATTTGACACTCGTGTTGCTAAAGTAGTTAGGAAAACCTTCTACATTGCCCACCTGATCATGAAGGGATTCACATCTAGATCAAGGGAGGTCATCGTCCCCTGTACTCATCACTCATTAGACCTATGATTGAGTACAATGCCCCATTCGGAATGTATCTGACCCGACACCTGCAGCAGCTGGAAAGGCCCCAAAAGTTCCTCACCAAAAGGATAAAGGGTCTCAAAAATATGTCTTATGCTGCCCGACTGAAAGAACTCCAGCTTTATTCAGTCTCATACCGCTTGCTCAGAGGTGACCTGTGCCTGACATATAAGGCCATGTCAAACCCAGATTTGATGAATATGCTTCACCTCAAAAAATCTAGATCCCTCAGAACCACAAAGGCGGGAGACTTAAACCTTGACACGGTTATTAATAGAACGTGCTGGAGGGACAAATTCATCACCCAGAGACTCCCTATGCTGTGGAACAAAATCCCGGTACATGTGAGGCAGAGCACCTCGCTGGCCTTGTTCAAAAGGAATCTTGACCAATGGATGGGAGATCGCAGATATACCAAAGGGATTACTTCAGTGTCACTGCTTGACAGAGGCACAGCAAAATAATAGGCATAGTTTTATTCAAACTAAAGGGGTGGAGAAAGCCACATAACTATGGGCTAGGCTTATAAATGCCCTTGGGCAGATAGCCTAGTATGAACCTATGAACCTAATGAAAAACAATATTACAATGAAGATCTGCATATATGCATATGTGGTAAAACAAGATGGTAGAGTGATTCAGAGGCATATAAAGAGTACAACAGCCCTCAACACAGCTAGTTCAGGAGGAGGACAGCACTTGTGCCTTCAACTTGTATCAGTATGCATACCCATGTGATCAAACTTCCACCCTATGGGGCTTTATTGCAGACATTGATGCCTGGGTATAAGGAATGACACGCTACTCTGACTGTGAATTTTCACACTAATCTGTCCTTCCTGTGTGGTGTGTGTTCCTTGGATGTCTGCAGAGGTTTTGACCATGGGCTAGGTAGGGTATCTGGTCTGCACACTGCCTGTGTCTAGCACAGACTCTGTATTCTCTCATTGCCAACTGTTTTCACCATAATCATCATAGCTGAATGATTCTCTGACATTATGTGGCAGACGTTCCATGTTAGCTGTAACAGATACAGATTCCCCTGTGAAATTAGCAAAGGCCAGTAAAAGTATTATCAATTAACTGTACCTCCTTCACAGAAAAGATTTAATTGCACAGTGCTTATTAACAGTACTCGAAAATATCTTAGCTCATGCTGGTGCCCATGGGGGTCATTCCCCAGATGTTCTTGTAGTACCCAAAGCACCCAATGTTATTGAAATGTGCAGTGATTAAGGGTGCAATAAAACAGAATCATAGTGTAATACAAGTAAAGCAATACTCACCCAGAATACCTACAGCAAACATTCTTGGGGAATGCTGCAGCTTGGCTTCAATGACTGAAACCACATTCTGGGACTGTGAGAGGTCCAGCCCCCACCCAAGAGAGATATGCCAGAAAGGTGACTTGAATGATTGTCCACCCACTCATTGCCCTACCTTCCGGTTCAAGGCATTGAACCCATTTTTCAGTATCTAGAGTAATATTGGTGGACTTCTAGCTTGTTAATAACTGTGGTCATGTCCACTGACAGCATTAACATGAATAACAAGATCCTGATAAACATGTTCACTGTAAGGCCAGTCAACAGCCTTCAGGCCAGTCAACAACCTTCTGCCCAAGAGCAGCTGACCATTGAGATGGAGGTTCTGCAGCAACTCCTCAGCCTCTGCATCCAATAACTTGCTTCTTACACTCTTCTCCCTGCCATGAATAATGATGCATGTATAAAAATACACCATGTGAGTATGCCACTATGGACTGCTTGCCCTCCTAATCTACATACAGTATACTACTCTTTCTGTATACTCCATTGGGAGTGTTAATCACACACAGGAATATATTTTATAGCCTTCTAACACTAACAGGCATACAATCATCAGCACAAATATTTGCCCCAATATATGATACACACTCAAGCCCAATACACACAGACCCAATCTATGATACACACAGAAGCCCAATACACACAGGTTACTAGTCTGGCAGTGCCCCCCCCCCCCGCATAACACAGTACTTTCTTGAGCACAGTATGGCACATGCCCTTACATAGGTAAATCGCAGGGTAATACCTGCTGTGGTCACCATCAGCACATGCACATCCACCCACGTGTACAGTACCATGCAGGTTGCTGCTGTACTACTGTACACTTGAGTGTGGCAGTACCATGTTCCTGTCATACATAGAAATACGTGTCCTAAAAATAAGCTATACAGAGGAATCGCTGTTGCCCATTTAATGAAAACACTTCTGGTCTGACTCCTTTAAGATCTACATGTTGCAATGTTTTGGGTGCGTTTCACATAATAACCTTGATAGCCCTTGTGTACGCCCATCTCTGTGCCTCTCTGACTATTCTTTCTGCTTGCTAAAACATTTAACAGCCACTGCATTTTTCTTCAAGACATAAACCTTTCCTGAACAACAATCATTTGCATATACACACAAATCCAAGTCAAGCAAATGCTGTATATGCCTTAAACAAGAAGAAATTTAGTCTTTCACAGTATTAACTATCCTTAACAGGTAAAGCTTATTCTGATCCTGGAGTTCTACATCTTCTGTAGCACAATGTGGCTCTGTACAGTTGCTGATGCTTATAGTGTGCTGATTTGGCTCTGAGTGTGATGATTGTGCAAACAAAAACTTAGGTCATGAATGTCCCTGAATCTGTCTATAAGCAGACCTTCATGGACGGTTTGACATGGTGTTATACAAATGCCTGAGTACCTGAGAGTCACACTGCAAATGCTAAGAAATACTGCAAGGAGGTTCTCTGGTTATGCATGGGGTTGCCAAAGCACACCAGAAGTGTAATATGTGCTAAACATACAGTCAGATTCTTTTTGACTAAGTTTTTACTCTATTATACAAGTTCAGAAACGGTATTGCAAATGTCCACTTCTGACACTGTGCACTCCACTGAGTTGCTGTAGCAGAAATGGGTATGACCATGAGATACATGCCATTACTCTTGCGAATGACACCTGTTGAATGGCTGTATTTTTAGGGTCTCTGGTATTTACAGCACCCCCATGTGGTGCACTCAGAAGAATACAATCTTTCTCTGTAGACTGATTGTTGGGACCATTTGGTAGGAGATTTATATGAGGGGCCCACAGTATAAAGTGGATGCATAGCACTGTCTCACCAGGGAGGTTATTGAGGCTACTGACATCCCTAGAACTGGTGAACAGAGCATACACCACTACACTGACCTGAAAAGGCACATCCAAACCTTCATCACCAATGAGAAGATGTGAGAATGAGAGCTCCTGAGATGCCCTATAAGTATTTTTTTTAACTTTTTTTCTTTTAATAATACCCCTGCTAGTATAGACTGTTGTGTAATAATGTCTTGTTTTTTTCTCCCGTACGTCAGGTGGCTGTTTTGGATAATTGTCAGCCATATCACAGGTGATTAGTTCACCTTTCCAGGTGCAGGGGTGAGTACTTTTGTTTTATTGCCTACTTTATGTAGCTGTTCAGATGTTACAGTCACAGCCTAATCATTGGACACAGTGTCATTATTTAGAGTTCAGTGGGCAGCTTTACTGTAGGACTTTGCTAACACCTGTTGCTTACAACGTATTACCTATCTGCTGTTTTTGACAGGAAGCAATTGTACAGGTTGTTAGTGTATCTGCTTGTTAGTTGTTAGATGTGTGGCAGCAGGCATGCTGCCAGGATGGCTCAACCAGTGATGCACTTGCCTTTCGTGGTTCACAATTGGAAAGGTATGTATTTCATTTCCACACCAGCTGCTCTCCTTCCATCTGCATGAACCACCGTACATTACATCATTGTGGGTAGGGGTCACAGAAACTGCTGTCCCACCAATGAGACTTCTGTAGGGGCCAATATGGCTCTCTTTGAGGTAGTTACATACAGCAGACGGGAGAACTTTTATTGTGCATACATAAGCATATACACAGATACATTAACATGTGCACACATGACTGCATGACTGTATGAAACAGTACCTTTGGACCACACATTCGCTGTGCAGTAATAAGGTCTGCATACATTTATAATGAGCACTGCTACTGTGGTGGCTCAACAGGTAGCACACAACTTTCCTGTGGCTCCACCGCAGACCACCAATCCCCAATGACTAGCACCACTTCAACCATTAAAATTCCAGGTTGCCAGGGCTACCTCCCAAGAAAAGTCTGTAACAAAGGAAGCTGATAGGCTCTCAAGCCTTGGCTCTCACTAGTGGGTCTGTTATGGATGAGGACCCACTTATATTAAAGAACCGTCTAGCTGAGATACTCATGGAACTGGTGGACTGGTGACTTGATGCCTGCATATGCAAATTGGAAAGACTTCTTGTGCATCTTGCAGTCACATCCTTGCCTACAAATGGCACCATCATTAGAACCATAGCCCAGAGGTAAAGGTGCCCAAGATGGTGTTTGATGCTCCATAGGGTTAAACATGGACAGGGTGATATTTCTGGATATACCAACCCTATCCCAAATCTTGGCATCCCCCTTCCTTTTGTATTTATGCCCCCAATGTATGTAATCATCCAAACCAGCATTTTCTTCACTCTGTCTTATGTTTTCTTCTCCTATGTGATCCCCCACCCACAGTGTGCCAGTACCTGAATATATATATATATATATATATATATATATATATATATATATATATATATATATGTGTGTGTTCTGAGGGTGTGGGGGCTTGACCCTCTACATAAAATTTTTGAGAAGAACACTGTTCAATATTCACTCGTCTCCTAAATTTTTGGTCTTGTTTTTTCTATTTGTTGGCACTTTGCATTTTGACTGCTGACATTTCAAGAGAAACCTGAGGACCATAGATCTCATTTGCAGCAAACATGGTTGAGAGATTAGTGGAAATACTGAGAATATGTGGAGGAAGAGCAGAAATTCTTCCTGATGCTTCATGGCTTACTGTGGAATGAGAACTGCATACTATATGAATGGAATGACCATTCTATAAAAATGTTGAATAGGCAAACCTTGCAGACAGTACACTGGAAAACACAGCACTGTGGAACAATTTGAGGTATATCTAAGATGACATGTTTTGCTTCACAGATTCATAGGAGATGACTAGGCTAATGGCTTAAGGGTCCATACAAGCATAGCCAATATAATTCAATTTTACCCACTATATGGCACCTAGGGGCAGGAGGATGGCATGGATTTGTGCATTGAGTATCTTACAGACTGCACTTGTCTATAAGGGATATAGGCATTACCCCAGGTGTGAATTTTTGATTCACCAACAATTGATCCAAACTGAATTTGAAGATGGCCGGGGAAGGGCGCTTCTTAATGTGAATAGGAAGCATATTCCAAATAAGGGGCAATATTTGAGAGACATATCTCTCCAACATGTTTTGCTTGAGTCACTGACTAAGTTTAGATCCCTAGATTGGGAGACTCGCATGCTATTTGATTAGCAGAAGTGTAGCAGCTACATCAGGGCTGGATTTGTGAGTGACTTGTAGGTCAGGCATCATTCAACCCTTAACAGTTGGTAGGAAACAGTATAGGGATAGGGCTTGTGGTCTATTCACATAGATCGTGTTGTTTACACCCTGTTTTTTTTTTTTGTGAGAAACTTCTGAGGTCACTCTATCTGCTTTAAGTGCCTGTTCAAGCAAATGCCAAATGACACACCGTACTTGATTATTAGACTAATGAGGGCTAAGTACAATGGGACTATACTTTTCTAGGATCTGGATGCCATACCTTTACTTTATAAGTTGTGCCCAATGAAAGGATTTTCTCATCACAGTAGATACATGGTGGTCAAAGTTCATGCTACTCTCTATCTGTGTACCTTGATCTATCACCTCTGAGTCCACTCAGGGGCATGCTGTTAATATTTCAATTTGCAGTGGTATCTGACTTCACAAAAAGTATGATAATGCATATTTTTGCATTTAGTTGGCATGTAGTTTACTATGGTTCTGGCACCAATCATTTGCCTGATTTAGACTCTCCTGAAGGATATCTACATCATTGGGGAATTCAGTGACTGCCCCCAGCTTGCAGTCATTGACAAACTTTGTCATCCAGAGGTCTTCCACATTTACCTTGACTTCAGAGAAGTATATTCTGAACAGGAGTGGTCCCCGTACTGAGCCCTATGACATGCCACTAATAAATGGCATCTTGGTGGATCTGGATTCACTCACTTTAACAATGTTTCCTGTCTGTAAGCCAACTGGCTATCGGATGACATAGGGATTTATGCTTAGTTTTGAGAGTTTATTTATAATATCTGAGTGGGGAATTGTGACTAATGCCATTGCCAGTCAAAGTAGGTGGTATGTACTGGTTTATCTTTATCCATGGTCTTAGTGACTTTTTCAAAGAAATCCACCAGGTTCAATAGGCATGACCTGCTGTTAACAAAACCGAAATGGGTTGGGTCCAGTGTCTGGAGGTATCCTATGTCATTAGTTATCAGGTCCATGATTATTCTTTCCATAGTCTTACCTATTAGACTAGTCAAACTTGTGCATCTGTCATTTCCCGGATCAGTAGATGGTCCCCTTTTATGCAGTGGGATAACTGTTGTTGTCTTCCATTCTACTGTGATAAAGCTAGTCCAGTGGCTGTGATTAAATAGAGATCCTAATAAATCTGATTAGTCCTGATTTAAGCTGTTTAAGAGGCAGCCTGGTATACTGTCTTACCCCATTGTAGCCATATTTTTAGCTTTAGAGACTGCAGTGGCAATCTATTCTTTGGCAATAATTGGTGGTGGAGTGATGGAGGAGGAGGGCTGGGAGTGATGGGGAGGTGAAATTTAAGATGATTTGCTGTATCTTTGGCTGAGTATAGGTGATACCATCTACAACTAATTCCGCACATTGTTGGGTGTTACCCTTAAGACTGCAGACATAACTGAAAAATGCCTTATGGTTATCCTTAGCTTTGGAGGCTATTTTTACCTCAAAGTCTGCTTTAAGAGACTTGAATAGTACCCTGATTCACTTGTTTAGACTTATTTCTCTGTTGTGCACATTCCCTCTTACTTCTCGGCAGGATTTTATTTCTTTTATTATACAAACTATTAATACTAGGGGATCCATCAGAGTGTCTTTTTTTTTTGCAGTTTGACCTGGGTTTATTTCAATCTGGTGCTGCCACTTTTATGCTGTTGTTTATATGGTCATACAGGGCTTTTGTGTATGCCTCTGCATAGGTGTCTGTATTTTCTGGATTTGGGGGAGTTTGGAAATTAGCTATGCCATCCCTTAATAGGGGTAATTTACCTTAGAGATGTTCTGAAAGCTTTGCGAGTTAGGTGGGAGGACTAGTTTAAACTTTATTTCAAGAGAGACCACTTTGTGATCTGATTTTTCTAGTAAGGACATAACACTGGTAGGGGGTGGGGGGGGGTCACTCTTCCATATTTGAGAATACCAGACCTAGGATTTGTTCGCCTAGGAGTACAGACTACCTGCTCCTAGGCATTTGAATTTATAAAGTCAAGAAATCTTTGGGCCTGCATGCCTCCCAGTTAATGGAAAGGTAGGTAAAAGCCACCCACGAGAATGGTATTGGCCTGGATGGTCAGTGAGTCAAGTAACCACAGGTATCATAACTAAAGCCAGGATAAACTGTAGAAATATTCTGCTTTAATCACCAAAATCCACAGAACTAAGTGCTTTCACCATAATACATATGGCATCATCAGAGTCAGTGGAACATTTTAAAACACTCTTATAAGTAGTTACATCATTTTACTATAACCAATCAAATTCATCAATACATTAATTAATTAATCTATAATAATTACTCAAAAAAGTGTAAAAAGTGTAAAAAGTACATCTTACTTAACTATTCTAGTTGCTTTGAAAATCATTTACTCAATAAAATATTAAGGTGTGTATATATAAAAATAATTAACAAAATAAACTCCTAACACTTACAAATCTCATAGAAATATGCAAATAAAAATGTGTGTATTTCATTATGCCATTGCACCTATTTCCATTTCATAACCATATAATACTAAATACAAATATAAATACATAATGTTGTGTAAATAAATAATCCACATATATTATACTCTCTTAATAATCTATCAGATTAATAAAGTGCATACAAAAACGTATGCTGTACTAATATAATAACCCCCCAAAAATGATATACCTATAGGAAAAACATATTTTTAACTAATTGATAATGTTACTCCTTGCCTTCAGGTGGAGAAAAATAGATATACTCTCATTTATACCCGGATGTTGGGTAGCATTTAACCTAATTTGCTAAGCTGTTTCTAACATTTCCACCTTCAGCTTGTCATCACCTCCTCGTATATCTGATATATTTGTATTTAGTGTGGCCCATCAATCATGTTCTTCCAGGCTGAGAAGTATTGGACCCTTTTGGAATGACAGCAGTAGCTAAGCCAATTGTTAGTCATATCATTTTCTGCTGGTATTGTGCCATCATCCTTGTAGATGTAGAATGCTGCTCAATGCTACGCTCATACCTGTGACACATTCTGAGAGCTCAATGCAGCACACAAAGGTACCAAGTAGAGGTAGTCAAACCCAAAGCACGAAAACAATCTGAAGTGGAAGCACCAGCAGTTTATTTATTACATAAATGCAAATATTCACAAGGCATTTTCGTCCATAATACTACTTCAGATGTAAAAAAGAAAAGAAAAAACTAGCTGTAACATCCTTTATATCCCACTCAAGTCACTTTAATTGTTTAATAGTATGATAAATTGACAATTGGAAACACCCAGATTTATGCAAATAGTCGGCTTTCTGTAACCTTTACAGGTCTCTTTGCAAGCATGTCAATAGAAATGCAAATAAACAAATGAGCAAATTCACAAGTAACAAATCTGTTTTAAAAACATTTTAAAAAACACGTATACTTATGTGTACAACATTAGGCAAAATTAAATGAATAAAAGTTTAAAAGTAGATAAAGAAAAGTAAAATGAAAGAAGCCTGAAAAAATGTAAAGTACATAACAAGTATCGTGGTAACCAGCTTAAAATCTCAATGTTAAATAAAAGATAAATGAGCCCTATCTCAACATAATGTATATATATATATATATATATATATATATATGTATAAAAAATATATATATTATATATATATATATATATATATATATATATATATATATATATACATAAAATGTTTAAGTACAAAGGTATTTATGAGTATGTATAAGGAAAGTATATTCAAGGAACCTGAAAAATGTATTTAGCAGAAATGTAAAAAAGTATGTAAAAAGTGTGTAGTGCATCATGTAAACAGATAAGTGTTCCCGAAATAAAATGGGACTCTTTATAATTCAGCTGCCCTCATTTTTAAGATGGGGGGCAATAGAGATGTGTTCGTTCATACTTTTTTACAAAAATATGTGACTAATAAAGAGGTTGTACATGAAGTTGAAAAAAGTAACAAGGAAAAAAACAGGAGACAAGTGAGGAAGAAGCTGACTGGTGTATAATAAGAAATAAAACAACTGATAGGGGAAAACAGTTAAAGGAAGGAAAAGGAAAATTCAAAAATGTAATGCATAGAGAAAATAAGAAAGGAAAGGGATAACATTTTTATTATACTAACTGTACTTAAAAGCTGAAAATATTAGCTTTAAATGTGAACAATATGAGCAATCTTAAGAGGAGAATAGGTATGTTACAATGGTGTGTTGAAGTGGATGCACATATTATTGTTTTAGAATATTGATTATTAACAGAGGAAGAAAGAACACAAACTGAAAAACTTTGGAATGGTGCTGTAGTTTGAAACATGGGGAAAGGACTGTGTTCAGGCATATGTATATTATGTCAAGAAAACATTAAAATGCTAGATATAACAATAGTATAATTAGGATGGATTACAGTAATAGACTTGAGATGGAAAAATATGTTGGACTTATAGCTTTATATCCATTTGTAACAAAAAAGAGAAAATATGCTTAAAAATATTCTTGAATATGTTCGTGTAAATATGGACATTATAGTCCTGTGTGATTTTAATTGTTAATTTAAGAAAAAATAAGAGCAATTGTGATGTTAAAATGGTTAAAGAAATTATGAGATGTGGAAGTTAAGTGTATGGGAGAATAACCACTGGACCTACAAAAGAAATAAAATTAGCACAGCAATTGATTATGTTTAATATCCAATAGTTTAAAGTTAAAGAAAATGAATTAAGTATGCTAGATTTAGAGATCGTGCGGCTATATGGTTAAAGTACAGGAAAATGAAGAATATATTAGAATAGGAAAAGGAATAAAGACAACTAATGACAAAGAATTAGGTTTAGAAGAAAAAAAGGGACTTACTGAATTATGGAAAAATATGAATATATGAGAGTTTTATGAAAACTGGACTATCTGGTGGCTTAATTTTAAAGATAAATATAAAAAGGGTTTTAGAATGTATAAGGAAGAAAAAAAAGAGATATAAAATATTAATTCAAAAAACATTCATTGACATATTAAAGAGAAATTCCTTTTATGAAAAAGAAAAATATATAAAATGAACCAAATTAAAATTAACAACTTGTTATATAAACAAAAATATTGTTTACAAGGAAAGAAAGAAGAGGCAGCACCATATCTGAGAAGGAAAAATAAGAGAATTAAGTAATGATGAAGGTAAGCAAATAAGACAACAAGATTGAATTTACAAAATAATTAAATAATATGCATTGGAATTATTTGTTAAAAGAAAAGAAAACATAGAACAAATTTATAAAGGTGAAAAATTAAATAATTAATATATTATTTAAAACAAAACACTTTGAATGAATTGATTGAAATTCTCAAAAACATTAACATGAATTTTGCAACAGGACTGGACAGAATTGAATATGGTATGCATAAATAAATGAAGCAGTGGCAAAAAATAATTTCTGTAGAAGTTATGAATGAATGGCTAGAAGCTGGAATTAAAGAGAAAGAGATGTGCAGGATTTATAAAATTTACATTTAAAAATGAAATAAAGATGAGATAAAACATATGAGGCCTATAACATTGAATAATATGGGTTAAAAAGTTTTATGAGAATAACAAAGGTTACAAAATGGATAGAATATAAGACCAAAATGTTTTGGAAGAAAAGGAAAAGGAAGTCAAGAGTTATCATGGATAATAAGACAAATAATTGATAATATAAATGAAAATGTAGAAGCAAAGGTAATGATAAGGTACATAAGTAAAGCCTATGATAATATTCAATATAAATCATTATGGGGAATTTTGCAGGCATATAATATAAGCAAAAAATGTTACAAGTAAGACTGGTTTATGAAAGTAACAATGTGAAACTAAATGTATATGGTTGGATTGGGGAAGAAATAAAAATAGAATGTGGACTAAAGGATGGCTGTCCAGCTAGTAGTGTAATTTTCTCATTAGTTATTGATGTAGTAGTGAAGAAAATTAATAAAATGTTAAGTAATAGTGGATACAAAGTGATGAACGAAGTACAATTGCCAATAATGTATGATTATGTGGATGATATTGTACTAATTGTTAAAAATAAAGTATGGATGAAAAAAGTAAAAGAAAAGTATAAATTTAAAAAAGTGTTTAAGTATAAATAAAAATAAAAGTAAGGGACTTGGTTCTGAAAGTATGTTAGGAGGTATTGAGTTCAATGAAAATGTATAGATATATTATAAACAATACTGGGAAGTAATAAATACAGACAACAGGATAATGTACTCAACAAGTAAAGGCTATGACTATTTTTTAGAAATCATGTAGATTTTCATATAGAAAAAGGCACACTTGCTTAATTTTCTATTACATGGTAATAGAAAAAGTTGCTTATGTTGCTAACATCTATATGATTCCTATGAAGTATGAAAAGGAACTAATGATGATTATATTTTCTTTTATATGGGGCTGTAGACTGAATCCAGTCAAGAGAGGGATTCTATATATGAAAGAAGAGCAAGGAGGCTTGGGTTTAATAAACCCAATAGTACATGCAGCATCTTTAATTTTATATAATGTATTAAAAGGAAGTATGAAGGAAAATAAAACCTTGATAGAAATGATACTGAATTATAAGTAAAAAGAATTGTGGGAAGGAATGGAAGTTAAAAAAGAAGTAAATCATTGTGAGTAAAGAAATGAAAGATTACCAAAACAAAATTGTGGTATGGAAAATAAAAAAAATATATGTGAGAAAAATAGAAAGGAATGGTTCTTAAATATTAGGAAAGCATTTTATTGCATTGATCCAAGGACAGATCTAGAAATAGATAAGAAAAATGTCATAATGATGAGATATAACTATAAAAAGATTAAAGAATGTAATAATTTTTTTATGGAGATTGTCTATTAGCAAATTGCTGGTTAAAGCAAATATGCCAAACAAGATAAAGCAAGACAGGATACATAATAAATGAGGAGAGTTTGAGACTACTGAGCATATATTTTTGAAATGTGAAAGTTAATTCATGGAAAGAAATATGTAAACATAATAGGGTGAAAAATTTGTTAAAATTTAAGCAAATATGGACTTAATAGAATTTTGTTATGGTGCATGAAAACAGGAAGAAGTGAAGAAAATGGAAAGAGTAATATTTTATGTTTCATGGACTATATAGAACAAGAGACTAAATTAAATACAATGGAAAATGGACTGAAAGATTCTGGAGAAAATGTTTTGGTTGTGGATAAAAGAGTTGGGAGGAATGCTTAAATTGAATTTTATAATGTATAGAGATTTGTAATAGATGTAAATAATGTAAATATGTAAATATAAATAATATGCAATGTATAAATCAATAAAAAACCTATAGGTGATCATACTGGGACCTAATTCAGTGTGCTGCTTCCTGTCTGCCCTTCTGAGTGTAAAGGCGGCTTGGAGAAGGTAGCTTGGAGGAGGATAGCACAGTGAACACTATGGAAGTTAATTGAACAGCTGTGGAAGCAAATATAGTGCAGAATGATTCAGAAGATGTGATAAAGGAGGAAAATGGCAGAAATGGTGCAGACAGAGGAATAGGAGAGAAGAAACAGTCAGAAAATAACATGGTGCTGGATTCGGAGGATATCTTTCAATGGAATCTGGTTTCAACAGATATTTCTACCTCATAATGTATTGTTACAACCCTCCAATCAGGAGGGCTATGGGATGTCTATTTAAAAGAGTTAATAGACTAAAATAAACTGGAGAGTGAAAAGACAGCATCATGGGGAGAGATACTGGACAGGATTCAGGAGAATGAAAATTCACAGCAGAAAAAAGAATGGAGACTGCATGCACAGACAGTGAGAAGGAGAAAGAAGGGAAGGAAAAAAGGCAGAAATTAAAAGAAAAATTTACATGAAGATAAGGAGTAAGGCAGCCAAGGAATTAGGCAGGCATGAGGTATGGGGCAGCATCATAGCACCACTGGAAATAGAACCCAGAGAGGTAAGAGCCTTTATTTACATTAATAAGAATACTTTGTAACATTTTTTGAAGAGGCTCAACATATGGAAAAGTTTTTAGAACAGTATGATTAAAGAAGACATTTATCCTTGGAACTTATATGATACACTATTTTTATAGAGAAGCCAAGAAGTATGCGTTTGTGCAATTTAGAACTGAAATTGAAAGATACAATTTAAAAGAACATTTAAAGACTGTATGTAGAGACATTATACATATAACAAAAAATATATGATAATAGAGACTTATGGACTGGGGGTTGGGAATGTGGCATAATATTGAAAATGCAAAATGAAAAAAAATTGTAGATTTCCCAATTATAATTAATCTTCATGGAAACAAAGGCATGGTGACATACTGGGGACAACCCAAGATGCTTTCTCTTATGTACCAAGGATGATCAATTAATTAATAATTATGATAAAAAAATTATATGTGGAAAAAGGGGCCACAAAGCAAAGAAATGTAAACAAAAGTGTATACAATTTGAAAAGATAGGTCATTCTTGGGTAGATTGTACAGAATTAGAGAAACATACACAAGAAACATTATTAGAGGGACAGCAGAAGGAGAACATTTCATTAGACCTTATAGAGAAAGTGCAAAATGAAGAAATGAAAACTATTGAAGTAACAATTAGTGCAAGTGAGAGTATAAATGATGTAAAAGATAAGGAAACAAATGAGGAAGAAGAAATAAGCAACACAAATGATTAAGGAGAAAGTAAATAGGTAAAAATAAGACACAAAAGCGATTCCATGGGTAAAAGACAGAAAACACACGTTCAAAAATGTATCTGTAACATAAAGCAAAAAAGAGGAAAAAAAATGAAGATAAAATTCATTCACTACAGTGATAATCTTAGCCATTAATTTCAACAGCATGAATAATATTCATCACAGGTTAGGAGTGTGAGAATGGTGTATGATTAGATATGGCTATCATAGCACATTTATAGATATTAGAACAATAGATGAAGAAAGAGAACAGATGGTTTATGAGAAGGCAAAGCAATTTGGAATTTAGGTAGTAAAAAATGCTCTGGTATAGGCATCCTATGTAAAGAATGGATAGATATTTTGGATTATACTGTATAGTAGTACTTATTGGAAGAATAATAATATTAGACAATTCATAAAAATCAACTTTATAGATTAATTACACTTCATTTATATACGTTACAGGGACAAAGGGAAATTAGGTTTAGAAAAAAAATGTTTCATGTAAATTTAAATATGCAAGTAATTATAATGAGGGACTTTAACTGCAATTTTAAGACACAAATTTAAAGAAGGAGCAGATGCTAAAGTAATTCCAGATATGATTAAATATAACAAAATGTATTTATGGGAAAATAAGAAATGGACATACAAAAGAAGCAATGCAAAGAACCAAATTTGACTGTTTTATAATTTCAGACATTTTGATTATACTACAAAGATGCAAAAACACAGTATTTTCAGACCATTTAGCCATATGGACAGAAATACAAGAAGGAAGGAATTACAAAAGTAGTTAAAGGAATAAAAAATTAATGAATCAGAATTGGATGAACAGGCAAAAGATATCCTGCAAGATCATATAGGAATGAAAGATTTTATAAGGACTGGAAGAGTTGCTGGATCAATTTAAAAGAAAAATATAGAAAAGAGGCATTAAAATTGCAAAAATTGAAAAGACTACTAGATTTTGATGTAAATAAGGAAATTAGCAACCAAATATTCAGAATCATGGCAAGTAACAGGGAACAGTTTATAGAAAAAGAAAGAAAGCTGTATGAAATGAATCAAGAAAAGATTAAAAGAATACTGTTTAAGCAAATATATTTTTGCATGGAAAGAAAGAAGAAGTAGCACCATACTTACGTAAAATGGTTAAAGAAAATACAAGAATAATGATAGAATTAAAAGATGGAAAAGGTGGCATATTAAATATACAAGAAGGCATTATGAAAACAATTAAAGAATATATAATAGACATCTTCAATAAGAGACATTACATTAAAAGATAGATGGGAATTAAGCAAACTGAAGAAGACAATAAAAGGATGAAAGAAAAGATTACAAAAATAGAATTAGAGAACATACTTAAAACACTGAATGTAGAATCAGCTACAGGGATAGATTAAATGAAATGCTTAAGATACAGTAATATGCAAAAATGGCAAAAAGAATATTCCATAGAAGTTATGAATGGATGGTTTGAAAAGGTATAAATGATGAAAAGATATGTTTAGGGGCAATGAAATTCATATGGAAAAAGGGAGAAAAAATGGATATAAAAAATCGAGTCTATTAGTACTAAATATCGATTATAAGATTTTCATGAAAATAATAGAAAAAATGATAGCAAATAAAGTTAATAAGGTATTATCTGAGACAATCTTTGGAACTAGAAGTAAAGGAATTCAAGAAATATTAATATTGAAGAGAACTGGTAGATAAACAGAAGAGCAGAATTAAAAATATTAATAGGAGATGTAAATAAAGCTTTCAACAAAGTTCAACACAAAGTATCATGGACAATTTTAGAGGAATATAATATAAGCAATAAAATACCAAATGTTCGGAAGTCAGTATACATAGAAAACAAAGTAAGATTAGTACTCAATGGATGGATAAGTGAAATAAGTCTAACAAGTTGTATTAAAGAAGATTATCCAACCAGCACCATTTTATTTGCACTAATTATGAATGCAGTGGTCATGGAGATCAATTTGTTATTGGAAAAAGCTAGATATGAGACGCCAAAAGGAATTATGACTTCAGTTTTATTTATATATGCAAATTATTTAGTGGTAGCAGTTAAGAATTCAGAATGGATGAAAACAGCTATAAAAATTCTTAAGAACTGAAGATGGTAGGATTGACTATTAATAAAGAAAAAAGTAAAGGATTATGTTTTTAGGAGAAATGCAGGGCATTACATTTAATGAAGAAAAGATAGAAATCTTAGGGATAAAGTTTGTGAATGGACAATTTAGGGAACAGCAATGGAGAGATATGATAAAATGGTTCCACTTTATAATCTTAAAATACTGAAATCTTGAATTTCAGTATCCCAAAACTGTAAAGTCAAATTTTCAAAATAGCAATAGTGCATAATCGTGAATCTGACTTAGTTGAATTCGAAGTTGCCCCCCTGCTTATATGTAGTGTAGGTTTGTTGATTTGTGTTTTTGTGTTTGTATCTTTTGTTTATTTGTTGTAGTGTGGGTTAGATGGTGTATGTATTGTGTGGTGTATGGTACTGGTATGTTTATGTCCGCATTCAACTTTATGGTCTCAAGATACTAAAATTCGAGATTTCAGTATTTCAAGATTATAAAGTGGAACCAATAAAATACAAGGTCTCTGCATATTTTGGAGAACATTTAGGCTGTCATACAGGAAAGAGGTACATTTAAGTAAGGCTATATTAGGTAAAACTGCACATTTAGCTAATGTATGTACAATTCCATTAGCATTAGAAAAGGCTCTACTGAATATGATGTTTACATTCATTTGTGAGTCAAGGTTAAACCCAGAGAAAAGAGGCATCCTTTATGTAAATAAAGGAGGGTTGAGCTTGTTACACCCAACTGTGTATATATATATATATATATATATATATATATATATATTTGTTTTTGTTAAATTTCTTTAAACTCTTAGTAAATAGAAAAAGATAAAGAAAATTTACTAACCAAAATCACAGAAGGGAAATATAAAGACATTTAGAAAAAGTTGGAATATTTAAAAAGGAGCAAAAATGTTCATCGTATGGAAATTAAATTATATCGAGAAGATATTGCTATGGAAATTTGATATAGGAAAGATAGAAAAAACTGTAGGATTTGATATGTAAATATAATGGAAACATTTTATGTTTATCCTTGGAAGCATATAAATTAAGGTAAGATTAAAGCAGTAAAAATGAGAGTTAATAGATATAAGAAACATGTAAAATGTACAGATTTTTTTGTGAAGATTATCAATACTTAAGCTACCGGTTAAAGTAAACATGCCATATAAGACAATAAAAGATAGATTATATTTACATTGTGGTGAATTAGAGACAAATTAATGTGTTTTATAAAGTACAAAAGAACATCCAAGCTGTGGTAGGAAATTTGTGATAAAGGATACTTAAAACAATTAGATAACATTGAATGTACCAATATGGACATGATTGAATATGGACATATTATACAAAATAATTTAGCATCCAGTTTGTTAATCTCCTTTTGTTTTACATTTTTATAAGTATGGATACTATGGAATAAAGGAATTAATGAACTAAAATAAAATGGAAAATGGTTATTAACAGAGATGTTGAAGAAAGTAAGACTTTAGTTGTGGAAAAAAGACTGGGGGATTAAAAACTGAAGGTTTAATATAAAGGTAAACATCATGTTATAAATATACTAAATATTATAGATAATATAAATGTGTTGAAAAATTGTATAGAAGATGTAAATTTGTAAATATAATAAAGAACCCCTAATCATAGTGCATGGGTCTGACGGGTGTGAGCATCCATTCCATTCCTAGTGCAGTGGTGGCTGGGAGAATCTATGCAGATATGGCGGGTAAGCATAGAGGCAAATGATGACTCCAGAGATATTTTTGCTGATACAGGGGATGAAATGATCATGCAGGAAAAAGGAGGAGGTGATCATGTAGAGAATACAGAAGGTTTATTCTAATGGGAGCTTTCTGAAGTGATGAAAGAGAAAGCATGAAACAAAGAAGCTATAATTAAATGCTCCATCACGAGGGTTGTGGGATGATATATTGAAAGAGTTAATACAGTTAAGTGGGCCAGAGACATGGAAGGAAATATAGTGGGGTGCTATGGAGAAAATACATCAGAAAAAAAGGACATAAAATGAAAAAATATAATTTGTGAAAGTGGTTGAACAAAAAGATCTTAGATGAGAGAAGAAGATAAAAGAAGTGGAAAAAATGCTTGTGGTGAGAATTCAGAGTAAGAAAGAATTCAAAATGGACAGGTATGAACTATGGGACAAGATCGTTGTGTCTTTGAGAAAGGCATGAGAGGCAAAAGCTTTTATTATAATTAAAAAAAAATTACTGTGACTTTTTTTGAGTTTTTTTTGGGGGGGAAACAGACATTTAATTTCAGACTGAAAGAGACTTTAAAAAGTATTTGTTAAATAATTGTTTTAATGAAGTAAATGATTTCTAAAGTCATTGATAATAGAGGGCTGTAGACATGGGCTTGGGACTGTAATGTAATTTTGAAAATGGAAAAAGCTAAATAATACACATTCAATGTATGATAAATGTTGATGGCCACAGGGCTATGTTTAAATATTGGGGAAAACCAAAAATATGTTTTTTTTTTTGGGGGGGGGTATTTTGTAAATAACTGAAAAAATATATTTATGTTGGGAAACTGGTCATGATGCTAAAAATGGTAAAAAAATATGCTATAATTGTAAGCAAGTAGGACACTTATGGATGGATTGTGAGAAAGAAAAATGACTAGAATGTGTTATAAATAAGAAAGAACTGTGGCAGGAGGGATAACAAGATAGTATTAGGGAAATGATACAAACCAACAAGAAACAAATACACAAAAGGGGAAGGGGAGAGGAAACAGGGACAGAGGCAGTGATGCAGAAGAAATAAATTGGAAAATGATTAAAAATAAAAGTTCAATTGGGAAAAGGGTTAAAGACAGAAAAAGAAAATTCTAGAATGTAGGAATGAAAGTAAAAAAAAAGGGGAATGGATAAATATACAATTCTTTGTAAATTAAAGAAAAAAACTAACAACCTTAGGGTTTTATTTATTAATGTTAAAATTATTAAGAATGTAAAAAGGAGAATGGGTGTGTTAGAATGGTGTAAAATGTGCGAGGTAGATATGATAGTACTGCAGGATATTAGACTGTTAAACAAAGAAGAGAAAGAACATCCAGAAACATTATGGACAGGGCATATAATATGGAATTTGAGTAATGAAAAACATTCAAGGATTGTTATATTATATAGGAAGGCAAAACACATTTTAGGTTTTACTTTAGTTAAATTAAGGAGATTGATGGTAGTGAATTTTAGATGGGAAGGGAGAGGATGTAGGTTAATAGCAGTATACACATATGTGACATATAAAGAAAGGGAAAATTATTTCACAAGATACTAGATTATGTTATTCTAAACACTGTAGATTATGTTATTCTAAACACTAATATAATTAACAGGAGACTTTGTGATGTAAGAAATAAAAATAAAAAAATCAGATAAGAAAATGAAAAATAAAATGTGGAAATTTGGATTTATGGATTTGATTAAACGTACACATAATGAGGAAAATTAAAAACAGATAAATTACATTTTATCAAAAATATGAAAGCAGTGAGAGGAAGCAGTGCAAATCATTTTTTTCCTGATCATTTGGCTATAAGGATTAAATTAGATGAAAATTAGGATCATATAAAAATAGGTGAAGGAATTAAGAGGGTTAATGAAAAGGAGTGTAAAGATAAAGGTCAATAAGTTATAATAGAGTTGTTGAAAGATAATTTGACAATTAGAATTTTTTTTGCAAAAACTGGTCAGAATGGTGGATAACATTTAAAAATTATAAAAGAATGCATTTAATATGGAAAAATAGAAAAAGAAATCAGCATGAAAAAAGGAATATAGACAAATGCAAAAAGATGCTTTATATAATCTTGATATGTATGAAAGGGAATATTTTAGAAAAGAAGAGATTTATCAAAAGAATCAAGAGAAAATTAAAGATTTGTTATATAAGCAAAATGTTTTCTTCCAAGGAAAAAAGGAATAGGCATCACCATATTTAGTAAAAGAGTAAAGGAAGAGATTGGTATAATGAGAGAAATGAAAAATGAAATAGGAAAAACTGAAAGAGAACAAATACAATAGTGAGGTATGTGAAAGAGATAGTACAAAAAGAAATAAAAAGGAAAGAGCAGAGCAGTGCAGGATAAAGTGGTTTACAGAAGAAATTAATAAAGAAATGGAAAAACAAATTACAATAATAGATTTAGAAAAGGTATCAAAGAAAGTAAATGTGAATTTAGCTGCTGGACAAGATAGTATAGGATATTAATGCACAGGGATTTAATGCAATGGCAAAAAGAAATTTTGATAAATATATTTAATGAAGAGTTAACTGATGGTATTAGTTATGAAGAAATATGTAGGGGTGTTATGAGGGATATATGGAAAAAAAGGAAAAAGAATGAAATCAAAAACTGGAGGCCTGTAATGCTGAATAAAAGTGATTATGAAAATATTACAAAAACAGTAGAAAATAAGTTGAATTATGTGGGAATTACTGTTGCTGTGTTCCATTATGCTGGGACAAAGCCAGTACTTACACTGTGGTTGAAGAGAATGCCAACTGGTGCTGCTAGGTCCTGTTTCAGACCATTTTGTAGGCAGCCTGGGATGTTATCCAGTCCCATAGAGGCTGTTTTTTTGTCCATTGAGAGTATGGTTAAGAACTGCTCTTTGGAGATACTAGGTATAGGACTGTTGACAGGTATGCTTTGAACATGTCTGGTACGGATGGGGGTTTGACCCAAACTGTCTGGCAGCAAGTTGGCAATGTCCTCAAGGTCATTATGAGTTGTACCATTGACTACTAATTCATCACAAAGCTGACCCTTCACTTTTAGATTTCTAACATAGCTAAAGAATGCCTCCTAATTAGCTAGAGATTCTAGCTTAGGTTCATACATAGCTTGACAGCACTTTACAAGATAGCCAGTTTGCTTGTTCAAGCTGTGGAGGGTGCCCTTCCTCTAGTGAGTCAATTCCCTCTTGTTCTAAGACATTGCTTTCTTCCACTTGTTGTATAACCTATGTATTCTTGATGTCCACCAGGGTGAACTGATTTCTGTGAGGACCTTGTTGTGATCTATTCACATTCAGCCAACTCTATACATTTGTATAGGTGTTTATACATACCATTTGTGTACACCTATGTATAGCAGTCTTTGTTGACAGTGGTAGTAAAGGGTTTGCAACTATCTATGGCATCTTTTAGGAGGCTATAGTTTGCTTCCGATAAATGTTTCATCTTTTCTGCTCTCGGTATGATTGTAAATGTGAACTTGACTGAATTGTTATCCGACCTGACCAGGGTGGGCAACACACAGGGGTTATTACAGAAAACCACTATGCTGCTGAGTACTAAGTCTAGGACATTTGAGCCCCTTGTAGGGGTGCAGGTTATCTGTTATCCAGTATGTGTATTAACAAACTCTAAGAACCTTTGGGTGTGTGTGTACATGCACATATAGGACTTGAAATTGATAGAAGGATAGTTAAAATCACACATGACCAAGGTGTTTGGCTGTATAGTGAGTGACTCAAGCAGGTCCAAGTAGTTAGAATTGTACTCACGGTTCATGGCGGGGGACATGTAGCTAACAATGATATGAAAGGGGGTTTTACATACAGTTAGTTGGACTTGGAGAAGAGCTATGGAGTCATTTTTTTTACCAGTCTTCCGGTATATTTGTCTTTAATGATGATGTATACACATCTGCCTTTGGTTCTTTCATGCTTGTTTTGATATCTGAACATGTGTAAGGCATTGTAGCCTTGAATGGCCAAGGGGCTACATGTAGCCTTAAACCATATGTTTGTGACTGCATAGACATGGGCATCTTCTAAGGTAAGGAGTTCTTCCGGTGAGTGCAGTTTCTGATTTACACTCCTTGCATTATAACCTTACAGTTTGTCTCTAGTGGATTCCTTTACATTGAGAATTCATTTGTTCTGACATTGCCTAAAAAGGTCATGAGGGGGGAGGCAAGTATCTTCATGTAATACAGTGAGGTACGTCTCCAGTCGTTCACTACAAACATGGACTGTGACAGAGTGATAACGGTATTTGTTGTTGACAGACTTGAGTGTATGTGTGATCTGATGGACCCTGGCACCTGACAGGCAGCTGACTTTGACCTTCACCTTGTCAAGCCTGGTGAGGGGGAATTATGTGTGTCTCACTATGGAGTCACGTATAAGCAAGACATTTGGTTTTGAGGTGTTTTTCCTGAGGGGCTATTGGCTGAGACTCTGTTGTGTGTATTATTGTGTGTAATTAATTCTGTTGGGTCTGTACTGTATGCAGTAGGTTTGCAGTTGGGAGGTCTCAGATCTTTAGTTAGATTTCTAGTGAGTACCTCTGCATGTGCGGGTTTGTGTGTTGTGAGCTTGTTATGGGCAAGAGGTGAATTGTGTGTGCTGGCAATATTCGATATCTAGTTTATGTGAGAGAACTGATTCCAAATTCATACTACAGATACAGCTCTCACATGATGACTTAGTTTGTTTTAGTGGTATCTGGTTATCAGTATACATGAGGCAATTGCTATGTTGCCTCAAGATGCCCATGTAAATCAGGCTGCCTGGTGAAATGGTGAGAAACTGTCCATTATGGAAAGTATATACTGTAGTCACTAGTGGGGAGTGGGCTAGATGGATCAAGTTTTGGTGCAAAACTAACAAAATGTGTCTATTCTATGGAGGGCTAGGGGTACAAAATGTGTCAATGTTTCACAATGCACAACTGAGTTGTACACAGGGCAGCAATGCAAGCTCTGTGCAGTTATGGTAAACTGAGTGCAAACCTGGCAAAACACAATGCAGAAATAAGTGACGTTAAACTATTTTAAAAAAAAGTAAACAAAGGGGAAGGCCAATGGTGAACATTATTCCAGCAATGCCCAACTCAGAAGGGTTCTTGGCTGCATAGTTCTGCCACAAGGGTGCAGGGGGGCCTATGTACCCCAGGATTCATGAAGCTCGGCGCAAGGCCGACATTAGGCTTGCACTGACCATGTGGCATGTAGATGGCGCAGTAGCGCCAAATGCATATTAATGAAGGCGCACTGCCGCCACAGCCACGTGCATAGGAAATGAGCACGAGTGCATAGGGCATGTCAAAGTGCCGCATGGGAGGAATGGAAATGTCAGCTGTCAACGTGCAACCTAAAATGCTTGAATATAACAATTTGCCTGCAATAGTAATTACACCTGTCAGTGTCCGTGGATACTGAAACGTATGCAAAGCATGCAAGACAGTTCTTGCGAACACAAAATTAAGAAGCAAACACAAATGCACGGTAGGGAATATAGAGTCTCCATGCCTTGAACAAATGACATTGAAAACCGTGTGCCCGTATTCTAACTTAGTGTAGATAGTTATACCAAGTGGAAGCGAAACGCATCATGTTAGCGTGCCGCCAATAGCTACGTCTAGCCCAATGGTCAGGGTTAACAGCTGTCCCACATTGTGAGGGATAATACACAGCTGGGCAGATGTGTCCATACCAAAACCATGATAAATGTAAATATCTAGTGACCGCATGACAGAATTATATCCCACATCGCATGTAATAGTCACATACAATAGGTATGTCCATATGTAACATACCACATGTGACAAGAAATAGAATAAGCAAGAAAACGAAACAGAAGGAGCATATAAACTGCTTCAACAATAAGCTAACATGTAGGCAGAAAGGAAAAGTATTATCCGTAGTGCTGACCATGGGTATGTGTTGTCCTGTAAAATCAGATTTGTGTCTGGAATATATCCCAGCCTGAACATATGAAAAGGTGGCACCCTACCAATGGTCAGAGCAGTTGGCCAAAATCCGCCCATATGCGGTCCAAGCCGTACTTGTCAGGATGTGTCACAGTTGAACGGGTATTACCTGGGTGTACCAACCATGTCATGAAAGTTAAGTATGGGGGTGTACCTATGTGTGTGATGAACAGCATGTGGAAGGTGAAACATGCCAGGGTAGTCCACAAAACTATACAGGTACCTGACATATGTAGTGTATGCAATGTGTTCCCTTGACCGTGTCATGGGCCATCAACCAAAGAAATGATGGATGGAGTGTCAGGAATATGTGTGTGTGTGTGTGGGGGGGTGTGTAATGGTATAATCCACAAAGGCGAGACTGTGTTGGATGCAGAATAGGTGAACTGGAGGTGTATGAGGGAGCAGTGGGTGAATCAGAAAGAAACACAAAGAACAAGTATACACATCTGCAATACAACCTGACAGGCCATACTGTAGAACACAATCACACAAACATATGCATATTAAAATTTGTGATACAAATGTACAGAAACATCACCGGCACATACCCACAGAATGGTCTGGATGGAACTGGCCCATCCAAATGCAACACACCTGGATGCATAATTGAATATCCATCATCCCCTCCACAGCACACAACCCGCCCCCATACTTGAACATCCACCAAATCCAGCCATACTCGGCCTACTAGCTTGGCGCAGCCATATCTACACATAGTGACCACTACTCATATGTAGTAGGCAGTGTCACCCTAGGCAGTGTCAGGATTGTAAACTATGTATCCCTTGCATGTAAAACCCTAACACATTTTCGTAAAGCCAAAAGAATGGACGGTATTGGTCTTGTTCAATTTTTGGATATCCCTCATGGGATAAGTAACCTGTGTAAACATCAGACTGGGTATCACGACATGATGTCCAGTCCTGTAGACATCCAGACACAAGTTGAATGTCCAGCAGTGGTGCACAAGACTGTCCAGCCCTAGACAGTCATGCAGAACCTACTACCAAGGATCAAACACCTGCCCATGAAGCACGTCTCCCCACATGAATAATCTAGAGAATATATTGTACACATTCGCATAGTGGCACTTGGAAATAGGGTGATTAAGGCGCTGATGTAAACAGGGTACCTCCTGACCCACTGTGTGAGGGACAGTCACTGTTTGGGTAGGTGTGTCCTGACCAACAATGATACAATGGCAAATGTCCTGTGATTGTAGGAAATAACTATGTACCATACTTCATGTAACAGTTGCCTAAAGCAGTCATGTCTGGATATAAAATACGTAATTCGTACAAGAAACAGACTAAGCAACTAAAGTGCTAAAGGAATAGGCTCTCAGCTAGGAAAATACTGAATGTTCTAAACCCTGCACTGACCATGTTGGCCTAAACAATCTGGTGTCTCCAGAATATATCCCATCCTGTACATATGAAAATGTGGCAACCCTACCAATGGTCAGAGCATTTGCACAATAACTGGCCAGCCTCATAATCACTCACAAAGCCAGTGACCTTTGGAGGAAGGGTGTCGAATGAGAATGACTAATGACAAGAATTAAAAGTAATAGATGCATTTATCTGCAGAAAACAAGTAGTAATACGAATCTGTCAACACGTTCCAAGTTAATAGTACTAATATTGTAGAAGTGTCCGTGATTGTCCCTGATTTGTCATTGCCTTGTCCCTGTCACTGTTGAAATTAGTCCCACAGTATCACAGAGGTCCGTACACACATGTACACCAACCAACTGTCACATTTGTTGAGAGGACTATTGCATACCTGCAGGGAATCCATAAGTGATGTCCAGAATAATATTCATCGTATATATGAATGAATGAAATAGTGAAATGTGAAGGGAAACAGCAGTGGAAACCCCCCCACCCTGTATCATGTAGTGGAACCACCCCTCACACTATATTATGTAGTGATGAGCTAATAATGTGATCAGAGGTGCCCAAACCCCTGTGTCTGTAAACACAGGTAGAATGTTAAAATCAGGACCAACTCTGTCCATGTGCTACGTCTGACATTTGAACAGGTACAGGGCAGTTCCAGTCACCAGTCGGACAAGCCTAAACCTGGAACAGCACATGAACACCCTGACAATCAAGCACACATATGTGCCAGGACTATAAGCGTTGGAGTTCTGAATATCCTTGGAGTAAGTAGACATGCAGCACGGGTCTAGAGCAGTAGGGAATAGGGAATGTCACAAGTGTAGTACTGCAGTTTTCCCAGCAGGAGAATGGATGTCTGCTGTGTAAGTGAAGCGGTGAGGCATATGTTAGGGTAGCTATGAACCATGGGTATACATATAAATGAGGCAGAACATCAATAGTGTAGTGGTTAGAGCATCTGCCTAACGTAAAGGCATTCCTGATTCAAGTACGACTATAGCACATATCAATTTATTGTGTAATGAATGTCTCTGTGCTGTAAAGCCAACATTTAAACATGTAAAGGTGAACGCGTGTTTTGCATGGGGCTGTTAACTGGATTCCATCAAAGTGGTACTGTCATAAGGAATAAGGCACATGTAAGCACAAAGAAGTGGCAGTAAACATATGTAACTCACAATAAGGAGATGCAAGTGTGCCTGCGCGGGTGTAAGCAGCTTTTAGCATAGCAAATGTATGTTGTTTTGTACAGATGTAACTTATATATATATATATATATGTATATATATATATATATATATATATATATATATATATATATAGATATATATATATATATATATATATATATATATATATATATATACATATACATATATATATATATTCACATATATATATTTATATATATATATATATATATATATATATATATATACATAGATGTGTATAGATAAATATCCACAGACATAAAAGAAATATGCAATTATATATATATATATATATATATATATATAATGAATACTGAAAGACGAAAGCATACATAAGGGTTGTAAAGGGAATCTAGAGCAACTAAGGTATTATAAAGTGCTCGCAGCGTATGTCAGCTAAAGCTGCGCAAGGGTGAGTAGAGCACCGCTATTCACACCAGAGGCAGGGTTATACCAGTGGCCATAATATCTTTGAAGTGCTACGTCAACATTATACACAGATGGAATGTAGTTCATGTTGTGACCACCTACACTTGTAACCCGCAAATTGTTCGTAATCCATAACAACAGGAAAGGCATGTATGTGCAATTATAAATGTAGGGAGACCCTGTGAATACACGAGGCAGTACAAAATGTGTGTAGGGCCCCAACGTTCTGAAGAGGACAATGTGTAAAGGTGGGTCATAGCTGTGATATCAGGTAGATAATGGCTATTACGAGTGGAAACTCAACATGGTTGGGCTGGAGAAACTATGGCTATGTGATTATGGACAGAGGAGTGCTAGAGTTGGTTGCATTGGTTGCAATGGAGCAGCCCGTGGAGGTCAGCTAGTACGTAGGTGTGATTCCCAGCTAGAGCATCATCTGCGTGGGGACATGCGTGAATGGGCATACCGTCGTTGGAGGTTGTGCATCAGGGCTGGTGGCCCGGCACGTAAAACCTATCTGCCAACCATTAGCAGACCAGAGTTCTGCTGTGGCGACCCCAAACCGGGTAAAGCCGAAAGACACAACTACATGCAGACATCAATATGTTGATGTACAATCTCTGTAACACAAGCACTCCACTTATTAACATAAATAATATGAATGTGCACAGAAACAAACACAGTAGCAGGAATAATAGGCTGTGCATACAAGAAATAGGTCAAACGACACTGTATCACATTACACTTATCAGCGGTACTTCAGACATGAAAAACATGCGACATCTGTCCGCTGTATAATGTGCTGTATACTGATAACAAGTTAACTGGAGTGAAGTGTCTGTGTCATAATGACTAAGGCAATAGTATGCTGTTGAAGCAGAGATAAAACCCAATATGCATGTGTAAGTGGGTATGTCCGGGAAATGTATTGGTTAACGGACACACAGATGTGTGTATATATATATATATATATATATATATATATATATATATATATACACACACACACAAAGATATATATATATATATATATATATGTATATATATATATATATATATACATACAACAGTTATTGATATATACACATACACACAAAACAAATATATATGTCATTGTAGATATACACATGTACATAACTAGGTTACTTTACAGCAATTACGGGTAACATATGTTCAGACCGGGCATATGTTACTGGGAGGTCCAATAAACAAACGTTTACCTCCCACACTGCCCAGCTAGGCCAGTCAGACATACAGACAGGCATTAAAGATAAATACACTGCTGCTGTCCAAAACACCAGCACAAAAGTACCAGTGGGAGAGATCTGCAAGGTCTACACTTTAAACATGGATAACGGGGTCCCTTGTGGGACACCAAAAATTCACTCTACATGTGAACCCCTGGTTATCGATGTGAGCAGGATGTAGAGGTACATGGAACAGTGCAAGTGTAATAACACATGGGTTGACAAAATGTACAACATGTGTCCCGAGACAGGGAGAGTGGGCAATGTGTAGAGGTGTGCTCATACCCCAGCTGCACTCACAGTATTTGTCATGAGTGCTGTAGAGGGGTGCCATGTAGGTGAATCATGGGTATGCAATAATGGGCTTAAGTGTGCAGGTGCTGGTTGGCAGAGATGTAGTAGGCCCGCCCAGTGGAAGTCATTAATATTCCTATGTGGGCATAGCAGATGCCTATACCTCCCAAACCCAAAGAGCACATCTACTGGATAGTCTGTAAACCATTGGGGGAACACATAGGGACTATATCAGTGCCGTGTACCCAATTAGCATGGACGTCCATAGTTATGAATCAGAATGTAGCAAAGTCCAACTAAACACTTCCAGAACTAGTGATATTAGGTGGACAGGTGGCGGAATACAGGTAATGACTGATGACAACATGTATGAGTCATAAACAGCATGTACCTCGACAAACGTGAATGAATACATATGCACTGTGACTGTCAATGTGTCTGGTTAATAGAAATAATCATCTAAATGTGTCCCTCAAGGTGTTATGCAGTGTCCCTGATACAGTGTTCATTCTCCCCCATTGGTATGTGAGGTCTGCTAGTGATGGAAAGTGCATATTTCGCTGACCACCTTAGGTTGATGATAGCATAATAGATGTAGATTACCACCTGTTCGCCTTTGTGAGGGACACAGCACTCTGGGCAGTTGTGTCCTGCAAAATGAATGTTATGGCACATGGCTTGTGAGTTCGGGAAAGGAGGTCATATATTGTGTGTAGTGGTGTCATAAAATTATTTTGTTGTATCAGAAACAGCTACATGTTATAGGAAACAGTATTAGCAACTATAATGCTACAAGAATAACCTTAACGTATGCAAACAAGTGAAGTAGTCAGTTTACTACTGGCTGTGGGTATGTGTTGCCTTGCCAAATGTGATAGCTCTACATATAGGTCCTATAGGGCTGCCATCATTCCGAATAGCCAAAGAGGGACCTGCTCTGTAGAAATGTCAGACGTACCAGGGCAGAACATACCTACAGCCATGCACAGTACAGAAATATACATATTAGCACAAATCAAAGCTTAGTCTAGCAGCAGTCAAGTTGCTTATGCTACTTCACATAACATATCGACATGTCATGTATACAAGACCCGTTACATGCAACTATTACAGACACGTAGAATATAAGAATGTCCTCTAATCAGGACAGTTGCAATGGCTAGAGTATTGCCACATGACACATATGCCTAATGAGGGACTGTCCCATGCAAAGTGGGAAAGGTGTTACTCCTACAGTTTCTCACCGTCCAATCTAAAAGGTGGAAAACCTACATTAGGTATGCGGTAGCATGACCCGGCAGAGAGCTGCATTAACCAAATAACATTCACATGTCAGCATTGCAGAGTATCAGTTCCCATGTATCAGCCAGATGGAAGCAGATTGTATGAGGAACATGCATATAATATGATTATGTCACTGGACAAGCCGCCGAGTCCGTACAGTCGAACGCCTGCCGTCACCTAATGGTTAGACATACCCAATACTGTAATCATGTAGTCCGATGTAATACGCATCACAAGGGATCGCACACACCCAGCGTGAGTGAAAAATGTAAGCACAAATGTCGGTGAGCGAGCGGGTGTAAGCGTGTTTGTCTACCAGTATGCCAGTAGTGCACTGTTAAAGAAATGTGGAGTCTAAATGGGTATAAGGAGCTGTAACCAGAGGTCAGCAGTGCTTAAAACCATGCAAACCCACGGACAACTGCTCCCACCTGCTGGAATGTTCCTTACCAACTCTGTATCCAAAAGCGTCGTTCTGTCCACAAACAAAGAACCATCCTTTGAACGTGTTGGTAGCAATACCCTGCACACATAGCTCATGTGATTTACCAATACACCATGGCATATGTACAGACAATAGACCACACACATACCATACAGCACAGTATAGCAATGTACTGGCAGATATGTCTGGACCACTGGTGTTTGCAGACCTGGCTGTCCTGTGTTTGTGTGTGAGCATGCCCAGTATGACTGTTACACATGTTGTCGACTGACATTACCGTCATACTGTCATGTGTGTGAGCATGCCAAGTATGGTCAACTAGATCGCATGTGTTACATGTCCAGATAGTCAGTACTGTGGTGCCGACCCCTGCGTTCTACACTGACACGTGGCATGCTGTGTCTGCAGGGTAGCTAATGGTCATGTGGCATTGACAGTTGCTACATTTCTGCATAGCGTGGGGGGACATCCAACAGCATCCACAGTCCTACACAACACTGGGGGTAGCGCACATGACTCTCACATGTGTACTTTGGAAGGGGGGCACAGCTGACAGTTGTACCATTTGCCACTACTGTACTGGTATGCCAGGTACTCCATGTCAGTGTGTGGACCTACCTAAATTGCTGGTTGGAGGCATACCAGTGTACGTCAGATCCTAGCTTTAATTACCAGCATAGTGGTGTCAGACGTCCTAGCCTTCACAACCTACATCCAACTGCCTGGCCTGCTGTAGTCTGCATGTGTCTGTGGGGGCTGGGGTCATTCATTGGGCATATCCAGAGGCCATTGTATATCATTTGTCTGTATTGGTCTACACCTGTCCAGCTGTATGGAACTTGTGTGGGCTGCATGGACACACATGATGTTCAGCCCATAACCTGCAGTGGGTTAGGACACCCTGTGTACTACTGGCTACTATTGTGACCCCAGTATCTGCTACATATGTCATCGTGCACCTATGGACGTGTATTGTCTTCTGCCCTAACATTCGGCCACCAAATTCTCTTGTATGCTCACATCCATACCATAGCAACAGGTTAAATACACATTCTAATACAACTGCCAATCGTTAGGTCAATAGACTTTCCTTGGGGGTGTTCCGGACTTGAGGACTGTGCTGGAGGGCTGCCTATGTCAGATGCACACAGTGCACTTCCTATACATGGCTGAGCACAGGTAGTGTCATGTTTGGCATCCATTGTACTGTGTGCGAGTCAGAGAGGGTGAAATCTCTGGGTACCTACTGTGTCAGTGCATATGCCTTGTGTTGCCTCTTTGCCAAGGGTAGGTCATACTGTGCACAGCCCTTTTGCCTACTGGTAGTTCCTCCTCCAAGTCACACTGTGCCTGTACAGGCCTTGGCATTGGTGGTGGGCTGTGTGGCCCTGCCCCATGCTGTTCCTGCTGCAACTGTTACTGCAGGATCAGATTGTGTAGCATAGCAAATGCCATAACAATTTGTGTGCATGTAGCTAGTGAATACTGCAGGGCTCCACCGGATGTGTCCAGATACCAGAACCGTGACCTGAGCATCCCAAACACATGCTCAATTATATGTCTTGCCTGTGCATCTGCCTCATTATGGTGTGATTGTTCAGGTGTGTGTGCATTGCTGATGGGTGTCATCAGCCACGACTCCAGTGGTTACCCAGCATCCCCCACTAGGAGACTGTAGGTGATGTCCATATTGGCAAAGGTGTGGTACAGCTGCGTCAGATGCCATATATCGGAATCATCATAGCTTCCTGGGCAGACAGCACACACATTCAGTTTAATGCCCTGGCCATCGCATATGGCCTAGCTGTTGGAGGGTATGCCCCTGCAGTTAATCCAGGCCCTACCCCACTCACCGGGTGGTGCTTTGATGCGTACGTGTGTGCAGGCTATACCACCCTGTACCCCAGCGTAGTCAGCCATGTGGTGGAAGAGATGCATATTGCTGGTCTACTAATCACGTGTGTTGAGGACATGTACGTGCTCACTAGCATGTGTTGACATGGCGTCTGTGAACTAGTGCAATACTCTGGATGCAGATGCCTGTGAGATCCCCATGATATCCCCAGTTGTGCTTTGGGAGGTACCTGTGGCTAGTATACCTAGGCCAACACATACCGTGGTATCCACTGTGACAGGTTTCCCTCGGCCTGTTTGATGTGTCAGATGTGCCAGGCACAGGTCAACAAGCCGCTGTAGGAGGTCTCTGTCCACCCCATAGCGCTCCACTATCCCCAGCTCATGTAGCCCCTGGTAAGTCACCCTGGGTCTGTAAAGTCTTATGTCACCCCAGTAAGGGTTGCTCGGCAGCATACACATCCTCACTGCCCTCAGCTTCCTGCACATGTTGGTCTATGTTGCCTGCTGCAGCCCTTCTTATTTGGTTGGATTGTGTCGTGAAATTTTCCCCGCATGTATACACTAGTGGTGTAGAGTGTGGAAGAAACCTGTGTGTATGGTGGCTCACATTACCGTAGTGTTCTGGTGCGGGCTGGCCATGTAATCTGCTGATTGTGCTGATCATCACCTGTTTGTGCAGCCTGTTAACCTTGACTACCCCACTACTGCTTTTGTCCCTCCCAATGTCACCAGGTAGGTATAGACACACCCCTAGCTTAGGCATGCTAAGGCAGGAGCAGTCCCGAGGCACAGGTCTCCAATGTACTTACAGTATGCCTGACCCCCTCCCATGCTTTCATCTATATTCGAGCCCTGCACCCAGCTATCTACACACATACACTCCAGGGATCTGCATCACACCCTGGGGATAAATGGGATACACTATTGTCAACTTCATCTGCATAGTATAGTCTTCTAATGCATAGTTATATGACCCATACCAAACCTCCAAATTAATAACCGCTGCTGTCGTTCAGATCCGTACACAACTGGTTAAAGGTGCCTTACTATCACCATATTCGATGTCCCATGGTCTTCCCAGCAACAAAATAACCGGTGTCTACACGACTAGAACCCGGGACCCTGCACACCACAGACGATGTGCTTTACCACTACGCCATGGCAGATATACATACATCTGAGGTGATCATATACAGATCGTCCAGCACAAACATTCAATAGTGCTAATGTCCACATACATATATGAATATATCTATGTCTATTTATATCTACATATATCATATATATTTTATATATATATATATATATATATATATATATATATATATATATATATACATATATACATATATATATATATATATATATATATATATATATATATATATATATATATATATATATATATATATATATACACATACATACACACACACACACATATATATATATATATATATATATATATATATATATATATATATATATATATACACACATAAGTAGATATTGCATTTACATCACAACAGTGGACCACATGACACCAAAGCATTAGACAAGAATGAAAAGGAAACTACATGTGCCACCTGCATTATGTAGTGTTGTTACTATCAAGGCAAGTGTGTTTCATTGCATCACATGGGTCAGACTGTATTAAGGGTAAGAGTAGGGCTGCTGACATTTACTCACCAGACCTATTGGTGAATGTATGTTGACAACCCAGTGTCTTGGCCAATTATGCGAGCTGTGAACACTATATAGGAAAGCAACAAAACACACTCAACACATCCTGAAGCTAGCAACCCACAGATACCAACACATAGGGTATGACTGCCAAACACACACACCTGCCATGCCTTGGAATTCAGCACCTACCTGTCTATTCTATCACACTACAGCATTATGCAGTAACAGAATGCGCTACTGAGATTTCTGGATCACAGCACTCTCAGAGGCATACGTCTAGGTGGGTGACATCATCAGCAAAGGCAAAGATGCCGATAGGGAGTGTACAGCGAGTGAGCTGTCTAAAAACATTACTCTGTCCCCAGGCAGCTGGAAACACACACACACACATGGCAGGGCTGGGATTAGAACATAGACCTGACTACCTTATCATACTACAGCATTATGCAGTCACAGAATGCGCTACCGAGATTACTGGATCACAGCACTCCCAGAGGCCCACTTCTAGGTGGATGCCATCATCAGCAAAGGCAAAGATGCTGATAGGGAGTGTATGGAGAGTGAGCTGTCTAAAACATTATTCTGTCCCCAGGCAGCTGGAAACACACATACACACACACGGCAGGGCTGGGGTTAGAACATAGAACTGACTACTTGACTACCTTATCACACTACAGCATTACGCAGTTACAGAACACGCTACCGAGATTACTGGATCACAACTCTCCCAGAGGCATACTTCTAGGTGGGTAACATCATCAGTAAAGGCAAAGACGCCGATAGGGAGTGTATGGAGAGTGAGCTGTCTAAAAACATTATTCTGTTCCCAGGCAGCTGGAAACACACACGCACATGGCAGGGCTGGGATTAGAGCATAGACCTGACTACCTTATCACACTACAGCATTACGCAATTACAGAATGCGCTACCGAGATTACTGGATCACAGCACTGCCAGAGGCATACTTCTAGGTAAGTGACATCATCAGCAAAGGCAAAGATGCCGATAGGGAGTGTACGGAGAGTGAGCTGTTTAAAAACATTACTCTGTCCCCAGGCAGCTGGAAACACACACACACGGCAGGGCTGGGATTAGAACATAGACCTGACTACCTTATCACACTACAGCATTACGCAGTTACAGAACGCGCTACCAAAATCACTGGATCACAGCACTCCCAGAGGCATACTTCTAGGTGGGTGACATCATCAGCAAAGGCAAAGATGCCAATAGGGAGTGTACGGAGAGTGAGCTATTTAAAAACATTATTCTGTCCCCAGGCAGCTGGAAACACACACACACGGCAGGGCTGGGATTATTATATAGACCTGACTACCTGACTACCTTATCACGCTACAGCATTACGCAGTTACAGAATGCGCTACCGAGATTACTGGATCACAACACTCCCAGAGGCATATTTCTAGGTGGGTGACATCATCAGCAAAGGCAAAGACACCAATAGGGATTGTATGGAGTATGATCAGTCTAAAAGCATATTAGTGTCCCAAGGCAGATGGAGATGAACACACGGCAGTGGTGTGAGCAGGACAACTGGCTATCTATGGAGCACTAGTACAACACTACATAGATACGAGATGTGCCACAGACAGTACACCTTTCAAGACAGTCAATATGACCTTCTAGGAATGCAGACATCGACATGGATGCTGGCAGTTATGGTGTACATACCTGTGAACCAGTGTGTTAAATTTAGGAATCCATCCTGAAGTGGGGTATGGCCATCTGATGCTTGGACGACCACTATCGCTATACAGGATAACAATGGTCATGCCCATACACAGGGGCACACAACCGACACAAGGTGTCACTGAGCATGCTCACATACTTAGTAGCACACGTCAGTCTGGAATGCACTATGTGTCCATCTACACAACGGCGTACTGGACATGCTCACACACTTAGTAGCGAAGGGCTGTCTTGTATGCACACAGTAGTGAAGGGCTGTCTTGTATGCACACAGATTCTAAACAGGGAAGGGCACAGTGTGTCAATAGTCCTCATTGCTAGCATAAACGCTGTACGACATATGTCTGACACCGGTCTTCTACACAACGTCTGCTGCTGTCCATCACCTTAGCTGTACCAATCTAAACCTGGCACACTAATACCACCCGTGGTGTTGCCCTGGCAGGAGTGGGTACTTCGCACATGTAGTACCATGCATAGATGAAGAACCTGAGACCAGGTAAACACCCTGACACCTACAGGACAACTGCAGTGTATGTGTATGCTAAATAGTACTAGATGTGTAGCGTTCATAATCATAGCTGCCAATCTAGATCCAACAATGGGGGAATACTGACATCTGTGCAGTGAGGAACACCTGGCATAAGGCTCAGTTGTGCACAATAGCACTACCACTGTATACCTCAGATACAGATATGTGGGCCATAAGACCGGTATGTACCGCTCCAGGTGTTAGTGTCCCCACGTATATGAAGGCCACTCACATGTACTGACCAGTACACTCTCAAAAGCCATCACAGATGTGTCAGGTGCAGATCACAGTGGTAGATGTCACACTGTAGTATGTAGCCCTCACACATCACCATGTCCTTGGACCAGAAACACACATCCATACATTAGTACAACACCATGTTACTCATGACCAGTGGACTGTACCTAACTGTACAGCAACTGTGCAGACTACCCATGTACTGACAGGGTTCCATCATGTGTTATGCAATGCACTGATACCACTATTCATAACCAGGTCGGCTGTACACATGACAGGGGCCCTGGGTCTTATACAGCTGTAACAGATAACTGTTGCTGTATACCAGGCAACACACCCATGTTTGGATGTGACATACATGTAACCGCCGTGGATATGTACATGCCCCACACACACACACACACACACACACACACAACAAATATGTACATAGCATAGCTAATGCTGTCCTTCATGCAGACAAGTGGCTACAGCGATTACACGCATGCACATGGAAGGTAGGTCCATGGCTGTTCAATGCTAACAGTACATAAGGTAGCAATGTTGACTGAGTTAACATTCCCTCTGAACTGGTTACTCATGACAACTATCATAGCATACAACAGTCCATGTGTCATGTATGTCACACATGTTCACCAATTGCAATGCATACAAACATGTCTACATGACAGGAATGTAGGACCTATACACATGTACATGTAGTGGTGTGCATTCATCTACCATGCATGAGCAGTTGCTGATGTTTGCAGTTTATCTGTGTCCGACTACAATGTGCAGTTGCAATGCAGTCCCATCATTGACACCTGTATATGGTGAAATACTGACAATACGGTAAGATGTACATCAGGTATGGATGGATGTGTGTACATAAAGTGGGCCACCTTTGCAGATGGATGTTTGCTGAAGACAGCTCACAGTTGTGTCACAAGCCATCCTACCATAACATGTGCAAACAGTAAGCTATGTTTCCGGTAATTGAAGGTGAAGATATACAGCCTACACAGTGGTCAGGGTGTCACTGACTGTAAAGCAGTTGACACCTGTAACACATAAGTCCTCCCATATGCATATAGCAGCACACTTGCCGAAGGTAGCGTCGGTTCACATTGTAATGCGGGCAATACTGCTGCATGTCTGTCAGACGTATCAGAAGATAACGGGTGTTTGTTTCACAGTACTGCCATGTGTGTTTGCCTGTGTGACCATATATGCCACATATGGTGGGGAATACATCCCAATTGTTACCCACCCCTGTACACTGTTGTACAGATCTGTACATACTGCAGTGTAGACAGCAAGACATAGGCAGGGGTAGTGTGTGTATCACACACGTTCGCTATCTGTATGTGCATGACGTGGACTCCAGTGTGTGTATGTGTATGCATGTATGTATGGCTGTCTGGTGCATGGAGTGAGGATGTATGCTACAATTGAGCACAGATAGGGCACCTAACCCCTCAAGGTGATGCAATCTACTACCCTGTTGATGCTGTCAGTCTTACGCATTACTAACTACCTTTACATGTTCATTCTCTGTGTCGCATCATGTGGGTGCACAGTACTGTAATGGTGATTAGCACATAGGCAGGGGTCCTCACATCAACACTATCAAGTGTGTGTTACAGTGTTGTTGACCCCGTGAGTGTGGGCATGTTACTGTGTGGGTCTGTGTATGTCTGTGTGTGTTCACATCCTGTAATGTGACAGTGTTTTACTGCTACACAGTGAGTCCTCATGCTATCAACTGGCCCCTGTGAAGTCATTTGGTATGGATGTCCCATCTCTAGCCACCATAGCCTAGTACACAACTCACATGCTCCTGGATCAGTAGGTGTGTAGAGATCTATGGAATGTCAGCCTTACTAACAGTGAGGTAGAGGCTACGTATAGCATGCTGGTATTGCCATACATGCCTGTGAGTACTCCACATTTACACATGTGAAACTGGAAACACTGTCACGTAATGGCACAGGCAATTAGACCTTCAGGAGGGATGCAGGGCATCATTACCAACATGCTGTGACTGTTGTTACTAAGACACATACTGTGAACATAAAACAATGCAGTCTAATCCTGTACTACATGGTATGTCTGCTGCGTGCCAACAGTACACAACAATTGCAATATACAACTATCTCACGATTCTGTTCACCCTGTGCATCAGACCATATGAGCATGTCCCTGCACTGATGGTGTGGATGACAGGGATGCAGCACAGGCATCACCATATGCACAGGGTGATAATGTTTGTGAGGGGCCTAGGCTGCACCAGTGGATGACATCATGTGTGTGGGTTAGGGCCTGTGATCTACTTGGACATGTGTGGTTATTATGCATGAGGGTGTTGGTGCCCTACAGATGTTTCTGGTGTGTGTGTGTATGTGTGCACACAGTTCTGCCATGTATCCAGCCTACACAGGGGTATTATTGACAGCTCCAGATTGTACAGACCAGGATGTACAGCTCACTGTGTATGGCCATGTGACCTGTGCCTGCCAGGGGTTGCATGGGCACTACCAGACAGAGGTACAGAATGGGTACTGTCCGATGACACATGTCCACTGGAACCGTGTCCTCGCTGGGACCATCCAGTGCCATGTCCATGTGGCCTGCTGTGTCCTGGTGTGGACAGCGCAGCATCAGCTGCACTGTTGTAGCTACCGGCACTATGGGAGAGGGCATGTGAGGTAG